>NW_011888964.1:1565742-1567025 GCF_000151845.1 Pteropus vampyrus
CGATGCCACATTCGGGCTGTCTGTCCCGGAGGCCACACTTAAATTTTCTCATTCGACTGTCTCTTGCAAGTTTAGACCAAAGAGAGACAGAGAGAAAATTCTTACTGGGGACTCTGAAATGGCACCTTAGGTGGGAGCCAGGTTGGTGTAGGGGATGGGGTGTTTGAGAGCAGCGGCATTTGGGGCCTGGGAGCTGGAGCTCTTTGGTTCCCACTCTGGGCATCTCTGGTTGCAGAGTCCTCTCTATTTGCCTCCTGAATACAGGGTGGTGCCTGGTGGGGGTGGGGGTGGGGGACGGGGCAGGGAAGATTGGGCCCCAGGCAGCTGGCTAGAGGGGTGACATGGCACTGGCTTATTCTTTCAACCCACGTTTCTGGTGCCCTCACACCTGGCCCAATGTACCAGAACGAAACTCTAGCCCTGCCTGTGAGATGTCCACCGTCTGATGGAAACGGAGTCACAGCTTTCTGTGAGTGAGGGTGACCAGTGCTAGGGGCACGCAGAGCAGTGACCAGCTTTGTGCCGCAGCGGGGGCGGGTCTTGGAAGGCCGTCTAGGGAAGGTGACATTGAGGCCAGGACGTGATGTGGGGTTTTGGCGGGGGGAGGCAGGACACACTTGGAGTCCTTGGCCTACTAGAGGGCGGTTAAGCCGAAACCGGCCTTGGGGAGGGTTTGTAGGGGAGGGGGCGGAGAGGGACAGAGCACATTGGCACCCACGTGCGTCTGTCTAGGGGGCTGTCCCTGCGAAGGGACATCGCCGGCTCCTTCCTCCGCACCCTAGCACAGCTGGTTTATGGGCGAAGAGAATGACAAGCCAGTGGCAAGGCGGGATGACAAAGACGCACTGAAGGACACGCGCTTTTATGTAATCGACCTCAGCACCGAGGGGCCGGGGGTTGGCGCTCAGAGCCGGCGCCCAGGCAGGACCGCGCGCCCGCGTTGTTTCCTTGTAAACAGGAGGTGACAGCAAAACTAAATAAGTTGGGCAAGTCCTGGGAGCCTTAGAGAGGAGGGCGGCTCGCCCGGCCGCCTGTCCCCTGAGCGCGCTGGGGCGAGCCCGGGTCCCTCTCCCTGTCCTTGCTCCCAGCCGGGGCCCTGACCAGGAGGCGGAGTGCTCAGCCCTCCCGCCGGGGTCGCTCGCTGGGTGACCTTGGACCAGCCGCTCGACTTCTCTGGGCCTCAGTTTCTCGGTCTGCGTCTGGCAACGCCGTAGCGGCATCGCGGGGCGCCCGCAGCGCCCCCAGGGCGGGAGGGGAGCGCGATCCGGCGGGAGGCGAAGCCG
>NW_011888964.1:1567970-1573279 GCF_000151845.1 Pteropus vampyrus
CCGGGGAGAATATGGGACACCTGGGGAAAAGCCCGAGATGCGAATTTGGGAGACTTGAGAAGGAGGGAGAAGGCTGGGGCGTTCGGATGAGACTCGAAGGCAGCCCTCGGGGACTCGAATACCCAAGGGAAACTTCTGGGTGGGGGACAGCGAACATCTGGGGACTTTGCGGGGTCGGGGGTTTCATTATCTCCTTGGAGAGGAGAGGGCGGGGGGCTCGGGGAAGTCGTGTTTCTGGTTTGTCTGAGGAACGGGAGGAGAATGGAAGGATTTGAGCGGATCACATGCCGAAGAGGTGAAGGAAACAGGTGCTTGGCTTGTTAGTGAAGTTTGAGGACCCTGGAGGAGGTTTTGGGGGCAGACCCCAAGCACCTTAGAGGGGGACCCTGCTGTCCTGGTGGCAGAGCCCAGTCCTCTCTCCCAGCCCTGTATTTCCCCCATGCCCAGGCTCTGGCAGCCCTGGTGGGGCGGTCTGCCCTCCCCGAGGGTGAGCAAGTCCTGCCAAGCCTTGCAGGCTCGCTCTGGGAGGGGTCTGCAGCCGAGAAGAGGTGGCACGAGAGCCCCTTCTTGGCTCGCCTGTCCTCATTTTGGGAAGAGCGAGTGGGCCACCCTCATTGGTGGCTGCTTCGGCGTTCAGAACACTGGCCAAGAAGTCCTCTGCCCATGCCATTTTAGCAGTACTCCAGCCAGCTCAGGGTGTGACCAGCCCTGGAAGGACAGGACACTGGGGTACAGGGGCGGATGGAGGCGCGCCTCCCCAGGACAGCGGTCCCTGGCTTGTTCCTCCTCCAGCTTCCTGAGTAACCTTCTGGGATGGAAGGTAAATGAAGCCTGCCTTCTCAGGAGCCGTCCTCTACTCAGCCTGTGTCCGGATTGTGTGTTTCAGATCAAGATGGGTTCGGGAGCCACTAGTCTGCTCTCCCCCTGGGTGACGGCAGAACCATCGTCCGGTCAGATCTGTTGTTACCTTTTGCATGGCTCACTCTGTGCAGTGACAGTCTGTTGTTCCCGAGATAAATCGGGTCTGCCGGTCTCCGTGCTGGTCCTGGCGGTTTCATTGTTGAAAGTGAAAGATGAGGCAGACATATTCTATTTGTATGTAGATATCTATATTTTAAAACAGCCACCTCCGGCATTTGCCTATTGCAACGGGTTCCTCAGAGTAGAGTGTGTGTCGACGGATGGCGATGGTGCTGGAGAGACTCACTGTCTCCAAGAATTTAATCATGGTATTTGAATTGTTGAAGAAGAATCATTTTACAGAGCTTTCCCATTTTATTTTAATTTTAGGCTCATTTTGATTTCTTTACTAAAATGGACTTGTGAAAAAGTAATGAGCATGCGTCCTTAAATTTTATTCCCATGCTCTTCTGAGCAGTTCTACAGTTAGGTTTGTACTCCTTGCTCTTTATGATTTACATACATCGTTTGTCTCCTGCTGGGCTGACATCTCTGTGAAAGAAATTTCTTTGTACATTGTGTGAGATCATTGGCATTAGAAGTATTCCGGACTGTAGAATCAAGAGACTTTTTCTTAACAGAGAAGCCGAATCAAAGTTTATTATTCTCAGTTAAGGAAGCAGTGTAACTAAAAGTTTAACGAGTTATTTTAAAAGTCAGAATGATTTTTTTTGTGTCATGTTGCCATAGTGTTGTGTTGCTAATACAAAGTTCTTTTGGTTACTATGTTTTTACTAGTGTTAACGGCTTCCAGTTATTTGAAACAGATATTGGACAATGTTGCCATTCTGTGTTTTTCTTTCTTTCTTTCTTTTTTTTTTTTTTTTTGATGTTAAACCCGGATTACCTTACTTTTCTGTCAAAAATGTAATTCTTGTAAGAAGTAGATCTCTCATATTGAACAGTTATGTGAAGGAGGAAATGAGCTGCTCATATGCTCTTGTTACTGTTAATTTAGACTACTTCAGACTAAAACGTTCTTCCCTTAAGTCATAGGCTGATATTCAAGATGCAAAGCCCTAACATTTAAAATATTAATTATGCTGTTATGTAACTCCAAAATTACAAGTGCATTTCTAAAAGTGTCTTAAATCTGAATCTGAATGGTTATTAGGAAGCTTTGATTTTCAATCTGATAACCATCTTGTTGGCTAGAGGAAAGCATTTTAATCTTAGCTATATTGTTGACTATTCGCCTCTAAAGAAAACTGTTCCCCCCCCCCCCCCCCCCCCCCGGAGGTTATTCTGAATCGCAATCCTGGGACTGGGGATTGGTATTCTGGCACTAGCTTGTCCAGTGATGATGGATCTGCAAGGCAAACCTTCATTTTATTGTGGAGTGGCATGTAATAGATGTGTTTTGTGGTTAACATCTCCGAATGCTAGCTCTGCCTTATATTTGCATAGTATTTGGAGGTTCCCGATGCAGATGAGGCACATGCAGTCCAGCTCCATCCTCACACGTGCGCCCTGGTGTGGCTGACCCTGCTGTGTCTGTTTCTCTAAGGGATGGGGAGCTGAGGACCCAGCTACTCACGCTTGCAGGCAACTGACACAGATTTCATCTGAACTCAGGTCTCCTGTCTCTTGAGGCCGTTGTTCTTGCTACTTATGCCTCCCGTAAAGATGGGACAAAACGCTCTGCACATGCTGATTTAAAACCCTGCAGAAATCAATACGATTGATATGCTTGCTTCTTGTTGACTTGGTTTTCTACAAAAGTTTTTTTCTGTATTTGTCTAGTGGTCTTCTTTGAAGAAACAAACATTCATGGAGTTTTATCCTATGGGATTTTAGTGCTCAGGCCACGAGGCATGTTTGAATTAAAGCCTTCCTGTGACCGCCGTATTACTTGAGTAATTAACACTTTATGGTAATGAAACAGTTTATAAATGAGGTGGTGTCACTATTAAAACATTAAGTATTTGTTAACGTTGATCAACTTCCTAGATGAATTCCTTTTTTTTCTAATAATCTTTAAGAACTTGAGCTGGTATGAGGTCAAGATGTAGACTTCTATGGTAACTAATGCAGGCTGGCTTTTACACTTTTTCCAGGCTTGTGTTTTATGATGGGCATTAGTTGCTGACTTTTATTTTTATTTTCTTAGGATAACCGGTTCTTCTTCTCTCCACCCCTGAAATAGTGAATACTTTTGTTTCTTTACCAAAAGTGATGGGTAATGTTTACACGATGTAAAACTGAATAAAAAAATAGGCTTTGACACCCCCACCCCCCCATAAGTTCCTATAGAGTGAATTGACATTGCAGTTTCTTGCCAAGGAGGTTAATTGGAAATGAAAGTTCCATTCCATGTTTTATGTTATATTTGCTAGTAGGGGATATGCTGACTCCTACGAAAAACCATCTTCAGAAAATGTCTTACGCATTATTTAATCCAGCACTCTGGTATTGCTTTGGATGGTTTTCAGTACAAGCCAAGTAACCATTAAATAAGATTACATAACCCTGGATTTTTAATTATCTGATATAATATATGGATTGGTGGCTGGTTCACTGCCAAGTTATATCTAGCAGTCGGTTACAAGAGGGTCCATTTCCAGATTGATAAAGTTCCTTGTTGGTATTTTAAAATAAATGTTCATGTTACATCAATTTCACTAATATTAGGACTCACTCAGGATATATGTGGGGCAAAAACCTATAAAGTGAGGGCCATCGCCTGCCCTGTGTGCATCTCTGTTCGGCAGAACCCCCTGGCTTCTGCTTTTACTTTCGGGGACCCCTTTAGGAAAATACTTTTGATTTGCTTGAATGGTGTCGGACATGTAGAGTAAGAGAGAAGAATGAGCATAAAGACTGCAGAACTGTGTTTCAGTGGGGTCCCTTCACGCCGTAATGTGAGACTCTGCTTCGTCTAGAGGAGATGCGGTTATGTAGTTTTTAATTGCGTGTCTTAGGGTTGTCAGTTTTTGTTTTGGGTAGGAGAATGGATGTGATGACTCACATTTTCAGAGAAATCATTTCTGAATTTCCTTTAGCGGGTCGGGATTCGGAGCAATCCAGTGTCTGTGAGTTCGTGTTTCGGTGTCTGGACGCTGGCAGCGAGTTCACGGAGACCCTACCGTGCCAGGCACGGGCGCTGGGTCATCAGGTCGAGAGGGGACCGCACCGTCCCTGCTCTGGGGAAACTCTTGCCTTCCTCTGTGTGTGTTTGCGAGTGAGTTTTAACTTTTTTTAACTAAGGAATGTCTTATTACCCTTTCACTAGCTTTTTTGAAATAGTTAACGATTTGATGATTTGATGGTTTAGATTTAACTGCTGCAGCCTAGGAACATTTTCGAGTCGCTTCTCTGTGCCGGGATTGTCTGTGTCGTCAGTAGCACTGGAGACAACCCAGAAACGTAGAGGTCATTAGCCCAATTTTTCAGTTGTGGAAACCAGAGACGCCAACAACTAAAGTGACTCGCCCAAGGTGACATGCTTATAAAACATCTAGGCGAAGGTTCAAGCCCACTGTTCTTCCATTAAACCGTACTGACCCTTGTAGCTATAAAGGATCAAAGTGTGATAGGACAGTTACTTAATGACAGGAAGAGGTTGAAAACCTGGGCCTCTCATGTGCTGTCTGTTCTGTAGTCTGTGCTGGAATCGAAAGTTCTACAGTGTTCAATTTTATACCTAATCCTTGAAATTTCTGCTCTAAGGTATCTCTTCTGACCACTTACCTCCCTCCAGTGAGTTGGTGTGCCCATTCCTCTGTCTCCCATAGTGGCCGTGCTTCACGTTGAAGGGGTGACGCTCATCACTCGTGTCACCTGGGCCTCTTGTCCCTGGGAGAGAGCAAGTTTCCTGGGGGGCAGGGCCTCGTCTTACACGTGTTCGCGTCTTCAGCCCCTCATGTAATTCTCGGGACATAGCCCTTTCCGATGCCCGTCTTCAGATCCAGCCCCCCTTTCAGTGTGATGTTTTAATTATCGCAAAGGAGGAATTAGTGTATTTGGAGTTCAGTCAAGAGAGAGCTTTGCTTCCTATGGTATTAGAGTCTCGAACTGCTCTGTAAATGCAAAAGCAAGCGCGTTCTCAGCGAGACGCGGCCTTACACAGGCAGGGGCCGTCCCCAGCGGTAGGTGTCCTTCTCTGGGGGGCAGTGACATGGTGTCAGATCTGCTTCGAATCACATGCTTGTTTTTTTGTTTTTTTTTTTTCTTGAAGAACTTATTTAAGCCAGTGTACTCTAATACAACGAGTTCTCCTTCCCTAAACTCCTAATGAGATTTCTCATGACAGATCAAAACCAGAAACTTGGAGGCCCTTGTGACGTGCCAGATAAGCCATCTTATTACCTGAAGGAGGTGTTCTCCTATCTAAGGTGCCATCAGACACC
>NW_011888964.1:1574184-1576431 GCF_000151845.1 Pteropus vampyrus
ATAAAAACGGATCCCACAGACGTGTCTGGAGCAATGGCTGATGGCGGCAGTGACCGGTTATCAAGACCTTCTTCTGGGTTCGATGCTTCCTGTTCATTATTTCATTTAATTCTTCCAATAGTCTTAAAAGAGTAATCATTTTCCCTTATTTTACAGATGAGAAAACTAAGGGCAGGGAGGTCTAATTTGCATAAGGTCAGACAGCTAATGAGAGGCAAACTGGGGTTCAGGTTCTCATGTGCCCACCTCCAGGGCGCTGTACACTTCACCTGTGAGCAGCAGGTAGAGTCAGAAGCTTTCCCCGTGGCTGGGTTTTCCCGTTTGACTTCCATATGAAATTCTCAGCAGGAAGCTCTTAAAAGTCATTGCCTGGTGTCGGACAGGTGACCTGTGAGCAGGGCAGACTGCATACCACACAGAGGGGTGTAGACAGGGGTATGACAGAATGGGGTAGGGACTTTGTGACCGATAGCAGCATGGAAAGACTGGCGGATGGCATTTACATGAGCTGGTGCCAGAAAGGGCCATTTGATTATAGGAGGCTGTAACCCTGTGCAGGTTCATTTCTTGGAGCCTCAGTTTCTCCTGTAAAATTGGGGGCTTTATACTTCCTTCGTAGAGTTGTTTCAGACATAAGTACAGAGCCTAACACACTGTACTTATGTAAACATTAGGTGCTTAATAAACACTTCCTGCTCTTTGTACAGAATGTCCTGAGGCAGGTGTGTGTGTGTATTTGTGTCACTTTCCAGACATAAAGTATATGATAATAACTTAATACATAAATCATCTAGTTTCATTTCTTAGGGTAATTTTATGTTATGAGAATGATTTTGGTTTTCCAGTCCTGGAAGTATTGAAGGGGAAACTCATTCTTTGGGAAGCTTTGCTTATTAATATCACGTACAGAATTAGCAGCGGCTCTGATGGATTTTTATTATGCTATTCAAGACGCACCACCTGAAGCTTCAATTAACAAACGAAGCTTCCATAAACAGTTTTATGACTGCATATCTTCAAATACGTCTGGACGTTCAGCAGCCTCTCTCCACAAGCACGAGATAGCTCACTCTGAACTGGTAAGCTTTACATTTCCATAATTTTTTACATTTCCATAATTTTTCACCAATCAGCCCCTGCTGTTATTTTAAGGACTTGAAAAGATATTCCTGGCATATTATTGATGCTCTCTCTTAACATGATAAAGCGCGTGAGTTTGCGCAGGCACCCTTTTGATCTCTCTTTTGGTATAAACCTTACATTTGGGGTCACTTGGTTCGAGCTCTCAAGGAGGAATTATAATGGAGAGGAGAAGGGGCAGTTTTTATTCTCGTGGTTTTTCTTTTTTCGTCTATTTTCCTATTTACGCCGTTTGTACTCTGCTCTTCCTCCACTAGATGGCGCTCCACACAGCTAGGTCACCCTCTTCGTCCACACTTGGAGCTGGTAGCTACTCCTGAACCGATGTTGGTCTTGATCAGTCAGCAAGCTTGCATTGCTTTTGATTTTCATGTATTGAGAATCATCTTCATATTTCTGATATTTTTAGAGGCATACCCTCTACTGAGTATTTAAGCAGAAAATCATGACTCGTTTTTGTTTTGTAGCCACCAACCATTTCTTGTGTGTCTCAGGTGTGCCCAGCACTGTCGCTAGGTTCTTCTTCACACATTGCATCCTTCAATCCCGGTGACTGCCCTGCGGAGGTGTTTGTAGTTCTCATTCTACAGGTAGAGATGGAGGTTAGAGGGATATATAACTTGTTCAGGGTCATGCAGCTAACTTAACAGTATAGGGCTTACTGGGTCCTAAAGAAAAAAAAATCTTCCAGAAGCATTGAATTGAAAAACTTCTTTCAAGGAAAGTGTTAGGGTGCTCTGATTTATACGCTGGCTGCTGTGATCTGTTTATTTTGTTGGGGGAAAGCCGTAGTCCTGGCAGTTGTTTGCGTTGGTGTATGTGAGTCAGATTCTTCGATTTGTGTAAGGAAGCGAACAATAGTGACAAAGGCTGGTGTGGAAATTCCTGCTTCCTCCTGCCTTCTGTCGTCTCGTGCCTGGAGTAGGGAAAGGGACTTGATCAGGACCGGGTACAAAACATGGGAAGAATTTTGGGCAAAGCCATGATTCCAATTTTGGTAATTGTAGCAGAAATGAATACTAAATCGAGTCCATAGGACTCTAGAAATTTATACTGAGGCTTCTCTCGTGTTATTCATTTATTGAATTAATATTTGTTGAGTATCTG
>NW_011888964.1:1577516-1579624 GCF_000151845.1 Pteropus vampyrus
TGTGTTAAGTGCTAAGGCTGGGGCTCAGAATGACCCCTGGCTTGTCTCAGGACCAGGATGAGGTTTCTTGAGTTTTTTTTTTTTTTTCCAAAGAGGAATTAGAATTAGCTGGATGCAGAAATCCTTGCAGGCAGGGAAAGGACGTCGGCATCTATCTAACTTCTGCCTCCTCCAGATTATTAATTCCCGCCTCCCATACATCTCCAGAACAACTCCATCTTCCTGCTTGTCGTGGTGTAGCGTAGTTTCTTTAATCTGTTTTCCCCTTTCCTCCCTGCTCCCATTTTAAGACTTATTTCTTCTTTCTGGTATTAAAATACTTATTTGGAAAATCTTTAAACTTACAGAAGAGCTAAAAGAACAGTACTAAAAGCCCCTGTATGCTAATTTGTCTGCATTCACCAATTGTTACCATTTTCTCACATTTGCTTTACCATTCTCTCTCTGTGTGTGTGTATTTTTGTGAGTAAGGTGCGTGTCTCTCTCCTTACTCTGGAAATACTTAAGTGCCTTGGTGAGTATTCTCTAAGAATAAGGGTCTTCTCTTAGATAACGGCAGTCACAGGGAATGATGGTCAAATTAGAGAATTGCTGATTGTTTTTGTTCTGTTATCTAATCCACAGCCCGTATGCTCATCTTGCCTGTTGTTCCCAGACTTGTCTTCTGTAGGATGCAGTTCAAGTTCACACCTTGTAGTTGGTCGTCAGTCACTTTACTCTCTTAGAATGGCGGTGGGGGGGGGGCACACCTGTCTTCCTTGGCCTTTCCCGACGTGCATTTTCGGACGCCGCGCGGGCCAGGCTTGTGTGGACTGCCTCTCACTTTGGACTGTCTGATGTTCGCTTCCCTCAGACAGACTCGTGTTTTGCTCTGGGCAGGAATTCCACCGCGGTGGCGCTGTCAGGAGGCGCATGGCCTCAGCGTCACTTTATCCCGTTTCTGGTGCTGTTAAGTTTGATTACTGAGTTAAGGGGAGTGATGGTTCTTTTCACTGTAAAGTTACTGTTTTCCTTTCGTAATTAATTAGTTCTTTTTCGGGGGAAGGGGAGGTACTGTGAGACGAGGTGAATACTCCGTACCTCATTACTCTCTCTTGCTCAAATTTTCGCCCCTGTTAACGTTTCTTACCTGGATTCATTATAACCGCGATGGTTGTACAATGGTAATTTCCTAACTCAGTCATTCCGTCTCATTTGACGGTTGACATTCTGCTAAGGGGAAACATTATCATTTTTTCTTCCTTCTTCCTCCCTCCCTCCTTCCATCATCATCTCCCTGTATAAGTTCAGAGATTCTTCTTTGATTCAGATGCTTATAATCCTTTACTGTCATCATGTAAATCGATGCTCGAGTTGTCCCAGATTTGGCCGTTGGGAGCCCCTTTACTCTGCCTCCCCCTTCCTAGCTCTGAGCTACTAGAGAGCAGCGGCCAGGCCTTACCTCTGCTTACCAGTGCCACCCACGATAGGACACAATCACAGGTATGTGGCCGAATGAATTAATGATCATGGTCAGCCGTTTCTATTGCAGACCATACATTCCTCTTCTGTGGGGCTTTCGAATATTGATTTCTTGTGGCTTGTCGATTTGTCGAGGTCTTTATTTGCAAGACGAGTCTTTTAAAAACATTGGCACAATGTACAAAGCAATACTGAGAGAAAAAGAATTTCATAAAACTCCTGAGAATGTTTTTCTTGTCCCGATAAAATTGTTACCTTTTTTGTCTCAAGGCAGAAGCATCACATGCCCCGCTTAACTCCAGTTAGCGTGGTCTTAGCTGAAAGGCAGAACTCCAGCTCCGATCGATTGGGTGAAAATTCTCAACATTATACTCCTTTTATTGTCTCAGAATAGGTTTGTTTTTTCACTGTATTTTTAATGTGATTTCTTGCTCCGATTTATTCAAAAAAGGACTTCATTACAGCAGTGAGAAGTGGGTTTTGTGGGGCAGTGAGCCCGTTGTCAGAGAGCGTACGTCATTGGGAAGGCCCGCCTGTTGGCGGGGTCACTGACTGTCATCAAGGTCATGGGCGCTGAACCGGACCAGGCACCAAAGCGATCACAGCCACCAGCAGGAGCCGAAGCTAGAGATGCAGACTCACGGCGT
>NW_011888964.1:1581929-1583666 GCF_000151845.1 Pteropus vampyrus
CGTGGCGCTGTCACTGTTCTCGTGCTCCTTCCCGAGGGTGTCTTTCGCCTCCCGCAGCGCTCCCAGACATCATCTGTTTCTTCTCCCTCTTCCTCTCTGTCTCCTTCCCGTTAGAAAGAAAGGTCAAAACTGACGCGTTTTCTCTTCGGAAATGTGGTGTTTACTAATTAAGCCCTCTTTGCCCCCGGCTCGTGCTTGGAAGGTGCTGATTATATTTTTGTGGACTCTTCCCCCCTCCCCCCGCCCCCGCCACATTAAACGTGTGGCACAGTGGTCAGACCTGGCCGGAAACCGCTGCTCAGGCCGGCGGTCATTGCGGTTGCGTTGCCGGGCGGCCCCGGGCCCAGAGCGTGCTGGCCTGTGGCAGCAGAGCCATCGGCTGCCGTGCGTGCACGTGGGGGGTTCACGGCCGCCCGCACGGCCCCGTCATCGCTGTCAGGCTGCGGTGGCTGTGTGTGTGTGTGTGTGTGTGTGTGTGTGTGCGTGCGTGTGTGTGCGTGTGTGTGCGTGCGTGTGCGCGGGGACATTTTCTGTACTCTAGGCTCTCGGAAGCTAATTAGTCATCCGAGTTAAATTGTATAAAGTATATGAATCAGCTTCGTACTCTGAATTGACGTGGCTGGACTTTTTCTTCATCAGTGCCCCTGGCCATGAAGGCGACCTGTTCAGGGACCTAACTCTGCTGCCTCCCTGGATCCCCGACACTCCCCTGCTGTCCCCCCAGAGCTGACCCAGTAGTAGGTGCACAGGCCGTGTTGGGGTCTTCCTTTTCGGTGAGGCTCTTCCCCTCCGAGCAGGTGGCAGAGAATCTGTGGGTCGCATGGCAGCGTGGCGCTGTCACTGTTTAGACCCAGAAGACCCGGGCGCCTGTCGGGAGGGACTCCGCTTCTGGACCATACAGGCGATTTTCACATGTACCGTCGAGCACAAACGTCCAGTTCCAGTCTCTGGTGACCTAAGAAGACTGTGAACGTCCAGCATTTTGCATAGCGATCAAGGCTGAGGCCTCTGGAGTCAGATGCTTCGACTTAAACCCCTCCCGCCACACCTCCACGCCAGCCTGGGCCCTGGGGCAAGTCCTTCACACCCTCCCTACTACATTTCCTCAGTCGAGGTAAAATGTCCAACACAGTAAAAATACTACCTCAAAAGATCCTTGCGAAGATTAAATATGCTAACATATGTAAAGCATTCATTACCTGGTAGGGATTTACATTTGATTAACATTAAGCTGCTATTATTATTATTATTATTATTGTTGTCATCATCATTACTATTACTACTACTACTACTATTTTACTATTTGGATTTGTCAAGTGCTGTGCTAATTGCCGGGGCGGGGCGTTGGTGGTGGTGAAGATGAATGAGAAACAGCCCCTGACGTGAGGCACTGAAGTCTACTAAGAAGTGTACGGTGTGAGAAAGGCTGGGCACAAGAACACCTCTCAGTTCTCCTCACTCAGGTCAGTTTTCTTCCGCCCCTCAGCCGTCTGGCATGGGATCCCGGCATCATCTGTCTCTCCCTACTAGAATGTACAGGCCTGCAAGCAGCATGCTGCCTGCTCCCTGCTGTACCCCTAGCACCTGTTGCAGTGCCTGACATGTCGAACGCCTTCTGTGAAAGATGTCTGATGACTGGACTCTGAAATTGCTGAGACCACTGATGAGCAAACGATGAGCGGGCCTGGACGGGACGAGGAAAACCACAGAGGTGGCGCTGTGTACTTTGGGCCTCGA
>NW_011888964.1:1585261-1594949 GCF_000151845.1 Pteropus vampyrus
CTGTGCTGAGCAGCCAGGCGGGCCTGGATCCTGGGCTCAGAGAGGAGAGAACAACATTCTGGAGAAGAGTGGTCCTTGCACCCCATTTTGGTTTGCAGTTAGCTTTCCAAGGGTGGTGGTACAGTCCCGAGGTACTCCCGGGCCAGTCAGCATGCTGACCTCGTGGTCTGAGAAGCAACGCAAAGAAGAGGTCAGTGCACCAGTGCTCGGTGAACCCATGTATCTCTCCAGTGTCATTTATGATCCTTGGTTTTTCTCTGTAAAGGCATCATCCCTTTGGCAGAAGTAAGCTCAGTGAGGGCAGGGTCTTTGAATTATTCTCTCCAGGTACCCAACAGTCAAAGCAGTGCTTGCTATGTAGCAAATGCTCAGTGGGCTTTTGGGATGAATGGATATTAAATGAGTGGTGGCCTCATTTTGTCTACTAGAAGTCCATTTTCCTCTAGGCCCTTGTATGAGCTCCTGTTTGTGGGTGGAGGGGGGAATGGGGGGTGGTTTAGATTCCTCCCAGAAATTAGAGGTTTGCTAGCAGGTAGGGTGGATGTTATCTCTGTTTTCTGAAAGAGGTTAAATAACTTGCCTAGGGTGGCGGTGGGTAAGTGTCAGAAACACATTTAAACCCAGGTCTCGCCAATGGAATTGAATGACTTCCTAAGCGCCACTAGGAAGGAGTGTTAATAGTTGTTTCTATGTAATCTGTGCACGTTTAGATGCGTTTGTCTTGTGTTTTGTTTCCCAGATGTTTTCAGTATATGAACACAATTTGGATAATAACAATGATGTTTACCTATGTAGCAAAACCCATTCTTATATGGCGTATATTTATTATGAATTGGCGTGCTCAATTGTGACAAAATTGATTTGCAGAAATACTGTTATCAGATCTGATCAAACATGAATCATACTGCACGCAAGTCTTGTTTTCAAAAGCATCTCTGGTAAAAGGAAAGCAATTAGATTCTTTTTTATTTTCTCTCTTTTTCTAGAAGAGGGTAGCTTAAGCTAATCTGTTTGGATATATGATTTTTTTCTTCTGATATTTTCACCTTGAACCTTTAGACCTACGAAAAAAGTTTTCTTCCTGTATTCTTTCGCTTTAATTTTTCTCGGCACTTAAAATCACTTAAATATTTACATGCAATGTCTCAGTTTGTTTATCATTCGGCACCATCTGTCAGTGTGGTTAATATATTTTACATCAACATTTAAGGTCCAAGGGGGCACGTGTCGTGTCTCCTGCTCAGTGTTGATTTCCTGGCGGATAGCGGGCTTCAAATGTTTGTAGAATGAGTGAATTTATTAAATACCTGTTCTGTTAGATAGCGTGGCAGAGCTGAATAGGGGAAGAAAGGGGAGGGGAATCGAGATGACAGTCTGCTTTCGAGATGTACACAGACACGAAAAAGACACGAAGAAAATAAAGTGTTATCTGTCGTGTTACTGTCACGTGCGGCCAAATGCCGGCAGAGTGTAACTCACAGGGGCGGTTAGATACCCGGCCTCACGGGAATGGTCCGGCCGAGACTGGGCTTCAAGCTTAAATGGGATCGAAGGAGAATAGAGAGAAAGGTAACGGCACAGACCAAGCCAGGGGACCCTGCCAGGCCACAGAGGTTCTGGAATGGTGAGGAATTTATGGGAGGGAAGGGGAGAGAAGGAGACGGAAGCATCAGCTTTCCCCGATGCCGTGTGAGGGTCATACTGATCGACGGAAATCGGACGTTGCCCCGAAAGTAACGGGAAGAATCTTTATAATTCTTAACGTGAGGCTTAAAGGATTGTTTTAACACCGTGGGACCTTGTCACACATATATTTATATGTCATATATAAATACATTTTTATGAAAGTATAATTTTGTGTAAAGTTGTGTATGTATTTATTACGTAGTTACGTGTGTTTGATTGCTGATACTGATTATGCTTTTGCTAAGGAGAGATTATTGCCATTTTGATCTAAAAAACAGAACTAAGGGGAAGTGAATTTTTAGATCTTTTATTGTTGCCAAATTATTGAATAATCAGCTTTATTATGTATCCATAATGGCTTGCAGGAAGGATCATGTGTTGTTCAGCTGTCGAACTGTGAAAATATTCTTATCGTGAACAGATCCTGCAGCCTGGCAGAGAAGAGGTTGGGAGCTTATTAGGAAAAACACTTAAAAAAATTATGCCTTTTCTGTACTACTATTTCGATCTGGCGTCTAGAGGTTAGAGAAAGTTAAGGGTGGCAAGTGTCACGCTACTGCCAGCACGACGAGGAAGCCCACGGCCGCTGACGGCCACGGGCGATCCCCCAGGGAGCGGGCGTCCGGCTGCTGCCAGAAGCGCGGACGGTGCCCGCGTGCCACGGTTCGCATACTGCACTTCGGGACGAGTTAGCGGGAGGAGGACGGGCCTGGATGTTCCCGCATGCTCAGCGTGTGGACAGTGCCTCTGCGTGTTGACGCTTAATGAATGTTTTCTGAGTGGAAGGCGTTGGGCGTTTCTGCCCAGCCAATCCCGGGTTAAAAACCCGCAGTGCCGATTATCCGCTGTGCGTTAGATCAAGTTGCTTAGCTTTTTGAGTGTTCTCCCTCGTTCTGACAATCAAAGGCGATATCTCACGGGAAGGCCTTGCGGGTAGTGGACGCCCAGCGAGTGAAGGAAAGCAGCTGTTGTTAACGATGATTGATGATCGTTTTAAAACTACCATGATTCCACGATAGCTAGTCACATCGTTAGAGGACTTGTTGCATTCTTTGGCAATTCTGTCCACTCCCCCCGCCGAAGTCCTTTGCAAAGCCTGTCCCCCTTGCTGGACTGTGTTCTCCCAGAGGTCAGGGCCTGTTCCTGTTCCGTGCCCCACTGCACGCTCACGGATGGGCGGATGGAGCACAGCATCCCAGCCTGTTAGGGGCCCGTGAATGCACTGAGTGCCTGTGATGGGACCTGTTCCTTGGCACGTGGTGTCGGCGCCGTTGCCTTTCCTTGCCCCGGACGGCCCACGGCTCTGTCTTCCCGGCTTCATGCCGCCTGTGGTTGAGGCCTCGGCCGTAGTCTGATTGTCCTCCACGTCGCTGCCTCCGTTAAGCGTATCCTTCCTATGGTTTTCCCAGGCCCTCCGCTAAGAGCGCTCCTTGTAGACTCTGCGTGTTTATGGTGGTTCCTTCCTGACTGTGCAGCTTGTATGGCCTTGGGCAAAAGGAGGTTGAAAAAGGTTTATTGTAAGGACTATTTTATTTTTTATTGTAGACATTCATATTACAGACACAGAAGCATTTTAATGTTTCG
This sequence comes from Pteropus vampyrus, assembly GCF_000151845.1. Classification (NCBI taxonomy): domain Eukaryota; kingdom Metazoa; phylum Chordata; class Mammalia; order Chiroptera; family Pteropodidae; genus Pteropus; species Pteropus vampyrus. The sequence goes on from NW_011888964.1 coordinate 1,588,532, forward strand.
CAGAGAGTGCTTATCACGGTCCCAACCCTTCCAGATGCGTCAGAAGTGACCCCTTGTATCTGGGGAAGATTGAGGTCCAGACTTGGGAGAGAGAAGCTAGGGCTTGATGTGTCTCCATGGAGGAAAAGTGCCTTGTAATCCAAGGCCAATGACAGTTCTGACGACTTCTCCAGTTCCGAAAAAGGACACGTCTACCAAATGTTTCTTACTTTCGATGTATGTCGTCTACCATTTGGGTTTGTGGCTTTTGCCGTGGGAAACTGACTACTCTTTGTTGGGCGCGGTGTTGTGGTTCAGGAAACGTTTAGGGGAAGGACGTGCCCACCCTCCCTTCACACCTGCATGAGGGCCTGAGGGCGCAGGGCCCGTCTTTGAACCTTGTGACCTCAGAAGGCTGACTTCCCTGCTCTGCTCAAGCTTCTGCTTCCTTCTCTTTAGAATGGAGGTAATGATGTCTCATTTGCTCACCCCGTAGCGCTGCAGGGTATGAGAAAATGGAGAAATGTGAAAGGCCTTTAATTTGTAAACTTTTGAAATATAAATATGTGCTCTGGAGAAATGTGTTTCTTTCCAGGGAAGCAAAAGTGGACCGTGCGGGTGCGCTAAGGGCCAGGTCGGCATGTGTCACCCGAGTGAGCCCAAGTCAAGGGAACATGAATTAGACTCCAGTCTGTCACAGGGAGGAGGAGCGGAAAGTCTGTGTTATTTGAATTGTGTGAGCGCAAACACAGTTTCATCATTTTACAAACCAGGCTGATCTTTAGAGTTGCTTATTCCTCCTCTGCTCCCATCCTGAGCTCAGTGCGCCATCTGGGGGCTTCGGGAAGTCGCGTGCGCTGTCGCCAGTGGACGTGCCAGGAGAACCCCCACCCCGGGGGCGGGTATCTCATGGCCCGAGCAGCAGCATCTCCTGCTTGGCCTTTTCTTAGTCGCCGTATTTTAGCGGCTGTGGGGAAGGCGTTCCGGGGTAGTGAGTGTTTACTTTCTGCATGAATTCGGCCTTATTACCTTTCATATAAGCATCTCTTGTGGTCTGTGGCTAATAGGGAACAGCCAACCCGAAGGCTCCTTTCTTGGGTCGAGAGCAGGGTGAACGGCGTGTAACTCGTAAGTTTATTAGGCCCAATCTGTACAAAGACAGAGCTCTGTCAGAAGGAATCAATAGTATGTTTTAATGTAAATGTATTCAAAAGCGGCAGTTGTCGATTAACCCGTGTCAAGTACAGTGCTTCGTAGATGTTCTCTTCGCCTTGAACTTAATTATTTTTTCAACCATGAAAAGTCAGCAGTACTTTCTACGTTTACAAACGAGGAAAATGTAACCAAGGGAATAAATAACTTATCTAAGGTCCTAAGGCTGAAAATTGGCTATTTTAGGTTTTTTTTGTACTCTTCCATCTGACTTCTCAAAAGTATATTATTATTCTGTAAATATTTGGGTCACCCTCAGATGACCCAGTTGTTACATGATTTGTAACAATTGTTGTCAGCTTTGCATGTGAGGATAAAGTAGGAAGCAGCCTTGTGCTTTTACTAAGTCGCCGTGGCCGGACGCGACTTCCTTTCCTGTGTGCTTCCCTGTGGTTTGCGGTTTGGCTCTTACGCCGGCGTGTTTGTTCATTTCAGGGCATTGCACGTCTCCGTGTGAACGAACTGGGTTTCGAGATGATCCCAGACTCAAAGACGAATGACCCGATCACGTTCTATCCGTGGTGCATTGCTCTGAGGGGTCGAAGCCTCAGCCCATGCAACACGCTTTCTCTGGGGGTTTTGGGGGACGATAGAGAAGAGAGCTTTCAGTCATAATCGAGACGTGTCCCAGCCCCAGTCTCCTAAGTGGTTCACCAGCCCTGCTGACTTGCTTTTCACCTGGCAGACCACCCTCCCTGGGGCAGCCAGAGCGGGCTGGGAACAGCCAGGCCTGAGCACACCATTGTCATGTTGAAAACCTTTCAACAAGCCTTAGCTTCCGTATCTCCGGCCCTGCAGCCTGGACTGAGCCTTCTGCTAATGCCTGTCATAGCCCGTGGAGCCACCTGTCAGGACACTCGTCACCCATTGTTATAGTTATTTTTCTAATGTCTGCCTTTCCTGGTCTGTCTTTTTTCTGGAAGAACCCTGCAGCCAGCTTAGTCCCTGCCACGTAAAAGGCATTCGATAACCAGATGAGTGACAATGATTTTGAAGTAATGGACAAAGGTAGTTGTTTACTTCAGTCTCTGACTGTAGCCAGTATACGGATGTTAATCACTTATTCATTGTATTGAGCGTTTACTCTGAGATATGGAGGGTATAGAAGTTAGGAAGACATCAGCCTCCCTTCGGGCTCACAGTCTGGACCGGGGAGAAGACAGGCGGTGAGTGCTGTCAACACAGTGTACTCACGTCGCCGTCGTCCCCTGCGCTGGACAGGGCTGGGTGTCGTCACTCGTAAATCTGGGTTAGACCTAGCTCACGGTGGTGCCGTTCGTGGTGCTTACTCGGAGAGTTGACCGGCTGTTCACATTTCTCTGACTTGCAGCCGCAGGTCAGGGTTGATGCCTGCTCCAGCTGACCGGCCCCTGACACCACAGGCGAGAGAGCGGACAGGCAGCTCAGAGCCTTGGAGAGGTCAGCGGTGGACGGGAAGGGAGGACATTTTCGTGTCTTTTTTATTTTACAGGGGAGGGTGTCACTTAGAAATACGTAAATGAAATATAATGACACTATTAATAGGTAGTATAAGTATCTACTGTCAGGCATCGTTATATTTGTTTTCTGGTTAAGTTGCTTATAACAGTACTGTATATTGGGCATCATTATCTACAGTTTGCCAATAAAGAAATTGAATGTCAGCGATTAGATAATTTAACCAAAGCTATACAGCTTCTAAGAGTTGGTTCATATAGGCGATGGAATATTACTCAGCCATTAAAAAAAAAATGAAATCCTACCATTTGCAACGACATAGATGGACCTAAAGCTTATTTTGCTAGGTGAAATAAATCAGACAAAGATAAATACCATATGATTTCACTTATATGCAGAATCTAAGGAACAAAAAGAACTAATCAAAAACAGACTCACAAGTATAGTGGGCAATTTGGTGACAGTCAGAAGGACTGGTTGAGGGGGTTGGGAGAATGGGGTGAAGGATTAAAGCAGTACAAATTAGTAGTTGTACTTATCGATGGTCACGGGGATGGGGAGCACGGCGTAGGGCATGCAGTCAGCAGGAATGCAATGGCCAGGCGGAGAGCCAGAGGAGAGAAAGAGCAATTAGGGAGATCGTTTGATAAACTATAGAAATGTCTAACCAATGCACTGTATGCTTGAAACTAATTAAAATGAATTAATTTTTAAAAAAGGAAAATGGAATTTCAATCTACTTCCGCCCATTTTTAAATCAGTCGTTCTACTGAGCCCCCTCGATGCTGTGGAAACTCCAGATGCTCTAGCATGCTTCTCTTTATACGAAATGGAAATTGCAACTCTCATCTGTAACTTTGTCTTTCATTATAATTTCCTCTTTTTGAAGATATAAAATCTTAGACACAGTATATAGGCACAGGTCATATTTTTGTTATGGCACAGTATCTACACATCTTAGTTTTTACCTTCATTGCATTTTTAAAAATTATGGATTTTTACTCTAGAAACACTTCCAAGTGTCTTAAACTCATTTCTCTTACCTTCTCTTCCTGAGTTTTTATCCGGGGGAAGAGATTGACTCCACGTTTTTATTTTATCAAGGAGACTTTATATTGTGGCAGTGAAAAATATTTTTAAGTAGTTTCCCTCTCTCTAGTCTGCCCCCGTGCCAGAGATCCTGCCCCCTCCTTACACTGCCACAAAGTTAAGATGAAATAGAAAATATTCGTTAACATTTAAAATAAAGTTTACCTTTGTTAGTTCTGTGGTTAAAACTACTATGAAATGCCTACAATTAACCTTCAGGATTTTTTTTTTAGCAGAAAATCATGTTTTCATATTTAATGATTCTTTACTTAACTGAAGAAAATCACTGCAGCTGCTAAGACAGGTCAGACTTAGTCCTCAAAACATGGACAAAGGACTTCCAGAAGAGAGAACAGTTCAGTCAAAAGTGGTACAGTGGCCAGTGGGAGAAAGGTTTATTGTTGAGGATCCGGTAGTCGATTGGTTATGATCTTTTTTTTTTCTTTCTATTTTAATAAAAGATTAGATGAAAAGGAAGTAATGATGAAACACCTACTGTGTGGGGGAGACCACTTTACACTGGGTCACTCACAGCCCGTTGTTCCCAGAGAATAGAAACGGACCCTGAGTCCCCAACACAACTTGAATTTGTCAGAAGGACAGGAAGGAGGAGCTCATGGGTCGATGGAAGATTCTAGACGTAGGTTTTGAAGGGAGCAGGAAGAAAGGCCAGTCCGAAGAGGAATTGTCTGGAAAGGAAGCGGAAGTTACCCCACCCTCTTCTAGGAAGACAAGTTAGTGCCCAACTCGTAGGCCGTGGCGGGGGTAGGACGAAGTAGAGAGCTCAAGAGACAGTTCCCGGAAGAAATGGAACATGAAAGTCAGAAGACTTTGAGCTGGGCAAGGTCACGTCTCAGGTTCATGGCAAAAACCAGCAGGGAACTCAGGATCGCTTCAGACTCTTTTGTTACATGTGAGGCACCGTTCTGGGTATAGGGATTGAGCCACGATTAAGACAGATGTACACAACTATGGTCAATACTACAGAGTGACATGGAGGGAATACTTTTGAAAGACGAGTAAATGATTAGCCAGGAATTCGGGGAAGCTGATTTTAAGTATATCACACTTGTATGAAATATTCTCACTGAAGAATGGAATACAGTTGCCGTAGCCAAAAACATGGACCTTTAATCAGATGTGGGTTCGGGTCCTGTTACACTTCTTAGCTTGAAAGGCAAGAAAAGACCCTCTTGTGTTTGCCTCCCTCCCGCAAAGAATAATTAAGACAGCAGCATATTTAACTGTGCCCAGAATGCATCCGTGTGCTATTCAGTAGGCACTCGATAAATGCTGACTCCCAGCTCCTCCTCTCCCTAAACTGTACCCCGTATGGTTTATGGCCTGACAGACATTTAATTTACAAAACAAACAAAAACAAAAACAGTACTGGCTGAATTCCGAGCCCGTTTTCCCTTATTTTGTAACATTTTCTTTCTTAGAATTTAAGGCCTTAGAACATTCCTGATCGGTGACTCCTGAGCATATAAAAGTGTGATGCCGTTAAGACTTTTAAAGGGTCACGGAAAGCGTCAGGCACGACGTGGTGCTTGCTTCCAGCAGAGTTTTTTTCTTTTAACATATTATTCTACGAGTTGTAAAAGTTATTTCCAGAAAAATCGAATGTAGCTATTGAGCAAGAAACTTAAAAGATACGAAGAATGTTTACAGTCTGAATGCATCTGAAGGAAAGAGGAATAAATTCAACAAATTTGAGCTGGAAGAGTTAGGGAAAAATAAATAGGGAATCATACATTTTTACCCATCCTTCAGTACGATTTATATCTGTTTTACCAGTCGTCAAAAAATGTAGCTCATCAATCCTTTGCTTCCCGTGTTTTAGAAAAGTTGTAGTGTAGGGAATTTTTTGTGTAACGGAATTTTCTTTAACATCTTATTTTTAGTGTCAGAGTAAAATGACTTTGTATTCGCAGGAAGACATTTTGGGGTGCTACTGGCAGTAATCGTGTAGCCATTCTCGCTCTTTTCTGTCTTCTGCCCCTGGCCTGAGATTGAACACAGAACGTGTGGGTCTTTTCATTGGAATTTGAACCAGCATCTTGCACACTTTACGTGAATTATTGAACGTTTTAATATTGCCTCACTCTTCTGGTGTAGGAAGTGACTAGGGCCTGTGGAGAGTCTCAAAAACCACTTTTTTAAAGAAGAACAAATAATTTTTTATTTTTCGATTACCGCTCACATGCGGTATTATATTCGTTCCGTGCACGCAACGTAGTGATTAAACATTTATGCAGCTTGCGAAGTGCTCCTCCCGATGAGTCCAGCACCCATGCGACACCACAGTTATTGCAATGCGCCATACTTCACACCCCCGTGGCCACGCTTTCTCGATCGTGTTTTTTTTTCCTGTACAGCCTTTTTGTGGCTTGTTTATTAAAGTGGTTTTCCCTTAACACCGGTAGCAGCGGACACTAAGTCATCAGTTAGGACGGAAGAGCCACAAGACACGGCTGCAAGGCGCACTTGGCCCTCTCCTGCGCCCGACTCCCCTCCCCCACCACTGTCCTGCGCAAGTCCCCGCCTCGGCTCCCCAGGCCTGGCGTGTAGGAACTGCTTGCTCAGCACAGCACGGCGTGTCCTTCCCTCTCTGTCTCCAGTCTGCCTGCCTTTTCAGCTTCGTCACCAGGCACCCCCGCCCCGGTACGGCGTCTGCACACTACTCTGTCGCTCCCTGTTC
>NW_011888964.1:1596224-1609646 GCF_000151845.1 Pteropus vampyrus
AGGGCGAGTAAGTCACCCAAGTCACCCAGTAGCCCGGGCTGAGTTAGGCTGGGAGGGGCCGGAACCTCCGGCCCCACATTCAGAGCTGTCCCAGCATGCCGTGCTCGGACCCTGCCAGCGGCGGCACTGCCTCGACCCCCCGTTTTCTGGCTACAAGAGAGCCGGGTGTCGCTGTGCCTGTCTTCTCCGTTGGCGGTCTTTATCTTTAATTCTAACTGTAGTAATATTTAACAATTTCATTAAGTGCGCCTGAGCCTTCTCTCCGGGCATACCTCTTGCTCGCAGTAACGGGCAGCGACACGGAGCGTGCAGGACGTTAGAATTTGTTGCCGGTGGCGTCCAGGCGTGGCGCTTTGGCCTGTCGTTCATCTTACAGCTCCAGAAGCAGGTGGCAGCGTGCCCAACTCGTGGTCAAGGGGACCGAGAGCCCTCTGACTTGCTTTTCTGTCCCAGTGTCATCCTACAAGTCAGTGCTGGTCTGTCATTTGAACCCATGTTTTTATTAGTTTCTGTTACTTCAGATCTCACTGAATTAAGCTCTTCTTTCCATGTCATCATTAATTTATACTCTTATTGCAGGTGTCAGACAGCTAGACAGTCGTGCTTGGCTGGAGGCTGTAGGTTAATATGCTGTTCCGGGAGCACCGTAAGCGAAAACGGGTGACAGAATCACCCACTCTCGTATTCACTTAGGGCTATTTTTGAATGTTCCCTTAAGCGACTTAATTTTACATTCATTTTATGCTTATGTTTTGGCTCCATTTGTCCCCAAGCTCGAGATCACGGAATCTAAAGAATTCGGCCTGTCAGGGCATTTGTGTGTGATACCTGTAATACACGTTCTTTGTCAGAGGCGTAATTAACAACATGATTTGTGTATCTGCTGCCTTCTGGTTCCCCCAACACAGTTTGTAAACTTAATTAGTTCTTGGGATAGCAAATGATTCGAAGATGATAAGCGCTTTCCTTCTGACTACTGTGTCGAATGGTTGTATGTTCGTAGCCATTTGCTCCATACTCCTCAGATTGGGATGCTGGCAGGTATTGCCTCTCAAGGTAAACATCTCCTGCAGTTGCTGTTTCCAGATTAGATTGTCTTCCTGTCCTTTTCACAGGGGAAATCAGAAACTTAGCTCAGATCATTCATTATGGTTCCATTGTATAGAGAACACCTATGATGATGTCATCACATCGATGTGGTTTTCCAAACTGTGAAGGTGATCATTTTGACATGGGGCTGGGGGGGGTGTGGGTGGTGGACAGCCACAGGCGCACCCCTAAGACGTTGTTTTAGTTACCCTGCTCTCAGCTCCCTGGGACACAGTCGGACCGAGGAGACGAGAGACAGAGGCCCTGAGCAGGTAAAGGAGAGGATGCAAAGTATTCGTCTGTCTCCCCAGAACGGTGGTGTGTCTGGCCTTTTCTTTAGAACCTTATTGTCATTCATAAGTCCCTGCTCTAACCAGGTTTAATGGTTTGGGTTTCCGAGCTGTACTGAAATAGAAAAATCAAATCAGAAGTGGCTGGGTGCTGTTGGGTTAGTGACTCCCAACCCCACGAGTCGGGGGACGGGTCACACAACCTGGGCTTCCCCCCATTTTTATACATGAAGAAATGAGGGCTCAGTGTGGCTCTGTGACTTGCCTGAGGTTCTCTAGCGGTCAGCCTCAGGCCGCCCCTGCACAGCGCGTCCTCCCTGCCACTTCCCTGCCCTGTTTGTGGTTGGGACCGCTAAGGGCCCTCCCGGACGCCTGGCACGGCGCCTGGCACACAGCACCTGCAGCCTGCAGCCTGTCGATTCCAGGTACTTTGCGCTGCACTTTCGGGGGTTTACCAAGGTGGGGTATCAGTCAGGGGCCAGTTGGGTAAATAAATCACACCGGGTGTTTGAAAGAGGATTTAACGTGAAGAATTTGGTAGGTGCTGGATGACTGAAGAAGCCGTTGGGGAGAATGAAGTAGCAGGGGCACTGTCACAAGCCATCGCCCTGAGGGCTGGAGGAGCGAGGGCAGAGACTTGGAGGAGGTGCCCCGTGGAGCTGGGACCTGGGCCGGCGCAGTGCAGCTACCTCAGGCACCTGAGGAGGGAGCTCAGGGGGCCGGGGCTCAGGCCTCCAAGGAAAGGGTCCTGGTGTGCTGCGGAGGGGCACTGAGCTTGGGCCAGGGGTCCTGGCAGGGAAATCACTGTCACCGCCAGAATGTGGAATCTCTGGTGGCGTGCCGCCAGGACCCCGAAACAGAGCGTCAGGTCCCCCCATTGCGTTCATAGTGCAGAGCTAGGGACCAAGAGCAGCATGGCTTTCTGTATGCAGGACCTCTCTGTAATCCTTCTGCCGGGCGGGTCCCGCGTGTGCCGGACAGCGCTCTGCGGACGAGCTTAAAATCTTCCTTTGGCCCTTTTTTCCCCCCTGACAAAATTGAATCCCTCTTTTACGTGACATACAAAAGTATTTACATAGAAGTTTCATTCTCTCCTTACCATTCATCCATTAGGACACAAATTTTCAGGTATTTCAGCTGGTTTTTTTAGTCTATGCTTTTTAACTTTTTTTCCATATTTCCTCCCTTACAGAACCTTTTAAGATAACTTTTCTTTTTCCTAATCATCTTCCCCCACCTCCAGCCTCCCATGTAATAACAGTACTTAAGCTGGACTCCGTATCTGTCTGTGTTGAGGCCCTTTGGTGGACCAGCAACCATTGTTGCTATGAAAATTGGAGCATTCTGGAAACTGGTCTAAGGGGGCCCTTTGCCGGGTTCCAGGTCACCCTTCCAGTCTCAGTGGGTTTCTCGTCTGTAGTGTTGACCAACAAATGATTCCACCTCCCGTGTTTAAGACAAGAGACTGGGAGACATGCGGACGTCAACCCAAGGTACTTGCTATGAGTGTTAGTCAAAGTGAGGCTCTGTACTTACTCTTTGAGTCTGTCTCCTTTGCCCCGGTGGCATGGCTCCCTAAAGCAACAGGTAATCTGCGTTCTCAGCCTTAGAGTAAGTAGATCAGCCAGCCGTCAGTGGAGTTGACAAGTGGAATCCACTGGAATGCATAATCGATTAACTGAATACTTTATGGTTGAAGGAACGAGCGGAAACAAACGCATGCTATTGACCGGCCTTCGTGTGGTTACTTCCCTGTAAGATCCCTCGATGATTTTAATGTGCATCCTGATCTAGAATGTGAAGATCTATGCCCAACGTGACAAATCTCTTTAAGAAGAGCCCCAGTGGGAATGTCTACTGTGAAGAGATAGCATCTGACTCTTGAGGAGAAGTAGTGTATAAAGTGGGACCCGAGAATGACCTGCTTGGATGACTCCCCCTGGCTTTAAATAGACCTGGGAAGTTGTCCTCATTTTCAATAATCATATGTATTCAGGTTGAGATATTTCTTATCCTCAAAGGCTGTGACTATTAAAGCGTATGCAGATTGTTTTCTATCATGATGATTAAATCTTAAGTGAAAAAATATGTTTTCCTTGTAATTATATTTTGTTTGTAAAAAGTGTTTTATGCCTATTTGGCAGTTTTCAGGTAGCTTAGAAGAACATTGAGTTATGAGGAAAATATGGTGGTTTTAGGCTTTACGTACGTTTTGTACTAATAGTAAGCTGCATATTTTTTAGCCATGGTTGTCATTCTAGCCACTCTTATGGTTTCGTTGCTACGCCTTTTAAACAGCATCGGAGTAGACGTGTCCTTTGGGATCCGGTTGGGATCCTCGATCATGCTATTTTCAGATTCTTTTCATGAAAGTGACCCTGTACATAATCATCATATGAAAAATATGACTTCATGTCTTCAGGATTATTTTCCTTTGATTACTCTCATTCTTTGCTGTCTAGCATATAGCCATAGCTTGATTATATCCTGCTCTGAATTTATTTTGAATGGTCCTGTCACACCTGTCGAGTCGGTATTACTGTGTATCTAACCAGTAGAAAATACTCACGGGTAGTCTTATTAGAGCAAAAGGCCCCTGTTATATTATATGGTTGTTATAGAATATCATTAGTACAGTCGTATTTCCATCTCAAAGTGTGATAATGCCAGCAGGATAAATGAGAAAGACATCGAATCTTCACACAAAGGAAATGGGTTTTGTAATGAGTGCGGTCTGAACAAAACTAATCTCTTTCTTGGATCATTACTTCACCTCATCCTAAAACTTTTTTAATTCAGATCCTTGCAGGGTCCTAATTGGTGACCTCTGGAGCCTGATAATTGTTTAAGATAGCCGGCCTTTCACTGTATGCTCAATGATGTTTGCAATCAAAAGTGAGAAGCGTGGTTAACCCTTAGGCAGGTACAACTGAAAATTCGGTTTCCGTTTTTTCAGGCTTTAGTTGTAATTCTCATCTTGACTTGAGTCCTTCTTAACTTGAACCTAGCGCACTGTTTTCTTCCGTTAGCCTTTGGGTTTACCAGATCTTCATTGGACACATGCCTTGGGTTATAAAGAATAGTCCTGAGTTAATTCGAATGACCAAGAGATTGGGCTGTTTGGGAGAGCTAGAACTCCTGGCCTCTTTTTCTTATGTTGTATGTATATTTAAGGATATTTTGTGCACAGATATTTGTTCTGCCTTTATAAAAGTAGTTCATTTCAAAACATTCTTATTGACTGTTGTTCCCTGCTCCCTGGATGGTATATTTATGTGTATTTATGATGAGCTTATTCGTGCTTATTAGACAGTGATATACATCTCTGCTCTGCCGTGCTATTTATTTCTGTTTATGGAATATTATTTGCAAGATCGTGAGCTGTATGAATCAATCTAGTCTGGGCAGGTTTTAGTGTGTTTGGCTCTGAATTGGATCTAATAGGTGTTCAGTTAGATTTGGATTGCTTAAATAAAATAATTCCTTAGTGAAAACATTTGTCATGCTGGAGGTTAAAAAAATTTCTTTTCAGACCAGCGGCCACAGTACCACTTTAGTAATCTGTCAAATAGAATTTGCAATGGCTGTGAACACTATTTATATATCTTTTAAGATCAATTTAAATCCTCCAACTGGGCTGTTGTGTTATTTTGAAATAGATTTCTGAATATCGAGCAAGTAGGCACTGTCATTCTGATGTGGGCATCTCATTTCATTAGATCCAAGCCGAGCCCTGTCCTTTAATAAGTTTGTAAAGAGTTCAGGTGCTCGGAAAAGGGGCTCCGTTTACCAGTCACTGTCCACGCTGGTACTGGGTCGTGCGGGCCGATTTGCATTATTTAGTTCTACTTTTCTAACCCTTCGACGCGTTTTTATTAAATAGCTTTGAACAGCTAATAAGATGGGCTTTGATGTTAGTCATACCTGAGTGTGAATCCTGCCCCGGCCCACTTATTAACTGTCTAACCTCTGGCCAGCTTCTGCTATTTGATCTTCAGGGTGGCCTCCTGCAAAGTGGGGGCACGCCATCGTAGATTTATGAGAATAAAGAGAGACTTTAAATCAAACACACACCCCTGTGCTTGGTGAACCATTGTCAGCAAATAATGATAGCTACTTAATTAGCCCTGGAAAAAAAGTCGTCTCTAACACAGCTTTCATTGCTTTTCAGTATTTTGCCGTGTGGTATAACATGTGATAAACTCAGAGGGAAACTCTCTGAGGTCGAGAAGGCGTCAGAAACGTCGTATAGAACCCTTCGGTTTGCCAAAGGCGTGGGGCTGGAGAGCTGCTTTGTGCTGGACCGGCTCCTCCTCCCGGCCTCTCCACTCTGCTGTGTCCCAGGAGGCCGACGGGCGTGGCACGGGGACCCCACCGGCAGACACGCCTACCCTCTGGCTTCCGGCCGTCGGTGCTTACTCAGTGGAGGTCACCAGCAGAAGGTTGGCAGAGGGGAGACGAGGTCAGAGTGTGGTTCTCTTCGGCGTCGCCCCTGTTAGGCGGCTTCCGTCTGTAACTCTGCACGCCGGTCCTGGCCGTGCAGCCTCCCTTCATTCCTGCGCCGCCTCCCTCTTCCTGTCTTGAGGTGGGAACGCCTCCCTCCCTCGCCGTCCCCAGGGCATACCCCAGGGCAGCCATTCTTCGCTGCTGCTGTTTTAGGCTCGCCGCCCCTTCACATACAGGCCCTGAAATGAACTCACGTTCCCCAGTCTGAACGCCGTCTGTCTCCAGAAACCCTGGTCCTTGGATCATCACCCAGGGAGAGAACAGACGGTCAGTCACCCCTTTCCGTTCCTCTCACAGAGGCTCTATGGATAGGCAGAGTGGCGGGGTTTCTAGCGAGCAGTTTCTGATAACTGAAGGATAAATTCTTCATGGGCTCGGATAGGACGTCGTTGGCTCGTTAACATTCTTTCGCGGTCCTGTTTGGTAGAGGATCTTTTCTCCCTCATGGGACGGCTGTGTAGCGCAGCCCCGATCCGGTCGTTAGCCAGGCAAAGTGTCCTGATGACCGGTTGGTGCTGGAATGTGTTGGGAAAATGTCTTGGGTCTGGAGCCCCGAGTTTGAGTCTTGGTAGTGTGGCTTGCCGAGCGACATGAAAGTTCCGTGACTTTTAGAAATACATTTCCTAACGTTTCTCGTGTGTAAAGTGTGAAAAACGCTCAGCCTTCCCGGAGTATTGTCAGGATCGTGTGAGTTAAGCAGCGAAAATTCTGTGGACGTGTCGTTTGTAATGGCGAGTCGTTGCCATCCTTCACCCTGCCAGCATGGCGGCGACAGTGGGAACCTAACAGTCTGTTGGGGAAGACAGACACTGACTAGAGGTTGCACCTGTGGCGAGCGTCGTGCTAGAACGCCGTGCTCTCTGCTGGGTTCGTCTGGGAATTCAGAAGCAGCCTTTCTGGGAAGTGGAATGAAGGCAGAGGCAGCGAAGAGAAGGATGTTGCGGGGACACAGGCCCGTCCCTAGGTGGGCGCTCTCGTTGGGTAGTCGGGGGGCCGGACGCCTTCTCTTATGCGTGAAGGGTTTGCGGCTTGCTGGCTTTTTCATCCATTTCCTGCCCATTTTGAATATAATTAAACCCTCCAGTTCAGTCCCTCACTTGTAGTTCGTCTGGACAGTTCGTTTTCTTATCCGGCTGTGTTTGAGTCACCTGGCTGCCCTCTGCTTTGCACCCACTTCGCCTCCTGCTCAGCCGCCAGGGCCTTTGGTCAGAGTTCTCTCCTCCTGTCCTTCGCAGCCGGCGGCTTTCGGTACCTCCCTGTCCATATCTTACCGAACTCTCAGAATCTGTGTCTTGACGTCACGGTCCCAGCCTGGCTGTTCGTGCCTTTGTCCCCTTTGTCTTCTCGGTGTGGGCTCCATCCTCGCCCGGAGCCCGCTCAGTCTTGCTGCGGGAACCCAGGGCGGGCTTGGGGTCGGGAAATCGAGTTCCTGTCTGAGCTCGTTCCCGAACGGACTCTGTGGTCGCAGGGTTTTGCCATCCTGACTTGCCCAATTTATTCCATTTGGCACGGTTAACAGAGAAAAGGAAAACAAATAGGCTGTGGTATCTTTGTGACACTCCGAACATCAGCTGCGCAGTCTAAGCGATGCGCTGAGTGAATGTGAACTGGTGTCACACAGGCTCGCTCTGCCTCACTGAAGAGTCCCTCAGTTCTTCGCCTGGCAAACTTCTTTCCTTATCCTTTAAGCATTCAGTACACATTTGCTAGCTTTTTGGATGATTTTTCTAATTCCAAAGCTTTCTGCAGCTCGGTGTGCGTTATAATTAAACTTGCCCATTTATATGCCACAGACCCCCGTTACCTAGCGCCTGTCGCAACTCAGTCCGTTTTTCAGATAGAGGCCAGTCTCCCCCAACCCCAAGTAGACCCCACTGCGTTTAAGATACCACATTCTCACAATGACGATTTTACCTGGAATTTTTTAGAAACACGTCTTTTGCTTCAAGTGACGTAAGCAGACCAGGTAAATTCCCAGTCACGGTTTCAGTGAAAGGACACTTTAATGAAGAACTTAAAGTGAATGATAAGAGAGAGAATAAAGCTTGGATTTCCAGCCGAGGTGCAAAATATAAGCATGGCCATCGCTACAATTTTTCGTTTTATTCTGTTTCAGTTTGTTTTTAAAAATCTAAAAACAGCTGTTTAAAAATTAAATTTTGCATAAATTGAAATGAGTAAAATATTCACCTGTTTCAAAAACTTAAAACGGTGTAAAGAGAGAGACAGCGAGAAGCCTTCTCTTCCTGTTTCGTCTCCACCCCGTTCCCCCCATGCCAATTAGATAACCGATAACCACTGTTGCGAGGTTCTTCTGTATCACTAGGGAGATAGATATCTCCTGTGCATGTACAAGTGAATATAAACACGTATTCGTATACTGTTTTACGTTCTGTGTGTGCTGGAGACTTTTTCCTATCAGAACACAGATGGTTTCTCGGCCTTGTAAAGTAGCTGTGTGTCCTGCTCTGTCTTCTGTGAGCTGCCCGAGCCTGGGAAACCAGGCTCCTATAGGTGGACGCTGACATGTTTCCGGGGTTTTGCTATTAAAGACGATGCTGTAAATGGATAACTTTGTACGTAATATTTCATATCTGTCCAAGTGGGTAAATTTGTAGAAATGGAGCATCTGGGACAAAGGAAAAATATCAATCTGGATGTCCTTGATTCTGTGAGAGAATTTTAGCATTTGTAAGGACAATTTACACATTAGAATTTTTTATATTGGAAATTTAACTCATTTAAGTCTAAAGGTCATTTGGCCGCTTTTTAAAGGGTTAGTGGATTTTAATATATTTGGTAGGCTAAAAAGGTAAGTGGCCATTACTTAGGAAGCTCTGTTCTGGACCAAGACAAAAACAAAAAATGAAAAGGAAAAACGAAAGCCAAAAAAGACATTATAACTGACATTAGATTTCTGGGTCAACAGAAAATTGGCGTCCACGGTTTGGAAACATAGCATTTTAATCCCCTGCGTTATCGAAAACCTAATCCCACTTTTGCTTATTATTTCCGAGCTGGGGGATGCCTTTGGTGCATTCGACTGTCTGCTAACAAGTGTAATCTGGGGCTTAGTGAGCCAGAGTCCCTCTGTTCGACCTTGAAAACCCGATTGGTTTTCCCTAAGGTTGGCTTTCATTTGCTACAATTAGCCGAAAGGTCACGTCCACCTTGGCGGTGTCAGGTGCCTTCTCTCCCCTCGGCGAGGTCAGGCAGTGGGAGCAGGGGCTGTGGAACAGGAAACTCCCACCGAGACCGGCACAAATTCTAGAAGGCTGTTCGAAGATCTTATAGATTGTCTTGTACAGTGCTCTCCCCACTTTTTTTTTTTGCATTGTATTTTGTTGGAATTCATGGAAACATCAAACTACTTATAATCCTCTGTCAAGTAGAAAATACAGAATTGTTGATTGAATGGCGCCTAAAGAAATAAAAGTTTTGTCTACGGCCACGCCACCCTGAACGTGCCCGATCCCGTCTGATCTCGGAAGCTAAGCAGGGTCGGGCCTGGTTAGTACTTGGATGGGGAGACCACCTAGGAAGACTAGGTGCCGTAAGCGTAAAAAATAAAAAAAAATAAGGGATTGTAAGATGACAAGGTCCTTGCAATCTGTGAGGTCAACCAAGAAAGAAAGAAAGAAAGAAAAGGTTTGACCAGTTTGGAATTTTATAGCTGGAGGGCACAAAGGCTGTGATTGAAACCAGGTCCGTTTGACTCCAGTGATGACCTTGGGTCCCCTTCCACTGCCAGGCGCTGCATTAGGGCCAGTGCATGAAAACCTACCTGTTTTTAATGACATCAGGCTTTATAGTTTAAAAAAATAAATAGTAAATAATAAAATATTATATTTCAACATAACTCAAAGCTTAAGGGAACAACAAGGTATTTTAGCAATATATGATTTGCAAAGTTGATGTTTATCTAGAAAAGAAATTAGTTTTTTTAATATATATTTTCTCTTTTTAATTTCCTCTTTAAAAATCTCAAACTTTAACGTACGGTAAAATACGTACGTTTTTCTAATTTTTAAATATCTTACGTACAACTTTACTTACATGTTACTTCACATGTTGACTGTCACTGGTGCAAGGGGTGACATTTTAAATTCCGATGATGGAATTGAATGTTAAACTGCGCGTGTGTCGTAAGTTCTCAAAAATCATAACACGCTTCGTGATTTGGAAAGAAGATAGGCAGCTCAATCTATTTTGCCAAACATATGCATACATTAAGATTTCTTCCCTTTTTTTCTAGGAGGTTTCAGTGTACCCAATTTTGTTGAATCTTCTAACTATGCTAACGATATTTCCAGCAGCTCTTTCACCTCTGTTTTTTTAGGGGATTTTATGCCGTTTTCACGACGTGGGCACGATTGGTTAAGTCATTGTCCACCGATGATTGAACTTGACGCGGAGCTTCTCTCCTCTCCCCAGAGATAGGAGGACGTATGGGTGCTGGAAGCTCCAACCCTCTAAGCACACAGAGTCACCTCATTAGCATAAACTCAGGTGTTGTCGAAGGGGCTCGTTATGCATGGCAGAAGCGACTCCTTCCACTCAGGAAGTCCCAGGATCTCTGTGTCAGGGACTGGGGACAAAGACCAGGTACACGTTCTTCATCGCACCCCACCTACGTTCTGACTTTCTCCCGTGCGTTGTTAAAGGAAAAAGTTGTTCTGACACTTGTTAAAATGGTAAGGAAGGCTTTACTCAGCACTGTCCTATGTGTCAAGACTGTCACGTGTGATGGGGGAGAGAGATCAGGCGCAGTTCTGAATACAGCAAAGACAGTTGGGGGTTTAGAGCTAATGAGCAGAGTGAGGGTGTCAGTGGGTGGAAAATTATTAAGAGGAGACATCGGGGCCCGCGGGGTTCTTCAGGGGTGACTGAAGCCCCAGGCCAGAAGCCCCCAGCTTTAAACACATCCTCCATTTATCATTAGGTCCTATGAAAATCTCGTTTCCTGTCCGATCTGGCATAAAAATGGTGGGCGAGACTGCAGTGGCAGACTATACTTAGAGTCAGACAGACCTGGGTGTAAATCTCACCTTTGCCATTTCTTTATGAAGTCACCTTTCCGAACTTCCTTTTTGTCATCTGTTTTGAGGATTGAATTATGTCATGAATGTGACAGGTTAAATTCTTAAATATTCCTAGCTCGACAAGCAAACTAAATAAATATGTGTCTACCTTTATACAGCTGATGTCATCTCTGTTCTCTCCATGCTTGGGCACCCTTCTTTGAACCGTTAACCGAGTGTAAATGAATCCGGAGGCTTTGGCGAGAAATGAATGATATTGATTCAAAGGTCTCGGGGTATGCAAATTAGAAATACAACTAGGCAATACCCAGAGTGCTCCAAAGAAGACAGCTGAGTTTTCATAGTAAAAGGTACATTCTTGAGAAGACTCAGTTCTGCTCTTAGCTTCTGGGTTGGTCTGAGATGATAATCTTACAGATATAGGGCATCTGGATAATGGATGTCAGGCGGTCTGGATGTGAACATTGTTTTCTGAGTCCTTCGGGGGCTAGATAAGTAGAGGGTTATCTATAGGATTTATCTATATCTATCTATATTTCTAATGTATCTATCTGTCTGTCGGTCTTCAGGCATAACTGGAGAATTCAGAAGTTTAAATTCCCAGGCTAGTTAAAGCAGGGGCGGAGTCGTGCCTCGTGCCTCAGTTGCTCTGGCTTTAGTAATTCTCCAGCTTGACCATAGCGACTCCATGTTATTCGTTCACTCTTTTCCTCAGGACTCAGGTGTCCGGGTTTCAGTCTGGAGAGGTCAGTCCATGAATGCATTCATTCAGCAGTCAGTCATTCAGGCATCTGCTGAAGTACCGCTTGTACAGCTGGATGCTGTAGGCAGTAATGTGAGGAAACAGTATGCTAATATTTTCTAATATTTAATATAAGATCTGGAATCTGCACATAGTAGGTGCTTTGTAGGTGTCTGTTGAGTGAAGAAACAGATGTTACCTAAGGGAGATTATTCATGTTCTGTTGAGAGAGTATCTTAGTCCAGTTGGGCTGCCGCAAACTGGGTGGCTTATAATAGCGGTCCCCAGCCTGTTTGGCACCAGGGACAGGTGCTCCTATGAGAACCTGATGCCTGATGATCTGAGGCGGAGCTGAGGTGGTGATGCTACTGCTGGGGAGCGGCCGCAGATACAGATGAAGCTTCACTCTCTGGCCCGCCGCTCACCTCCTGCTGTGCGGCCCGGTTCCTAACAGGCCATGGACCTGGGGGTCAGGGGCCCTGGCTTATAAACAACAGACATGTATTTCTTATGGTTCTGGAGCCTGGAAGCCCAAGATCGACACACCTGCGAATTTGGTATCAGGCGAGGGCACTTCCTGGTTCATAGATGCAGTCTTCCCACTGTGTCCCCACATGGCAGGGTAGGTGAAAAGGCTCTCTGGGGTCTCTTAGATAAGGGCAGCCATCTCGTTCATGGGGACTCCAGCTTTATGATCTAGTCACCTCCCTCAAGCCCTGCCCCCCCGATGCCATCACATTGGGGGTTAAGATTTCAGTGTACGAATTGGGCTGGGGACACAAACACTGTCCGCCGCAGAGAGTTCCGGTAGGGCTGTGCATCAAGTGCTTGCTGAGTGTGGGGCTGGGAGGGACCGACTCTGCCACGCCTGCCACCCCCCCAGGAAAGGAACAGCCGCATGGGACGTGTGGCATTTAATGCGCTTGGGTCTTGGGGATGCAGGGAATCGAAATCATCAAAATAACATCTCGGGTGGAGAGAAGGGCATTAGCGAAGACACGTGCCTGCGGTGTCACTCGTGAGGAGGGGCGACCCGGCTGGGGAGGCGGGCTGATGGAAGGCCGTCTGGGGCTTTTAGCGGGTCCTGTCGAATCGGTCCTTGGTGGGATGAGCCCCACAGAGCCAAGCAGGCTGAGGAGTGCGGGCGTCAGCGCTTTGGGCCCCTGGGCCGGCAGTCCCAGCTGGCTTTCCTCTGCTCTTCGGTCCATCAGCCTTTCTCCAGGGTTCCAGAAGGCCCCGAGGAACTTATTTTTCACATCTGTGTTTGTTAGATAGTCCATTCCCCTCCATTAGCCATTGAGATTCGACTTTATAGGACCACGGAATATGCATTTTTTCCCCACTGTACTGGTGAAGAATTATTGATAAAATAGGAAATACATCATTACTTTGAAAAAACTGTAGCCATCTACTAGCCCACATTTCTGCATGTGGTCTCATGCCACAGCTGTGCTAACGACAGCTCGCGGCCTCTAGAGTTCTACGTCCTGCGCTTCACGGTTATCTTTTTTCCTCCACAGAAATAGAAAAGTTTCAAAAAGGAGAAGGAAAGGATGAAGAAAAGTACATTGATGTGGTGATTAATAAGAACATGAAGCTGGGACAGAAAGTGTTAATTCCCGTAAAACAGTTCCCTAAGGTAAGACCGTGAGGCCGGCCTTGCAGGTCTGGCAGACGAGTAATTTCTGTTTCCTTCGATATTTTCTTGGGATGCTTTTCCTTAGCACAGCCCCTCCCCCCTCCCCCCTCTCCC
>NW_011888964.1:1610246-1617348 GCF_000151845.1 Pteropus vampyrus
AAGTTGCCATGCTTTTTCCCCAGAGCGGTTTTACCTCGCGACGTTTCCAGAAGCGATACATGCAGGTCGAGGCCGCTCCATGTCTCAATTAGCATTTGGTGTCGTCCTTCCTCTTAATTTTAGCCTTCCTGCTCGCGTGTTGGTATTTCCTTGCGAAGTTAATTTGCATTTTCCTAATGATTAATGTTTTCGTGTACTTTTTCATGTTCTTATTGGCCATTCATTTATCATCTGTCGTGAAGTGTCTTTTTTAGATCTTTTGCGTATTTGTAAATGGGCTGTATGTCTTCTTATCATCAAGTTGTAAGAGCTTTTATTTTAATATCTCCTGGACACAAATCTTTTGTTAGACGTATGTTTTGCGAATATTTAGCTCGGTCTGTGGCTTGCCTACTGTTTTTTAAATAGAGTCTGTGAGAATCAGAAGTTTTTAATTTTGACAAAGTCTAATATATCAGAGTTTTTTTTATGATTATTACCTTTACCAACTAAAATCTTTGCCAGCCTCAAGGAAATCTTAGAGTCCTTTTTAAAACATAAAGGTGGTCTCCTGCGCTTCCTCTAAACGCTTTTATCATTTATAGTTTTTTACTTTTAGGTCTATGATGCAGTTCAAATTAATCTTTGTGTATGGCGTGAATGTCAAAACTCATTTTTCTCCATACGAAAATATTGTTCTTCCAGTACCAGTTTTTGAAAGATATTTTCTTCCCACTGATGGTGCTGGCACCTGTGATGAAAAGCAGGTGATTCTGCAAGTGAGGGTCTATTTCTGCACTTTCTCTTTCATTTCATTGATCTACTTATGGGTCCTTATGCTGGCACCATACCGTCTTCGTTACTGTAGCTTTTTATAAGAAGACGAAGTTAGGTAATGTAGTCTCTTCAACTTTGTCTTTCTCAGAATTTTTTTGGATATAGGTCCTACGCAGTTCCATATACATTTAAGAATTATTAATTTTCCTAAAATATTCTGCAGGGATTATGATTGTAGTTGCATAGACTATTTTGATCAGTTTAGGGAGATTTGACGTCTTAACAATATTGAATCATCCCTTCCTTGAACATGGTGTATATTTTCAATTTAGATTTTTTAATTTCTATCAGCAGTATTTCAAAAGTTTCAGGGTAAAGCATTTTGAACTTTTGTCTTTTGTTAACCTTATTCCTAAATATGTTATTTTTGACACTGTTGTAAAATGAATAATTTAAATGTGTTCCGATTTTGCTTCTAATATAAAATTTGGTATAGTGATCGAGTATTCTGCTGCCTTGCTAAATTCAATCGTTACTTCTAGCGAGCTGATTTATAATTCTTTAGGATATGCTGTGTGCATAATCATATCATCTGCATAAACAGTTTACTTCTTCCTTTCCAATTTGTATGCTTTTTATTTATTTAGTGTGGATTATTGTATTGGTTAGGGTCTCTAGTATAACACAAGTGGAGAGATTAGGCATTCTTCCCTTGTTACCAGTTGATGCGGAAAGCATTCAGCGTTTTACATTAAGACAGGTAAGGGCCGGCGGATTCTTTGGAGATGCTTTTCATGAGATGGAGGAAGTTCCCTTCTGTTTCAGTTTTGCTGATTTGATCCTGACTGAGTGGTGGATTTTAATTAAAGGCTGTTTCTGCATCTGTTGACGTAAACACAGGATGCTACTCCTTTAAACTGTTAATGTAATTGTGAATTTTGTTGATCGATTTGTCTAAATTAAACCAACTTTGCATTCCTGCGTTAAAGCCCTACTTGGTAATGACGCGTTAGCCTTTTAATATATTTTTGGATTTGGCTGCCTCTGTGTTGAAGAGTGATACTGGCCCATTATTTTTTTAATATAATATCTTTGTCAGATTTTTGGTGTTGATGTTATGTGCTAGTTTTATAAAGTGAATAGACAGTGTTTCTTTCCTGTGTTATTTTTCAAAGAATACATGTCAGTTTGGTTTTATTTCTTCCTCAATATTTGTTAGAATTCACCAGCGAAGCTATCTGGGCTTAGAGTTTGATGATGAGTTCAGTGTGTTTAATTGATATATCACTAACCAGATTTTCTATTTCATCTTTTGTGAAAATTTTTTGTGTGTGTTTTACACAAGGGGTTTGTCATATTTCAGCTATTGCTTCCTCAAATACTTTTTTTAAAATATATTTTCTCTCCTCATCTTTTGAAACTTCGGTTACACATATGTTCAGCCTTTTAATTTTCCCCAAAAGGCTTCGGGTGGCTCTATTCGCTTTTGTTATTAGTTGTTGGTTTTGTTTTCCCTCTTATTCTTCAGATCGAATAGTTTCTACTGCTATATTTTAAACTTATGGATTCTTTCTTATGTTATCTTTATTTTCTGTTAAGCCCATCAGATAAAATTTTATGTCAGGTACTGTTGCAGAATTAATATTTGATTTATATATAAATACATGTATGTGGGAAAAAATATTTTTTCCCTGCTGATATTTTTCTATTTTGTTTAATTAATCAAGGTATTATCTTATGTCATTGAGCAAAATTAAAATAGATGCTTTAAGTTTTTATCTGATTCTGAAATCTTAGACACCTTAGATTTGACCTGACTCGATAATCCTTTATCTTGATAATGAATCACATTGTTCCAGTTTCTTGTGTGTTGGGTAATTTCAGGTCATATGCTGGACATTGTGAGTGTTATGTTGTGCGGACTCTGGACTCCATTCTGTTTCTCTGAGGAATGCGTTCAGACTGCAGACCTGGTCTGTGGGGTTGGAGTGCAGGTCTCGATTCAGTTCTTAGTTTGCCTTGCATTTATTTTTTGGCAGATGTGATTTGGAGGTCAGCTAGATATTTTGGCAGATTTTTATCCGCAAGATTTGGGGGCTTCCCAACTCATGTTTTCTAGTCCACCTTCCTCACATTTCAGCGCTATGGCTGCCTCAAACTCACTACTCAGGCTAAAAACTCTAAAATCAACATATTCGCCTAGGCCATTCCCTTCTTCCGAGTCTTGACTCCCTTCCAGAATCTCCTTGCCTTTTTGATCATTCTCCACAGGCTTCAGATAATTGGTTTTTATATTCTGTTCAGAGTTTAAGAGTTCATAGTTGCCATCTGTAGGCGGTCAGCCTGTTAGGAGCTTACTCAGCCATACTTGCAGAACTAGGATATACATTTTTAGTAAATAGAAAAAAAAAAAAACTATGTTTGAACATTTCGTAGACTCATGACTAAACAAAGCATGGCTTACGGAAACCTTTATAAATTGATCACTAGGCTCAGTATACTCTTTATGCTCAATATACAATAGAGGAAGATAAACAGACCCTGTCTGTCTTCAAATAGTTCCTAATCTAGTAGACAATTAATCTATAATTAATAGCCTGTTGTGTATAAGTAAGTATATGAGTAAAGTATATGAAATAAAATCTCAAATATTATTTTTCAATGTCAACTTTGATGAGAGTAGGGGAAGACAAATTATAATTTGTGTCTAACAGAGAACAGAGTCCATTTCAAGTACTTATAGTAGTGTCTAAAATTAAGCTACTTAGAAATCTATTGCTTTCCGAATGCTGAAAAAGAATTTTTCTGCTTAGAATAATTGAGCATGCAAGTTTCAAGCCAGCCTTGTATAAAAGGCTAATGTAGTGTGTCCATCAGTTCTAAGAAAAGGCTTGCGTGCCGGCGTCAGTAACTAGGCTGAGCTGGAAGAAGCTGGCGGTACCTGGCCCTGTGGCATAGCAGTGGAGCCGACGCTGACGGACTCTTTTAGCTTCTGGGGCAAGAGAGAAGGGCTGTTTGTGACCCTCCATCCGATAGAATGATTTCCATTAATCAAATAATTGCTCTTCTTTTCATGAACCATTTTCAAAACTTTGTCAATGGCACACCACTGAACTTAATATTCTTAATATTCTTAATATTCAAACTTAAAGTGTATTCCCTCTCTTGAGTCACATGACTGAGCCTGTAAAGTGTGAAACTCAAAGTAAACACCGTTTTATGATTTTATTAAAAGCGATTGTAAGCTGTAAAAATGGTTCTCCATAGTGCTCCTTGGTCCTTAGCAGTGATTAGATAAAACAGAGTTAATATAAATGTCACTCGACATTGGAACAAGGTGCCCTGTCTTCGAGGACCTTGTGGTTCAGATCGCATATTTATTATCCTAGCGTTCGCTGGTTCACTCATCACTGAACCTGCACGTCCGTTCATATGCCTCTCATTTATCGTGGGTCTTCTCTGAGGCAGGCGTTGGGCTGGGAAAACAAGTGATTAATAACAAGTGGTTTTCTCATAAGAAGCTCTCGGTTTTGTGGGGCCTGCAGATGATGAGGTCAGTGTTTACACTACAGTGTGAGAAGTTCAATGTTAAGGTGCCCTAGAAGACAAGAGAAGGGTGATGTTGACTCTCAGAGAAGGCTTCCCTGAGGTCAGAAGTAAGACAGGGCGAGATCGAGGTGACTGTGGCAGAGGAGCACTGGACGAGGGCAGAGGGCATCTGAGATATCACAAGCCATTCTCTTTGGCCAAACAGGTTCATTTCAAGAAGATGTGCAGGTTTTTATGAGGGTTTGTAAATAAAGTGTTAGCGGGGGTGTGGGATAGGGTTGGCCACGAGGACTGTGAAGTCGGAGTAGGAAGTGATGTTTGAGCTGTTTTGGAGGATGCGGTCGGCTTCTCCGTGTGTTTGACGATTGGGAACTATTTCAGGAGAGAGAATGCCACGTGCAAACTCATGCCAGGGTGAAAGCCGTACTTACGCATCATTAAAAAGTGAGTTGCAATATGAAAGTAAATAAAGTTGGTCTGTATCATTGTACATACATGCTCGACTGCTTTGGTAAATGTCCCTATTCTTAAGTAAAACTAGAAAAAGCAAGGTGTAGAATAGATAGGATCCTGGTTAGACAATCATTTGAAGAAAAAAAAAAAAACTAACTAGAATCTTAACAGCAGTTACTTTGTGGAGGGTAGGATTATATGCTTTTTTCTATTTTACATGTTTCTGTACTTTAATGTTTTAACAATAACTTGTAACTTTTATAATTAGGATAAAAAAGATTTCTGTTTTGGAGGAAAAAGGTGCCTGAAGTGGTTAATTTTTGAGATACCTTTGCACCGTGGTTATGTTTTTTAAGACTTATCGTGTTGTTAAATTCTATAGGTTTAAATTAGATTCATTTCTTTAGTCTCTTAAGCATTCTAATGTGTACATACTATTTTCAGTAACTTTATATGAATCAACATGGTTTCTTATAGTAAAGGTTTTCCTATTATGTACAAATTTTAAATTTTATATATTTGCTGCCTCACAGAAGTCTTAGGTTAAGTGTCTTTTAGAGAGAGACAGTACTTATAAAGCATGTTCACACCTGGAATTTGAATTAAAATTCAGGAAAACTTTCTTTTTCAAGGCTGGCTTGCATTTTTCCTTTGTAGTGTGTTGCAGACCGTTCAAAATCCATGACTTTACTGCTAGGTGGAAGCCTCCTTCATAGAAATCATGGATTTAAAATTTTCGTGAGTAGTCAATATTTGACGGTCATATTAGTGTGTTATAAGTTGCCTTTTCCGTGATTCCTAATTGAATTTCAGAGGCATGTAATATTTTTTTCCGGAGGATTTCTGTGAAAATCATTTGTCTTTGTGTATTCGGTTGGTAGTTTACCTGTAGCTATAAAGTGATGATGTCCGTTAGCTTTTTTAAATCTAAGTGCCCTTGCCAAAATTAATATGGATGGCTAGTGAGGATTTCGAACCTTGTTGATGTCAAGGAAGCCTGATACTAAGAATAGTTACGTAAAGACACATTTGTTTATTATAAGTCCCCGTGGATGTCCTTCCATGAGTCCCTTAATCGTGGGACCCCGTGATCAAGTAGAAAGGCCACTCAGGATGGCGGATCCTCCGGACGGTGTGTCGGCCGCTCAGGCCCTTTTTTTGTCAATAATGCGCAGTCCCCTCCCATGTCCATCCTCTCCCTTCATGGGGATGAGAGGGTCACATCTTCTGAAGCCGCTGCGATTCTGTGCTGAGGGCTTCTCAGGGCTCCTGTGACACCCGGTCCCCGTATCGTGGAAGGTATTTCGCGTGGCATTTGCAAATACGACAGCATTCGAAAATTCCGTGATGGGATTTCAGATCCGAAGCTGTGACTGCTCCCTTATTCTCTTAAAAATGTCTTCGTTGACCCACAGAGGAGCACGTGAACTTCGATCTGTTAAATGGGTTCCCAAAACAGCCAGACATTTATTGAGGGGTTCCTGAAAGAGTTTACACGTGTTGTTTTGGTGGTGTGTTCTTATGACTACTATTATTTTATTTACCCAAATGAGTAATTATAAAATTTGGTTATATTTAGGCTCGTTACTTTCAAAAGACTAGAAAAGCTTCTCCGTATGTACTTTTGTCACAAGGCAGGACATTCGGAGATTAAAGTCTGCGACGAGTGTTGTCCTACAGGAATCTCTTACCACATCGCTGCTTGCTGTCTGGCGGGCGATGGACGGTTGATCTCGAAGCGTGTTGCTGAGCCGAAAGGTCAAAACGGTCTCCGTGCCTTGCAGCGTGCTGCCGGCTTAGGTATCATGCTATTCACTGGACGGATCATTTTGGCTCTGGGCCCCTTGAGGACCGCCAAGGTGGATCCGCTGAAAACCGCCTGCCCACACTGGTGCTCGAGGTAGGAAATAGGAGCGAGACTTAATCTCGCTCTTTGAGGACTCAGCCTGGTGGAATAAAATGGCGGAAATTCATACTGTGAATTTTTATCAAAACAAGTAATTGACACATAATTATGCCAAACAAGGGACACGTGACATACGTCGGTGCTGAGAAGCACAGTTACAGAGGGGAAGGAAGGCGGGTTTCGGACTTACGCCCAGCCCTGCCTGACCTCCACTTGGCCGTCCGACGGGATGTCCTAGCTTTGGCATGTCCATAAATGAGCTCCTCCCTCCTGTTCTTGGCCAACCGGGCCTTTTCCTGTGTTCCTTATGACAGCACGTGCACCCGGGTGCCCACGCCTGAAACCGGGGCGTCATTTTTGTCCGTTGGCTTCTCCTTCATTTACCTTCTCCCCTCTAGTCTTCAAATACCGTGACTTACGTGTTTTATTCTTTCTGTT
>NW_011888964.1:1623148-1639006 GCF_000151845.1 Pteropus vampyrus
CAAGTGCCACACGGTCGTGGCACGTGGAGACTGTGTCCTGGAGGAAAGGGGAGGGCCAGCTGCAGGTTTTAATGACCCTTTTGCTTTCATTATATCGGGGCTCATAGCTATTGGACATGCCCGCTTGTGGATTCATGGATTCACGGATTACGTTACCTGCTTTTAGTTAAACTTACCTTTCTTTAAATGGGCAAAGATTTCCGCTAAAAAAGCTGTGAATCGAAACTCTGCTAAAGATACAATCGACTGAGCAAGAACATGACGGAGCTGCCCCATGTTCTCTGCCCAGTCCAGGCTCAGCCTCGTAACAAGTCAAAGGTGACTGTGACCGGTCGGACATGACGAGAAGAGTAATCTTCCCAAATTGGAACTGTTTCTCTACATCTGGTGTTGTTAATGATGAATTTCTTCCCCTAAGTAAATACTGAAATATTAACCAATGATTGAACAGGTATAGGATTTTAAAACAAATTTACACATGCACATACAAACACACAGATGCACAAACACACGCACACATGGTTTGTGTGTGTGTGTATGTATGTATGCATATGGCGTGAGCGAGGGCTAGCGTGTGGGGATGATTTCTTGCTTGCTAATTTAAGGTCCTGGAACTTCGGCGGTCAAATCCTCGGGGAATGGTGCCGTTTGACGTCACCGCGGGAGGCCCCAGGGGCCCTGCTGCCCTTGGCCTCCTTCCTTTCTCGGTTTCTTAGCTCTTAATGTCAGATGCACAATTTATACCGCATCCAGACGTTTTAAAAAAATTCTTTTCTCATCTCTTTTGTTTCTCACATCCCTTTCCAACCCCATCTCTGCAGCAATAAATTTTCATTGTTTATCTAATATGGAACCCCATTATTTTACGGTCTTTCTCAGATGTCTTTTTAAGCGTTTTTAATAAACATTTAGATTTTCTAAGGCGCTCAGTTACAACATGCTGTCGGCCAGTTAGGACCTAGAGATGAGAGATCTGCTCCCTTCATCTGTGCCTGTGTGGTGTATCCTAGGCTTTGCTTTAATTAACATCTTCGATAGCGAGTGCTATGTTTTGGTCATTAGTTTTGGTCAGCATTCATCACTCACTTTTCAACGCATGGAACATTGTTTACCTATTAGAAGCTAGGTGCTGTTTTAAGCGGTTGCTGGGGTGCAAGGCCGGATAAGCCAGGGTCTCTGCCCTCAGATCCCTAACCAACCCCCCAACACCCCCTGAGGGGAAAGAAGCTAGGTAGATAGGTAAGCAGGACTGGAAAAGATCATGATGTTTGAGGCTATTTAAACTTAACTTTTGAGAAATAGCTACTTGTCGTTTATACCTGAAGAGCGTGTTATATGGTGCTCTTCCCGTGACCACCTGTTTGTCCTTTCATGCCCTGCAGGGTGTCCTTCCCTCTGTCCCAGTGTGTCCTGTCCCTGCAGCTCCCTTTAACTGAGACCATGCCACAGAGCTGGCAAGATGCTGGGCCCGCGCTTTAAGGAGGAGTGACAGTTTCTGCTTTTCTGATCTTGGAAGCCATGCAAAAACCCTGCCACCCCGAGGCCACCAGGGCAAGTGGAAGCCCAGGATGCAGGTGCAGGGGAGTCAGTGAAACCAGTAAGAACATGGGTCCCTGGCTGACAGCCACCCCCAGCTTAAGAGACATGGGACGTGTGCTCAGATCGCTAAATTGTGAGCAAGTAAATGGTTATTGTTCACCTAAAGTTTTGAGTCAGTTTGTTTTGTGCCATAGATAACCTAGCAGCATTCAAGCTTAATTACACAGTCCCTGATTTTCTAATTGCCCGGTCGGGTGGGGCTGTGTGAAAATGATGCAACCTGCTAGGGCTGCAGGCTAGGGTTTTAGGGTTTGCGGGGGGTGGGTGATGAGAGCGAGGAGGAACCACAATGGACCACAGGGAATTCCTTTCAGCAAGTATGAGATTTATCCTAGGATTTGATTTTGTCTATGAAACTGTAAAGGGCATTTAAAGAAAAAGAAGTAATATAAAAGGAACATTAAACAGTTGGCGTGATAACGAAGGAGACCGTAACCTTCTGAGTGTATCTGTCATGGCGAGCGGGAGGGGACGCTACCAGCACAGAGACTTACTGTTTTGAAATTCTTTCCTTCTTGTGCCCAAGCGTGCGTTATATTTTATGGCACCGCTGATACAGCTCTGCACAGTAGACAGGACAGCAGCTTCCTGGGCCCAGAGGGTCATTAATTGATTCTTTTGCTTTTGTCGATTCAGATTTTTTTTTTTTTTTTTTCCGGAGTATTACTGTGCGCCAGGAGGTATGTTAAGAAGGGCGAAGGGGATTAAGGTGAGATTTCAGAGCTGAGTATTAACATTTCTTCTCAGGAACCCAACATGAAAGAAAACGGATTCAAACACGGTTTGCGAGAAGAAGAAGAGAAATGAGGAGGACAGAGCGGGTCGAGGGAGGTGCCAGGACAAGCCCAGCGGGCCCGTTAGGCTGATGACGAGGGACTGGCCCGCGTGAGCCCAGACTCTGGACGATGGCCCGTGCGGCCCAGGGGGACGAGTCTCTGTGTCTCCGACCTGCCTCTTATTCCCCGCCGTGTGTGTCACTCTGCTCCAGCCTGGCCGGCCAGCTGCTTGTTTCTCAGAAGCCCCTTAGCGCCTGGGGCTTTTGCACTTAACTGTTCACGGTGCAGGAAATTACCTGTTCCCAGATCCTTGCAGGGGACGCAGCTCAGGCGCGACCACCACAGGGAGGCCAGCCCGGCCCGCAGGCGCCCACGCCCTCCGCGAACGCCCACCCTTGCTCTCCATCGTCCTCCGCGTCCTCCCCTTCCGGCCCCCTCACTGGATGCTTGCTGCCGGCGAACAAGCATTGCCCTTGCGTGTGTGTTTTACGTGTGTGTTTTACGTGTGTGTCATCGGCACTTATCCCGAGACCGTGCGCCTCCGTCGGCACAGCGTCGCCGGCTTCTGTCCCCTGCCTGGCCCCAGGTAGCTGTTGCACCCCACGCTGTGGTGGCGGGAGCCCTTGCTGAGGCTTTGTTGATGTCGTTAATATTTTTAAAGAGGAAGCAAAGCGGTTTTGTTGCCCTCCTCCCGCAGATTCAAGCTTTTGTTCTAGGGGAGACAGGGCGGGACACAGATGGGGGCAGATGGCAGATGTCGGCAGCGGCTGCTCCCTGTCCCCCGGCCCCCGCCTCGCACCGGGGGAGCAGTGGTCTCAGGATTCTTCCTGGGTGTCTTCCCTGTGAGCACCTGGGGGTGGGGGAGGCGTGTTGGTGTCCCCTCTCCTGACTCTGGGGCCTCCCGCATTGCACCCTGTGCTGGACAGCGCCTGACGGGCACGCAGCCTGGTCCCCCAGCAGGTGCTGGTCCCCCAGGCGTGCGCCTGGCGTGGGCCCTGGGACTGCGACATGCCTTAACTTGCATTCCATCCAGCCTTCTTTTTGTTTTAAGAGCGAGTGTGACGTTTTTTTCTAGCCGAGTCTGAGCTGAAATGGGTGGTTCTTGG
Organism: Pteropus vampyrus; assembly: GCF_000151845.1. Taxonomy (NCBI): domain Eukaryota; kingdom Metazoa; phylum Chordata; class Mammalia; order Chiroptera; family Pteropodidae; genus Pteropus; species Pteropus vampyrus. The sequence continues at coordinate 1,626,630 of NW_011888964.1, forward strand.
AACACGGCAGTTTGGAGGAGATGAAATAAGTCCAGAAGGGTAAAATTGAAAGCAGGAGAATGTGGTAAGGCCAGAGAGGTAGGTGGCCAGGGCCTGGTCCAGAGCGGGCCTTCCCCAGCAGGGTTGTTGGAAGATGGTCGGACAGCTGCATTTTAAACAGATGTTCCAAGGCCAGCTTTGTGTCAGGACCTGTGTGCTGGCCACAGGAGGTAGACGTGGATTCAGAGGAAGGGGCTGTGTGTGGTGGGCTTGGTGAGTGATGAGGGTGGCTTGGACTCGGCTAGTTGCGCTGGGGCTACAGAAAAATAGACAAGTCTAAGAGATCTTAGGAGCTAGAACTGTGAAGACGTAACTAATTCATTGAACATTTATTAAATGCCCTCCCTGCACAAGCGTCGGAGCAGTGAATGTAAAAGGCCTGGTCGCTGCCCCACGGAGTGAGTGCCAGGTGTCTGGTTTGAGTCCCTGCGTGGGTGGCGGTGCCATTTGCTGGTCTAAGGTGCTCTGGAAGAATCACGTGGTGGCAGAGGTTGCAAGTTCAGTTTCAGTGTGAGTCCGAGGTTAGTGAAACAGCTCTTTGTGAGACTAATCAGCTCTTTGGTGAGCACCCAATTAAGAGAAGCGTTTTAATGGAGACAGTGACATGTTCTGGATGCTTAGTTGTTTATGAAATGACAGCTTAACTGTAATTGTTCCCCAAGGAACAGTGTCATGACACAAATATAGTTTCGATCAATTACAGCTAGTTCAGAAAGGCACTTGGCTTTACCAACAAAGGACATAATTATCAGATCTTATACATTATGCAGTGAAACTCAAATGTTCTTATTTTGTGTTGGTTTTCTATCTTCATAATCATTTGAAAGTTTTCTGTTTACAATTGGAATATTTGTAATGTAATAATTGGCATTGGAGTAAAAATTAATGATCTTACAAATAACACCTTCACCTTCTATGCAAATCTCTGCACAAATGAGATGATTCATAAAAATGAAAATGAAAATGTATTAAGTTCTTGCTCTCTGTCTTGCACATACAGTTATCAAATCAAGAACAAATTGTGACTTAAGTAAGAGAGACTTTATTTGAAAGGGTTATTGTGAGAGCAGGGAGGTAGCTCTTGTCACGGGCCGGAGGCTCTGAGCGTGCGATCTCGAGGTGTCTCGGCAGGTGGACAGCCAAGGGCTTTTATGGGGAGCCGTGACCGAGGCCAGGTGGGCGTGGGGAAGTGAGGGGAGTGGGTAGAGATGGCATGACGGGACGGCGGGCCCGAGAATGGTTCACCCTGAGGCTGGTCCCTGGGACACAGGGGGGGTAGCGCTTTCTGGAGAGCTGTGTGCCCGCTCAGCTTGCGGGTGAGTCACTGCCCACGAAAGGGGACACTTAGCTAAAGTTTGATCAAGTCAGGCTAAGGGGCACTCTCTGATTGATCGATTGTTAGGGACAAATAGGTCAGCTGATTATGGAGCAAAGAGTGGGAATTTGGAGGCCTCCGTCTGACCTCGTGGTGGGTCAACAAGGGGGTCATCCGTGCACGCAGGTCTCACCTCTGCCCCATGGGGGAGGTCGGTTCTTTGCAGCCACCGAGTGAGAGTGAGCTCAGCAAGGTCAGGGCACTCGCTGGCCGACTGGCCAGGACTTAAGAGCTGACCAGGTAGGACCCCCACGCTCCACGAAGGCCGGTCACGTGCATCAGTTTTCCTCACCTGCGTTCTGATCCTGGCACTGTTCGTGGTTGATACCGAAAGGTGTGTGGGGCTGTCAGGGAAGCTAACTGCATTTGCCGTTTGTGAAACAGCCATCCCGGAAGTGACCGGGACAGAGAAATATATTGAATCTTTTTCATGTCACGATTTTTAGCCCTGTTTTATGTGGTTTGTGGAAAAAGTGTGACTCATGTAGCAGGAGCTTCAATATTTGTCATTAATCAGTGATGTGTATTGATTAATCCAGTGTTTCCTAACATTCAAGATCAAGAAGTTACTTTCAGATGTGAATGTTACAAATCCAGTTTGTTTGTTTTTCCCAGTTCAACTTCGTGGGGAAGCTTTTGGGTCCACGTGGCAATTCTCTGAAGCGTTTACAAGAAGAAACCTTGACAAAAATGTCCATCCTTGGGAAAGGTTCCATGAGGGACAAGGCAAAGGTAATGTTCATCGTAGACAGTGGCTGCTTTTTTGGTTGTTGTGTAGATCACCTGTCTGTCATACCAGTACACGTTACGTGAACGCTGACTAGAGTCTCAAGTGAGATTACGTGAAAATATTATATAGGGAGATGTATTGATGATGCCGTTTAGAAAATTGAGTCACTCTGGCCAAGTTCAGAATATGTAGTATCTTAGACCTGCATCTATAATTGTTATCGTCATTTATAAGATAAAACAGTGGTACCTCAGGTTTTGATTCTAGAAGCAGCTTGGTACCTTGTAGAGAGTTCGGTGACATTGCAGTTCTCATGCAGAGAGATGAAACTTGCCTGCAGCCAGTGTCACCGTCACCGTCATCATTCTAGAGTAGTTCCTCGGGGTCTTTCTCTAGGCCGGTGTTTCACGTAGTTGAATTGATCAAGTAGATACTTGCGTTTGCCCTTTTTGCCCTTCATTTGATGTCCTATGTATTTTATCAAGTTAAAATTGATTTTAAATGTTTTAATAATGGCTCACACAGAGTCGTTCTACTTGGACGTGTTCACATGAACTGCTTCCTTTTTTAATAAGCGGAAGTTACTGAGTTATTTTTATTGGTCACTTTCTTAAAAATACCAATTCTGAAAGAAGTTTTCACGTTTCCTAGTGCGCTGTCACTGAGCTGTTCTGTTATCGCTCTGCTGCTTTTTCACTGTTAAAAGATTTATATTACTAGGAACCAAATCTGCATTTAGTGGTCACCGACCATGAAATGTTGAGCAGTGAGTGTGTCAGATGAGAAAGTTGTTTAGACGAAATCCAGCCCTCTCACAAAAAGTTCATCTAAAGAACAGCTTTCATAATAAAATAGCCACCCTTTGTTTATTGAACCGCCACTATGACTCAGGCACGGTGTGAGACGTTTACATGCATTAATCCATGTTATCCCTGGAAAAATGATGGAGGATAAACGTACACACGTGTGTGTGTGTACACACTTAAATTTTACCTGTAAGAAAACTGAGATTCAGAGCACCTGAGCGTATTATCTGGGTTAATCAGGGAGGCTCATTGTATTATTTAAAACATGGCTCTGTATCAGACTCATGTGGGATATTGTTTAAAAATACATATTCCCAGGCCCCCACCTGTTTAGAGTGGAGGGTTAAGCTGAATTTTCAGTAGGTATGTGGAATGAGTCTGATTCTCAGCCGGGTTAGGTTTCCCACTCACTAGGCGTTTCTGTCCCTAAGGACGTTCTGTGGCTCTGTCCCATCTGTTCTGAGGGTGGGGGGGGAAACGAAACCTTACATTGGTCAGTTGGTCAGAAATCATGTGTCTTACGAGAGAGCGCCCCACCCTCGCCAGTATCTCAATTAAGTCTTCAGTAAGGCCATCGTAATGGGGTCCCTGACGTGACCAGTGAAACCCGCTGACATTGTGCCACTTATTTGTTGTTCATGGAGTTCCTCGGCCAGTAGCAGTGTCTCGTGGCGCTCGGTGGCGGTGACCAGGCCACCCACAGATAGCATTACAAGAAGAGGGGCGTGGAGGAGGCAAGTCTTTATCTGGATTATATGCCCAAGTAACGGCCAGTGCCTGGCCGTCCGAATGAAGAGAAGGAACTGAGCATTATCAGCTCGCTGTCGGGGGCTCAGCAGTCCTTCTAGATCATGTCGTTTCAAGGGCGGGAGGCGGTTCTCCACCATTGGCATGCTGACACACGGCAGTGGCGATAGCCAGTCATCTGTTTTGAGGGGTGTCCGTTGTGAAGTCATGCATAGCCCCTCTCCCCGTCACCACGGGCACTCTGTTGACGCGGCCCTTGAGTAGCATAGGAGGCTGCGTATTGAAGTGCTTTGGTGTCTGCTGTAATTGGTCCCCTCGGCTCCCTGGTCACTGGATGCCTGCTCCGCATTGCCTGTGGAGTTCGTTCTTACACAGCTGGGCCTCTTCCCCAGACCGCTCACCACCCACTCCCTGATGTCTCTTTTCTGTGTCCTTGACCTCATGAGACAGAGGATCGATGTGGGGATTCTGCAAGTGACGGATCATTTATATCCCTTCAGGACAACCGGAAACTGGGGCAGAGCGTTCCCTGGGGGTTTACGGTCCAGTGAGCCCACTGACCCTGGACCAGGACCCAGAGTCCTTCGATCTTTGACCCCATGCGCCCCGCTCTCCTGTGGGCGCTGCTGGTGTCCCGTCTGCTATCCTGAGATCAGATCCTCGCTGCCTGAACTCCCGAATACTGAGTTCACGTGGTCCTCTTTACTAGTTTCATTAAGTCTACAGAAATTCTTCGTTTAATAACATATTTATTTCTAAAGAGATTCCATTACTTCGTATTAAAATCTCATTCTTCTAGATTTTCAAAGTGTTCACTATTTAAATTCTAATGGGAACATAATTCATTTTCTTCTTGTGTTCGCTACTTTGACGACATTGCGGTACAAATTACTGACATGTGCTGGCTGGTTATGGAGCATGGTAATCGCTATAACGCCGTGGTCTTTGGAGCCCTCTGTTTGCGCCAAACGGCATGCTGGGTGTTCTGCCCATGTCATCTATGTGCTAGAGTAATAGAATGATTAATATTAGAATTGGGTAATAATAATGATCATGATCGTAATAATTGCTACTTTTCATCATTTATCGAGTGCTTATTATGTGCTAGGCATATTCTAAAGACTTTCTGTCTTTAGACACAAAACTCCTTTATTATCACAATTCCTTTATTACTAATCACTCTTAATTACTGTTATAATAACTGCTTTATTACTACAACAGCCCTATGAGCAATAGATATTGCACTGTTCTCACCATTTAAAATCACCCCTTCAAAATGAGGATAAAGTAACCTGCTTAGAGTTACACAGTATAGATTGGATTTGGGATTTGAATGCAAGAACGTCGAAGTCTGGGTTCCTCCCCAGACACCACATTGCCTCTTCTCATTAACCATGAAACCGTCTGGTGAGAGCTACTTACGCAGTGGGCTGTGATTATGCTAAGAACCGCACCCCACCCCGCCCCGCCCCGCCCCATCCCATCTTAAGTCTGCGATAGAAATGAAATGGCTTGACTGTGAATCGACAATTATAATCTCATTAAAATTATTATTTTGGTACGTATCAGAAAAAGGTAAGGAGTGGTTATTTTAGTACTGTGCATAGAATCCAGTGATTAAAGTTTCAGCTCTAAAAGGCAGAGTATCAGACCGAATGATTGAAAATGTTCTGGTTAGAACAATAAATAGTCTCTTTTTGGTGTAAAAGGGTAGTACTTTCTATACTCAAGACAAATTTCAGAGAAACTATATAGGATATTATGGTAGCTTATATCTGTTCTTTCTTCACATAGTTTTCTTTCAATTTCTAACTTTCCATAAATGCGAAGGAAACCAGCATTTATTGAGTGCCTACTGAGTGTAAGGCAACATATTAGGCAGTATAAACACTTTTTATTTTGCTTGGCTTCTACATAAAGCTGGTCCTTTTTTCAATGACCCTACGTTAATTCACACCAAACTGATTTTGCAAGTTAGATGTTTGATTGCATATAACCTGCCTACACTCACCAGCCTAACTAAGATTCAGGTGTATCTGACTCTGAATCCTGTGCCTTTTCCACGTTGATATCTCTTTTCTTTGTAAGAGTTCAGATTAGTTAAGTCACAAAAGTTACAGCTGAAGAGTGAAGTCGAGGGTGTTTGTGCCTCCTTGGCCTCCTGGCTCGTGGCGGAATTAAACAATAATGTCGCCGGGAGTTCCTGGGTCCTCTCTCTCTCGTGGGATAGGTTTTTGGGGGGATGCTGGCAAGGCGTTCTACCTATTGGACGTCGCTTTAGATGTACGTTCCTCCTGATCTGAATCTGTCTGTCTGATTTTAACGTTGGAAACAAAGACTGTTCAGAAACCCAGATTCTGTGATCGCCATCCTGATGGAGGTTAGTTACAAAAAGATAACGGAGCAAAATCAGTAGGCCCTTAATTATCTGTTTTTTCAAATCTCCTAGTTTCCCCCGAGTTTCATTGTACAAACAACAAAAAAAGTGTAAAAAATGTTAATCATATTTATATAAAAATCGCATTACAAAATCTTTCATTTATCTTATTCACTGTTTTATCCTCACATAGAATATAGTGCCTGGCCTGTAGGAATGCTTTTCGAATCATGTATGAATAAGCAAATGGACATAGAAGTGAATCAATATTAGTTAGGCATTCATTCCGTAAATACTTGTTGAGCATCTGCCTCAGGCCGAGCATCTTTCTAGACAGACAGAGAGCAGCACCGAGTGAGACAGGCATGGTTTGCGCTCCATGGTGATCACCTTCAGTGAGAGAAATCAGAAAACGGGCAAGTAGTAAATAAGGTCCCTTAGCTGTCGTAGACAGTGGTAAATATTCCGGAACGGCATCGCAGGCACGCAGGGTGACCAGTGCAGAAGTGCGCTCGGTTGCTTGGGCAGCTGGAGAATCACAAAGGAGGCTGGTGCAGCGCCCGCAGGGGGACCCCAGAGAGCAGCGGAGCCAGGGTGAGGGGCAGAGGGCAAGTGGCCAGACTGCCAGGCCGGAGGCGAGAGTGGAGACTTAACTAGGTGGTGTTCACTCTTGAGTGAATCTCCTGCGACAGCCATGCGCCAGATGGGCTCTGGGTAGTTTTTTGTTTGTTCGTTTGTTTGTTTTTTGTTTTTTAACGCCTACAGCACCTGGTTTTCCTAGGTGGTCTCCCATCCAAGTACTAACCAGGCCCGACCCTGCTTAGCTTCTGAGATCAGATGGGATCGGGCTTGTTCAGGGTGGCATGGCCGTAGACGGGCTCTGGGTAGTTTTTATTTCCTTTTTCCTTTTCTACAATGACACCCTCTTAAACATGACTTTTCTCTCTGCAGGAAGAAGAGTTGAGGAAAAGTGGAGAAGCCAAGTACTTCCACCTGAACGATGACCTCCACGTTCTCATCGAAGTTTTCGCCCCGCCAGCAGAAGCGTATGCCCGGATGGGACATGCTTTGGAAGAAATCAAAAAGTTTCTCATCCCTGTTAGTACAGTTTTTCTCGATCGTAATTTGTACCTTAGAGTTCTTACTTTATTTTAATCCTTGATAACTCTTATCAGTGATTGTCGTTTGCATAGCACTTTGCTAAGGAGCTTCATGTACGTCCTTGCAAGAAGACCTCACAGTGTGCCCTTGAATTCCTTGACATTATTCTTTCTTCATATGTGAGGCGACAGTTTTTAAAAAGATGAAATAATACTGCTAAGGTAACGTGGCTTAGAACGTTGAAGAACACAGTCACTTGTCCAAGTTGTGGAGTTTCAAGTCCGAAACATTTTTGGGACACTAAAATCACTTCACAAATTCATCGTTGTCCAACGAACTCATTATTAGCGCCCCCGTGTATTTCTGAAAAGTTAAGTTCTTTTAACTCAGTTAAGTTCTTTTCCCGTGAATCTGTTTTTAACCACACACAATTTTGTGTCACACCTCCTGACACTTTTCAGCAGGGCAGATATTTAGCATTTATGTAGCACGTTTTATTTAGAACGTGCTTTACAAATAATTTATTAATCTTCACACATTTCAAGTAAAATGGTAGAGAACATATTTATAAGCTTATTTTAGATAGGTCGAAATCATGATAGATCCAAATGACTCTTCTGAAGTCACGGTGCCCTAAATAAATTAGAGAGAGAGGCTATGTTTACGGTAAAACCTGGACCCCTAATCCTTAGCCTTTCCTGCTAATCATAGAGCCCTAATCCCCTTCCTCCTGCTTTGCAGCTCTCGCTGACTAATTTCAGCTTCGTTTTTCATTGGTATTCATTTTTTTTTTCCTCATTTACAATGTCTTCTGCTACAAGCTTCAAGTCAGTTTTTGCATTCAGTTTTGGAAAAGTAAAGACAAGACAGTGTATTCTAAAAATAAGTTTACTAAAGCTATTTTGTTTTTTTCTAAATTCGGGAAATCATCTCCTCTAAATCTTTTATTCAAACTCAGATGTCCTCCTGTTCCTCCTGCCATCTCTTTCTCCCTCCAGCTAGTCCCTCCTCTCTTCCTCTTTGTGGCCCTGTGACTGGAAGAGGCTGCCTGCCTCTACTGTGTCTGTGATTTACTCACATTCACTCTGGATCCCACAGAAATGGAGTCCGGATTCCCCCTGCTTTTAACAAAACTACTGTTCTTGAAGTTGATGGACGCCTTTCTTGGGTATCAATCTCATGGGGTTACCACCTGGCGGCTTGGCAGACTGTGAATGCCACACTGACTTCCTGTGGCTTTCAGGATGCGGTTACCTGCTCGCCCTTCTCAGGTTCTGGCACCCCTTGTGGTCTGCCTTGTGTAGGCCTTTCTTCTTCTGCCTGCCACTTTATGCTGATGTCCACAGCTCTGTCTGTCCTGAGCCTTCTCTGTGCCCCAGGCGGTCCTGCTTATTGCCGGCCTTTGTATGCAAGTGAATTCTTGCCTAGGTGTTCCCAGCAACCACCTTCAAGCTCAATAATCCTCTAGAAGATCTCACGGGACTCAGAAAATCTGTTGTACTCTATGATTATGGTTTATCTCAACAAAAGGGTACAAATCAGAATCAGCAAAGAGAAAAGGAGCATGAGGTGAAATCCAGGAAGAACCGGGCCCAGGCTTCCCCGTGTCCCTTCCCGTGGAGTCACATGAGGACACGTTTGGTTCTCCCAGCATCCGTGTGTGACAGCTCACCTGGGCCTCAGTGTTGAGGGTTTTCACAGGGGATCAGTCACGTAGACATACAGTGCCCGTGAACTTGACCTCAGCCGCTTGCGTCCAGCACCACCACCCCACTTTGCAAGCCGAAACAGAGGGTCCCCACAGATCACATTGCTAGCGCAGACTTAACTGGCCAAAGACTTAACTGGCCAAACCCAGCGTGCCCTTGAGCCTCAGGCATACAGAGCCGCACACAGCAGGCAGGACCCTCCGGGCTCGGAGTTTTTCTCCTAAGAGTTTGCCCAGGGCCAGCCTTGATCACAGGCCCTCCTCTGCAATGCACAGGGCCCAAGTGACACTTTGCTGTCCACTTCCGTTCCCATATCTTTAACTTCTAAACTTCCAACCCCTATATATGACGGTTATAGGATGTTTCAAGTTTTTTGTACGCTGGGCATTGCGGATCCAACCTGTATACAATTGATCACGTCACTATACCCTCTGTCATTAATCCTTATCTTTCACAAGCCAATCGGCATTCTGGACTTGGCTCGTTAATTCCCTTTATCCAGTGTCTTGCCATTTCTCCTAAAATTAAGCATTATAAATAGCTCCACATCTCCATTTCTTCATCTTTCCTGCCACTTCTTACTCTAGACCATCTTTACCACCCATTGGAATTCAGAGCTTTCATCTGGTATTTCTGCCTCCAGCGTAATTTTTACCCTTTAATACCTCTGTTGAGCTATAAATTACACACCATAAAAATCTCCCCGTATCAAGTATACAATTCACTGGTTTTTAGTACAGATGGTCCCTGGCTTATGATGTTTCAACTTAGAATTTTTTGACTTTATGATGGTGCAAAAACTATAAGCTTTGTCAGTTTCGTTGATCTAAATTTTTGGTTTTACTGATTTTTCTCTATTTTCTGTTCTCTATTTAACTTATTTCTGGTTTAATTTATATTATTTTTTCCTTTGTCTTTGTATTTTCTTTTCTAAAGGTGAAAGTTTAGGTTATTTATTTGAAATCCTTCATTTTTTACATATATGCATTTAAAGCTATACATTTTTTTTCCTAAGCACTGCCTCGCATGCATCCTAGAAACACCGGTGTGTTGTGTTTTCTTTTTCATTGATCTCAGGATATTTTCTTATTTTCCTTGTGGATTTCCGTTGCGATCTCATGGTTATTTTGATTATGTTCTTTCATTTCTGCATATGTGTGAGCTTCCCAGATGTCCTTCTTTGATGGATTCCTAATTTATTCCATCATGGTCAGAGAATGTACTTTGATTTCGGTAACTTTTAAAAATTGCGAGGCTTGTATTATGGCTCAGCACATGGTCCAGCCTAGAGAATGTTCCGGGTGTACTGAGAAGCATGTGTGTTTTAGGGTGTAGTATTTCGTCAGTCTCCGCTTTTAGTCTCTGTCATCCAGGTGCATTAATGCTGGAATGATCTTTCCAAAACACAGACCTAAATATGCAACTCACCTCTTTAAAATGATGGAATGCTTTTTTTTAGTACCTTCAATTTTAGACATTTCAGGTAATATTTAAAATGACTTAAGGCTTTGCATGATTTGGCCTCGGGTTTCCCCTCCACTTTTAAGCCCCCAGTTGCTTTTATAATTCAACCATGTAGCACTACTTCCTGTTCCCTGGACGTATCATTCTTTTGGTCTTTGGAATACTTTGCTAGCCCTCCTCTGGGCAGCTAGTTCTCACTTGTCCTTGCGTGACACTTCCTGTAGAGAGCCCGACTCTTACTCCCCACAGCAGAGTCAGATGACGTTCCTTTTGGAATAGTTAGACCTACGTTCCCCTTTTATTGTGAAACAGATCACACTTTTACTTATTTATTACACACCCTTCTTGCTGATTATTGACTGGCGCTGGGGATATCAAGGCAAGGGGAGGAATCAAAGGTAACGCCTGAAGCTTCTCAGTTGGACATTGGGACAGTAAAAGAAGGTAAAGACGAGCAAGTTTTCAAGGATGAGACAAGGTATTCAGTTTGGGAAACGTCGAATGATGCCGCTTGTGCAGCATCCAGTGGAGATGCCCAGAAACCACGTGTCCTGGTTCCTGATGTCAGTGAATCTGCCATGTGGATGTGTCTTCCCCCTCCACTGGCTTCTGAGTCCCTTGGCTGGAGGGACCGTGCCTGCTGCTCCCTGTCTCCTGTCACTTGGCGCATCAGAGATGCTCAATGACTGCCGGTTGAATTGGTTGTAAATAGCAGTGCTCACATATGTGTTATTTGGCATTTTAATTTTATTATGAATGTTCGACTTGGAAATCACACCTGGGGGAGGGAGTTGTGGCCGATTGTAGAAAATTTGAGTCTTGGGGAAAAAAAATTCTGTTTTTTTGTTTGTTTTTTTCCTCCCCCTTTTACGACAATACAGCGATACATTTTCATTTGAACAAACTGAAATCTCGTTTTATGACTTCGACTATCTCCCTCACCTCTGTTATCAATTAAAAATCACGGGCCTCTCGTTCCGGCTGCCCTCGCATTTCCTGCCCGAGGTCAGTCACCCAACCTGCCGTCTCCTCCGCAGGACTACAACGACGAAATCCGGCAAGCGCAGCTCCAGGAACTGACGTATTTGAACGGCGGCTCGGAGAACGCGGACGTGCCGGTGGCCCGCGGGAAGACCGCCCTGCGCACGAGAGGGACGCCCGCCCCGGCCATAACCAGGTGGGCGCGTCATCGTCGTCGTCGTCGTCGTCGGGCGCGTGACCGCGGTCCCCAGGCTCTGTCGGCGTCTGGGCGTTTTTCTTCCATCCTTTCGAATCTAATGCCCACCCCTCTCCCAGTTTTTATTTGCGATCTTAATCATCTTTTAAAATGAAATTAGATAATATTTCCTCCCTGCTCGAAATCCTTCGGTGCATCCTCCGAGGGCAGGAGAAATCCTAGCCTCCCTGACACTCAGGCCGTCGCCCGGCTGCCCCGATCCGGGCTTCTGCCTTGCCGTCTCGGGCACCCCAGCCAGACTGGCCTGGAGCCTTTGTGTCCTGCAACGGGCCCAGCTCCTTTCCTTCCCGAGCCCTTCTCCCGGGAAGGCGTGGTCTCCCGGCCACCTCGCTGCCCGCGCTCGGCACTGCCTTATCAACACATGTGGGGACCCTCGGTCACGGCCTTGTTTAAAGCATCCGTCTCCCGCCCAGACCTGGTCCACGACACCCTGTCTTCGGTACTAATAGCATTTATCCAACTCAACCTACCTCTGTTGTTCGCATTTTCATCGGTGTCACCTCATTATAATGTCGACCCGCGAAGGTCATGGACGAGTCCCCAGGGTCCCTAGTACCTAGCGTGGGGTACTCACTCGGTCAGGAGCTGCCGAGTCAGTCCCTGACGACAGCAGATCCCTTTGGCTCTGCCCGGTCACGTGTTGACCACTTACTGTGTTTTTTGTTAATGTAGTTGTTGTCTGTCCCACGGCCGACTTAGCTGTGTGGGAATGGTCACAAGGGTGTCACCACCTTGGAATTTCACCGTGGAACCACTTGTTCCCGGAATCTTCACGAATGTTCTCTACCCACC
>NW_011888964.1:1639471-1641566 GCF_000151845.1 Pteropus vampyrus
GGAACTGACGTATTTGAACGGCGGCTCGGAGAACGCGGACGTGCCGGTGGCCCGCGGGAAGACCGCCCTGCGCACGAGAGGGACGCCCGCCCCGGCCATAACCAGGTGGGTGCGTCGTCATCGTCGTCATCGTCGGGCGCGTCACCGCGGTCCCCAGGCTCCACTCGTAGCCGTCAGTCAGGCGGCTCTGTCGGCGTCTGGGCGTTTTTCTTCCATCCTTTCGAATCTAATGCCCACCCCTCTCCCAGTTTTTATTTACGATCTTAATCATCTTTTAAAATGAAATTAGATAATATTTCCTCCCTGCTCGAAATCCTTCGGCGCATCCTCCGAGGGCAGAAGAAATCCTAGCCTCCCTGACACTCAGGCCGTCGCCCGGCTGCCCCGATCCGGGCTTCTGCCTTGCCGTCTCGGGCACCCCAGCCAGACTGGCCTGGAGCCTTTGTGTCCTGCAACGGGCCCAGCTCCTTTCCTTCCGAGCCCTTCTCCCGGGAAGGCGTGGTCTCCCGGCCACCTCGCTGCCCGCGCTCGGCACTGCGTTCTCAACACACGTGGGGACCCTCGGTCACGGCCTTGTTTAAAGCATCCGTCTCCCGCCCAGACCTGGTCCACGACACCCTGTCTTTGGTACTAATAGCATTTATCTAACTCAACCTACCTCTGTTGTTTGTTCGCATTTTCATCGGTGTCACCTCATTATAATGTCGACCCGCGAAGGTCGTGGACGAGTCCCCAGGGTCCCTAGTACCCGGCGTGTGGTACTCACTCGGTCAGGAGCTGCCGAGTCAGTCCCTGACGACAGCAGATCCCTTTGGCTCTTCCCGGTCACGTGTTGACCACTTACTGTGTTTTTTGTTAATGTAGTTGTTGTCTGTCCCACGGCCGACTTAGCTGTGTGGGAATGGTCACAAGGGTGACACCACCTTGGAATTTCACCGTGGAACCACTTGTTCCCGGAATCTTCACGAATGTTCTCCACCCACCGCTATCGCTTCAGAATACCTTTCTGCCAAGAGACGTAAAGACTCTAAAATGAAGCCCTGCAGTGGGAAGTAATAACTGGTTTAATAAGACCTTTTCATGTCGGTTTCAAAGGAGGGAACTTGGGACTGTTTTTTAGGATTGAGGAGATGAGGACGTTCCTGTCCTCCCAGCCTGGCCTGTGTCATGCCTCCCGGCAGCATCGCTGGGGATTCATGGCCCCCACCCCCCATCCCTCCCACAGGCTCCAGCAGATCCGGGGGTGGGGGGTGGGGGGAGATTAGGGAAGCAGCACGGATGGAGACTCGAGGCCACTCCAGGCAACGCACTTTTGGTTTGTTTCATCGTTTTCTCTGTGGGTCTTCTGCCCCACGTCGCCTGCTCCCTGGTCCAGGCGAGACCGTGTGAACCCTCTGGGATGCCTGCCCCCCCCATTCCTATTAGTTCCCCTCCTTCTGGGTTGCTCGCCCACTGGCCTTCACTCTGGCCCTTTCTCCCAGGTAGCAGGTGGTCTCACCTCCCTGAACTTGATACTAGAAACAGCAGGAAGAGAAAGTGAGCAAAGCAAACGTTATCTGCCTTTCTAATTCGTAAAGACGCGTTCATCGGTATTGGGGGTTGAATGTGGCGGCTTTGTTTTAACCTAGGACATTGGGCTGACCCAGTCACTCAAGGCCTTTTATTAGCTTTCATCAAACTGGGGACATTTTCAGCTACGGCTTCTTCAAAGATCTCGCCTGCTGCCCCTTTCTCTCTCCTCCCTGGACTGCAGCCCCCCGCGTTAGCTCTTACGGCTCCACTTCCCAAACTAGATGTCCCAGTGCTGGGGCGGCAGCAAACACACGGCATTGCCATGGCACCGTGTCAGCTTCCACGGGGCCTTAATCCTCAGCAGCGTCCTTCGGACACTTCACGAACTGTCAGCGAAAGGTGACCGTTTATGGTTTCAACGTCCGCTCAGGCGCGCTGAGTTTAAGGGTGTCACGCCTTTAGGAAGCATTTGCTGTGATGAACAATGAGTAGTCACAATTACTTCGCCTGTTGGGCACTATGTAACTTCTCAAACCACGGGGGTCACATGGGACACTGTCACCTCATTTCCTCATCCACATCG
>NW_011888964.1:1641616-1647605 GCF_000151845.1 Pteropus vampyrus
CTCCCTGGACTGCAGCCCCCCGCGTTAGCTCTTACGGCTCCACTTCCCAAACTAGATGTCCCAGTGCTGGGGCGGCAGCAAACACACGGCATTGCCATGGCACCGTGTCAGCTTTCACGGGGCCTTAATCCTCAGCAGCGTCCTTCGGACACTTCACGAACTGTCAGTGAAAGGTGACCGTTTATGGTTTCAACGTCCGCTCAGGCGCGCTGAGTTTAAGGGTGTCACGCCTTTAGGAAGCATTTGCTGTGATGAACAATGAGTAGTCACAATTACTTCGCCTGTTGGGCACTGTGTAACTTCTCAAACCACGGGGGTCACATGGGACACTGTCACCTCATTTCCTCATCCACATCGATTTTCACATGGTGCTTATTCTCCTTAAAATGGATGCCGAACGATAGCATAGATGCCAAAGATTGTTTTAATGACTGAAACTGTATAGTTTTCCTCATAGAGTATGAGGCTATGGGAAATGTTATCAGGAAAACTGAATTGTTAGTATCTGGGCCATAGATATTTCATGCAGCTGTATTTAAAGATCCTTTTTTATTTTTTATTTTTTTTAAGGAAAGGGTGTACATAGGAAAAATGTTAATATATTTCTTCTTCTATTAGACAAACTTTCAATTAAAAACGTGTTACGAGGCTGTTATTTGAATTGTTTGAGTCCCTCTGAGACTTCCCTTCTCAGGACATCCTACCTCGTGGACTGTCAGAGCAGTCAGTCACCCTCCTCTCCTCCCTTCCGATTCTGTGTCTACACCACGTGCCTTCATGAAAGCCTGGACGTCCATACTCGGCACGTCCGCCCCACGTCCCGAGCAGGATACTGGCGGACTTTCCTTGGAAATGAGTTTCCCTGCTTTTTTTTCCTGCCACGTGGCCCGCTGAGTTTCTCCCTCAGCCCTCAGCATCTAGTTCCTCCCTGTGCAGGTGCTTTTGGATGCCGTACTGGAGTTGATGACAGGAGACAGAAGGAGAAAAATGTGTGCTTTCTTTTAAAATCACCTTGGTCGGCTTTAGGGAGACAACACCTGAGGCTAGTAATGTTGCAGATGGGGCGAGAGGGTCTGACAGGAACTCGTAATGTGAATGCCAGGCCGGGACTGGCAGATAAGAGAAGCAGTTAGACGTGGCTCTCTGGGTGTCAGCTTGGCCAGCCACGTGCATGGCGGGTGCAGCGTAAGCCGGACACGTGTTCCAGGCCCTCCTGTGGACTTCTGTGCCACCTGGAGGGCGGGGTTTGACACCCAGCACGCCGCCCGATTTTTCCTGGGGCGACGTTAAACAGGACCCACTCACAAGCAGAGGCAGCTGGACGCGAGGGGCCTTGTGAGCCTGTTCACGTGGGGATCTCTCCCACCACACCCTGGTTTTTCAGATGTTTTAATGTTTTTTTTTTTTCCCCCTCTTTGAAAATCCGTCAGTCTATTTCCGATGGTAGGTCATTTAACGTCACAAATTTTCCTTGAGCTCTTTCTGTGACAGGAATTCGAAGTTACAGAGATGCTTAAGTCATTGTTCTCCATCAGGGAGTTTAGAGGGGAAAGCCAGAGAAACGAGTAACTATGGCCGAATGCTGTAAATAAGGGACGAGGGATGCGGAAAGAGCCGAAACGGAAATGGACCTGAGTGGGGACTGCAGGTGTGAGCAAACTTGGGAGGAAGTTGTAGAAATAAGGCGGCATGTCCCTGCGGAGGGACAGAGGCTCAGAAGCAGACAAGTCGGGGACTCTTTGGGGCTTGAAGTTAGGGTGTGACACTTTGGGGGCATCGAGGTTCTGGAGTCAGTACTGGCTCTTACTAGCCGCATGGTCTCAGGGGACATCCCCTGTCTAAGCCATAGTTTCCTCGGAGATGGAACATTGAACGCATACCAAACCCAAACCCTACTTAATTTTTTTAATGTCCCGTTCAAGCCCAAAATGTGACGTGATTTCTTTTCTGATTCCTCAAAAGGATCCTACGTTAGACATTGAATTCTTATAGCACAGATATTGGATCAGTCCCTCAATACAGGACCTTCAGCAAATCACCCATCTCTCCCAAAATGCCTTTATTGTCCATTTCGTGGTCATCAGACAGGGAGAAGATGCGTGCCTCATTGTCCCCAAGGCGGAAATAGGGCCAGTAGTTAGCGGGTAAAGATTTGTGCTATTTTCGTTTTCAGATGAAGAAAAAAACATAAAAACATGCCATCAGCTAGAACTGGAAGACAAGGGCAGGGTTCAAAGTGAGGGATAAGCTCTCCGTCTTTAGGGGGATACATCACTGGATGGGAAGAAAAGGTCAACACGTTTCTTGTGCTTTAGAAGAGGTTGTACTTTCTCACACAGTCACCTTGTCAGCATTTCTACTAATCACCACTTTGTAAGCTGTTAGAGAGAAAAACAAATTGCCTCGGATCTGCTTTATGCTCTGTGCAGTGTCAACAGTTGCTCTGCTAAAAAAACAACAGTATTTTAAAAAATTACATCGAGGATTGGATGGATCCCAGAAAAGGGAAGGTGACCAAGAGCTGTCATAACAGGTCTGTAACGTCTGGATCTAAGCCAGCAGCAGCCAGCCGCCTGAGAGCTTGTGGGAGATGCAGCATCTCAACGCCCCCCACCTCGTGACTCGGACGCGCCCCCAAACCAGGTCCTGGGAGGGAGGTGAGGGTGCGCACGAACGTGGCGGGGGAAGCACCGCCCTAGGACCCCATCTCTCGTGATCTCGACGGGCGCTCAGAGTCGGGGCTGCCAGAGCCATCCATTGAGGAGTCGCAGCCTTCATCCGTGCCCCTGAGGAATTGTAACTACAGGCTGCCTTTGCCTTTCCCTTCCATCTGGCCTCTGGCAAAACAAAGAAACAAACAAACAAACAAAAAAACAGAATGATTAAGCTTTACTCCCTGAAAAACACTCACAGACATAAAGAAACAGTGTCAAATGCATTAGGGATTCTCTAGGGGAAATAGAGACCCTCTTGGGTTGTCGTTCATCAGGCGTGGGCCTCACACCGAGCTCTGGAAAGCTTTTCTCACTGTGATGCCACCGGTGGCTGGCGGATGCCCAGACGCTCCGTCCCCAGGGCACCCGCCTACCTGCTGTGGGGCCGCCCTTCCCCAGGCCCCGGGTCACCTGTTAGTGATGCCGGGGCTAGCTAGCCGGAGCACTCAGGGCCGCTGCCACCGAGTGCATCGCTTTACCCTATCCTTTTGCCTCTCATAAAATTTAGAGATGAAAGCCCAACAGTGTAGTTTATGTTTACTCTTCCTCTCTACCAGACCGCGTTACCAGACACGTAGAAATTGTATATAAACGTGGTGCTGCTAAACGTAAAACGTGGACTGACGTGAGTCGTCTCTCCCGCCTGCTCCACCCTCAGCCTTCAGTCTGCAGCCAGAGGGAGGCGTCAGGACAGCGTCCCGGGTGAGGTCTGCATGACAGTGACCGCCTACTAGTGCCTGTTCCAGGTTAGGCATTTTCTGTGTCCTGTGAGGTAACATCACACAAGTATCCTGCAAGTACCACTTATTATTAACCCCGTTTTACAGATGGAGAAACCAAGGCTAAGCAGCCAAGTGACAGAGTTAGATTTGAGTGTGGGTGTGTAGGGACCCAAAGCATGTGCTTTTTTCCCCCTACCTGTTAAAACCTCTTGTTTATAAACTAAATAATTAGTTCCTGATTAATTCATTGAATTCGGTCATTTAAAGCCCTGTTTCCACAAATATAGCCGTTAGCTACAAAAACCCTTTCTAGATTATTTTTACATCTGAGTTTCAAAACCAGAAACCGTGGTCACCCTGCTGAGAAAATGCAGACGGAAAGAACCATCGCGGTCGCATGCCTTCGTCTGATCGTGAGACTCGGTCACACTGTCCTTCTGCTCTCCCACACCCTCATTCTATCAACCTGAATCAGTTTCTCAGGTTAAAAATCAATCAGTCCATCCCCGTTGATTGTCGTGATCAATCTCAGCTCACAGGCGCTTCTTCTGTCCTCATCCCCATGTTACCAGCCGCTCTGCTCAGCTTTGTCCCGAACCTCATTTGTAGCATCGAGTGAATGCTTTGCAGTATCCCAGGGTTTTTACGTTGGCGTGTCACTGTCCATCACGCCTTTCCCTCGCCAGAGTCTCATGTAAAGCAATGCCGATCCTGCTGCTCACCACCAAACACTTCAAAATGAATCTTCAAAGCATCTTTGATAGATAAGTATTTGGAGCTACGTGTATCGATGACTTGTCTGAAAATCTGTAGCAGATAACTTAGCATGATTCCGTGCACCCAGCGGGCACATAATCTAACAGTGTGGACGACAATGGGAAAGAACTGTGAGCTTCCTGAATGTATAAACTTAACGTCTTTCAATTTGGTGAAAGGCGTAAGTTTATATATTCAAAAGACATGCTGACTATTTTGTGGCCCCATGTAGTCCCTGGGGTATTAGATAAGGAGGAAGGAGCCTAAGTTGGTTTGACTATCCAGACATCAACTGAAATATTACAGAGGAGTCAGATGCACTGCAAGTGGAAACGACTTTTTCCCTCTAATCCCATCGAAAAATTTCTAGATATGTACCGGGGATAAAAAGACGAATGACATTGTAGAAATTACAGTGTCTGTCAGTATAGTTCAGACAGATCGAAACTTACATAAATTGTTGATCCGCATTGAATAGGAAGAATGAAACACGTTCTATATCCTGGGTCAGCCCCTCCTCACAATGACACTGAGAAGCGAGTTCCGTACCTCACGACGGAGGAAACTGGCCGGAATGTTCAGACCCTTGATCAGTTTGAGTGACAGGAAGGCGGAAGTTAGGCTGGTAGGTACAATCAGGAGTTGAATTCAGATCTGACACCAGTGGCCTTGGTCTTGACAACCAAGTTTACTGTACCAAATTTTATGGCCTAGAATAAAAAAAATAAAATAAAATAAAATAAAGACATTTTGTACTACTTATAAAAGGAATAAAACAAGTTATCTCAGGGTGGAAGTCTTGCTAAGATTTTGCTTCATTTTGATGATCTTGACAGTTTTGAGATGTACTGGTCAGGTTTTTTGTAAGTTGTCCTTCATTTGGGATTTCTCGAATATTGTTCTCATGATTAGCCTGAGGTTACGGGTTTGGGGAATTTACAATGTCACGTCCGTCCTGTGATGTCAAGGGTGCACACTACCCACAGGACTTCTCACTGTTGACGTTACCTCGGTAACCTGACTGCGGTTAGTGTTCTCCAGGTTACTCCACTGTAAAGTCCCCTCCCCACCTGCCCAGGGTGGAATATCTGCTTAAATTATTTGAAAGATTTTTCTCTTCCCTCCCATTTATTAATTCACCCATCTTTACACCGGGATAGACTCATGGATGTGTATTTTATCATTGGGTTAAAATCTGATACGACCTTATTCTCGTTGCTCTAGATGTGTCAGCTCTTGCCGTTGGGAATCCTTTCTGCTGCTTTCGCATGCCCCCGTAATTTGTTTTAAATTTTTTTTTGAGTGCTTTCACACTTGCTGGTACTACGTGTTGCTCTAGCATCATCTTGTGTATTTTCTACTCCAGACCTAGAATCAGCCGTTTCTCCAGGGAACCCTGGTTCCCGTTGTTGGGGAACCGTATCAGAAACTAAGACTGTGTGCCAGTCCCGCTTGTTCCTACCGACGTGTTTTTGCTTCCAGGCGCCCTCGGCTCACAGAGAAGGGCATACATGGCTGTACGCTGACCCACGTGTAATCATACGTCTATGCGTATTTCCGTGTTTAACCATCTGTATCTATAGTAAACTAATCGTGAGTTCATATTGATGTCTCCGATTCCAATCCACTATTGTATTGCTCATTCTAGCCTCCTCCCCTTGCTTATCTATAACTTTTACTCCAGCAGGAGTATGTGGCTCCACCATCCACCCTCTGTTTAATTGTCCAGTAGCAGTAGACATGGACAGTGCCATCAGAATCGTTAACCTGTACCCCCACTCCTCCCTGTGGGACTCA
>NW_011888964.1:1648495-1657767 GCF_000151845.1 Pteropus vampyrus
GTATGTTTCAACTCGGAATTTTCTAATGACAAATCATGTCGAACATCTTTTTATTTGGTTATTTGCCATCTGTATATCTTCTCTGGTGTGCTGTCTGTTCAGCTCTTTTGCCCGTTTTTAATTAGATTGTTTTTGTTATTGTTGAGTTCTTTGTGTATTTCAGATACAAGCCCTTTACCAGATATGTATTTTGCAAATATTTTCTAACTTTTCATGGCATCTCTTCATCTCTTAACAGTGTCTTTCTCAGAGTAGAAGTCTTTCATTTTAAAAAAGTCCAGCTTACCAATTTTTATTTCATGGACTATGCTTTTCTAATTACATCTAAAACCAAGGTCACTTTAATTTCTCTTATGTTTTCTTCTGTAAATTTTATATTTTACATTTAGGTCTAAAATCCATTTTGAGTTAATTTTTGTGAAAGATGTAATGTCTGTATCTGTCTAGGTTCTTTTTATTTTTTCTCCCCCCTCCCTTTTTTTTTTTTTGCGTGTGGACATCCATATTTTCCAGCTTCATTTGTTGGAAAGACTATTATTTCTCCATCGAATTGTCTATGCTCCTTTGTCAGTGATCACTTGACTGTATTTCTGTGGATCAATTTCTGGGCGCCCTGTTTTGTTCCATTGATCTCTGTGTCTAGTCTTTCATTAGTACTCACTGTTTTGATTACTGTAGTAGTAATGTAAGTGTTAGCCACTGGGAATCAGATATTGTGAGTCCTCCAACATTTTTCTTCTTCGCTGTTGTATTGTCTCTTCTGGGTATTTTACCTTTCCATGTAGTCTTTAGACTGTGTCTGTCCATCTACAAAAGAGCTCGCTGGGATTTTGATTGGGATTTCACTGAGTCTGTTCATCAAGTTGGGAAGAATTAACAATATTGACTCCCACATGGAATAATAAGTTGGGCAACTTAACAATAGTGACTCCCACATGGAATAATACTTCCCCTCTGATTTTTTTTTCATCAGAGTTTTGTACTTTTTTTATAGAGAGTTTCTGTATATATTTTCTTAGATTTGTACCAAAACATTTCATTTCTTTTGTTGCTTCAGCAAATGTTATTTTGTGTTCTTTTAAAAGACTTTATTTTTTAGAGCGATTTTAGGTTCACAGCAAAATCGAGAGGAAAGCACACAGACTTCCTGTATGCCCCCGCTCTCACTCAGGCATGGGAATGTGTGGAATGCCTCGCAGATGTGCATGTCATCGTGAGCAAGGGCCTTGCTCCTCTCCTTTGTATTGTTCCAATTTCCGAATATGTGCTGCCGAAGTGAGTGCTGTGACCGTGCTTTCGTTTCAAATTCCAATTGTTCGTTGCCATTATAGAGGAAAACAGTTGACTTCTTAACTCTGTTCTAAGACCTAGCTGTCTGTTCTAAGACCTTGCTTGCTTAGTAGTTTTAGAAATGTTTTGTTTATTGTTTTGTTATGGTTGATTCTCTGGGAAGTTTTACGTGGACATGATGTCACTTGAAAACTAAATATCTCTTCCTCCACAATCCTGTATGTTTTATTTCCTTTTCTTGTCTTACTGAATTAGGTAGAAGGTCCGTACGGTTTGAACAGGAGTAGTAAGAGGAGGCATCCTTGTCTGGTCCCCAGTCATAAGGAGAAAATACTCGGTTTCTCATCATTCAGTATGCTGTTAGCTGTAGGTTTTCATAGATGTTCTTTTTCAACTTTCAACAGAAATGTCCCTCCGTTTCTAGTTTGCCGAGAGTTATCAAGAACAGTGTTGAATTTCTCAATTGCCCTTTCTCCTCTACATGATTATGTGGTTTTTGTTCTTAAGCTTTGTCGATGTGGATCACATTGATTTTCTAATGCTGAACTAACCTTACATATCTGAAATAAATCATACTAAATCATGGTGTATAATTTTTTAAACATTGTTGGATTCAATTTGCTATGATTTTTGAGGATTTTTATAACTATGTTCATGAGAAATATTGATGTATAGTTCTTTTTAAAATTTTATATTTTTTTATCAGTCTTGGTCATATTAAGAAGCCTTGTCCTTGCCCTCCCTCGGCCCATCCATCTCCTCCTAGGGAGGCCAGAGATCAGCCACACCAGCCCTGTGCCGCCCTCCACAGGCTGCCCTGTCCCCCTCAACCCTAGGCCAGTTGTGGCTCCCAGAGGGAGTCTTAGAAAAAAAATTGTTGAGAGGAATCTTCTAAGACAGGTCCCATCAGGGCTCAAGGCCAAACTGTCCTCGCTGGCTGGCCCAGGCCAGTCGCAGCCTGGACTAGTGACGTAGCAGTAATGTTGAGGAGGCTCTTCCAGTGGTCAGCCTCGCAGAGCGAGTCACAAAGTGTCCCCTGGTTTCACTTTCTAGACGAGGTTGTAGGGATCGGATATAATTTCTTCCTTTGATGTTTGACAGAATTCACCCGTGAAACCATCCGGGCCTGGTGCTTTCTTTTTTGGAGAATTATAAATTACCGATTTCATTTCTTTAATAGACAGGTGTTTATTCAGATAACTTAACTCTCCTCACGTGAGATTCGGTCATTTATTTCCGAGGATTAGTTCGGTTCATCCTAAGTGAGAGAGAGAGTTGATGTGCGGGCAGCACTTCGTGGGCTGCAGCCCTCCTTGTCTGGAGCACAGTGTCCGCGGGCGGGGGTCAGGGGGTCCTCTGTTCACTGGGTTAGCTGCAGTTTCTGTCCTCATTTCTTCAGAGACCTTGCACATTTCCTCCAGTGTTTGCCTGAGTTCAGGTGTTCTTACCGCTGCCTCGTTCCTTCCCCTCTGCCTTCAAGTCTCATATTTTATTTTACAAATACATGAATGGAAAATATTTTGTTCATCTAACTTGAAGATGGTATTTTAGATTATTGCGTAGTAGATTTGTTTGGTAAAGTACATTTTAGTCCCTCATGGAGTGACTGCTTACGTTTTGGTCCCTGGCTTTGCCGACTTAGCTGTGTTCCCAGACGGTTTTAAGATCCGTCTGGGCCTCTGGTGCCTTGTTCACGGACAAGCAGAATAAAGGCCCGCTTCATAGTGTCAGGGCAAAGGTTGGGTGGGACCTGGCATGACATCATAGCTTCTGGCTCTGTTTCCTAGCCAGAAACTGGTCTCGGAGCTTCTTGGATGTAACCATATTCATTGCGGCTGGACGTGTTGCCTAAATGACTTAACTGCTTTCCAGTGGACACCTGTTTCTTCTCTTGCTTTAGTTTTTACTTTGCATATGGTTCCCTTATTTTTACAGAAGTATGGAACGTTGTTTTTTTCTGAGGTGTGAATGTATGTGAACAACGAGCGTTAGAGAACATGACGAATATTGCTAATCTGACCTCCGCCCTTGCTTGCAGGGGAAGGGGAGGAGCCACAGCCCGGCCAGTTGGCGTTGGTGTGCCACGCGGGACGCCGACCTCCAGGGGAGTCCTTTCCACGAGAGGGCCAGTGAGTCGGGGAAGAGGCCTTCTCACCCCCAGAGCAAGAGGGGTCCCCCCAGCTGGGTACAGACCTCCACCGCCACCCCCGTCGCAGGAGGCCTACGGAGATTATGTAAGTGAAGGGGTCAGGCGTCAGCTTTGGCGATCTGATTGGCGCGGTCCATATGTACGGTGGGGTGTGGCGCCGAGTATCCTCTGCCACCTGCCTTCGGGTCTGAGTACCCCACCTCGGTTCAGCAGCATGTATCACGTGCCAAATAAGCCCTTGGTGCCAGAGCTATGAAAAGAAATAACCTCTTCCATTGAACAGCTTAAATCTAAGATGTGGAAGATGAATTCGGATGGTGGGAGGTTCCAGACTGAGATCAAGGACACATTTTTTCAAGCTCTTACAGGATTTTAATGGAACTTTCTTTCCTACTCCTCTCCGGGTCGCCTCTTAGTAATCCAATCATTTAAAAAATAATTGCCTGCATATACCAAGCTGTTTTTGCCCTGAAGTGTTTCCACTTAAGCTCTGCTGCTGAATATGGATTCTTAGTGGAAAATCTTTTTAGTGAAGAAAACAAAAGTGCACAGTTTTTCAAATTCATGCAAATCAGCTTTTCATTTTACCATTCAATATAGTTCTTCGACACGGTTCATAGACTGACTTAACATAAGGGAAGGGAAGGAGAACCCTGAAAACTAAGTCGGGGGGCGGCGTGGAGGGGGAGAGGAGTTCTTTATCAAGAACACAGACCCCCCGGGATTCTTCCTGTAACTTCTCGGTTTCCCATCCAGGAAGAGCATCAGTAGTGGGTGGATGTTTCGCAGTAGTGATTGAAAGTATTAGAGAAAGAGCTGCCGTCGAGGAAAGGGAAGCAGTGTACGGGCGAAATGCGAGAACCAGCCGGTTTTCATGCTGTACCTCGCTCGGGTCTCGTGCTAGGTGCTCAGCCCCTCTTTGCACAGTTTCTGGAAGGTTTCAGAAATCTCCGTCGGGCCACAGACAGCCTCTTCAGCTTCATCTGCAGCCGCTGGGAAGATCAAAGTCTTCCTCCTGGACATAGTGGACTTTTCGTGATTCCCTGACTATGCTGTGCTCTCTCAGGCTTCCAGACCATTCTCTGCCTGACTATGCTGTGCTCTCTCAGGCTTCCAGACCATTCTCTGTCTGGAGTGCTCGTCTGCCTGTCTTCCCCCGACTCTCTCCCATGTGTCCTCCTGGGCTTTGGCGGTCAGAGCCGACCTACAGAGACATCGCAGATCTCTCCCTCATCTAGACTGTGCCTCTGGAAAGACAGGGAAGATAGCTTTTATCCCTCTGTGCTTGGCACAGAGCGCATACGGGGAGCCCAGTGAATTATACTTAACAGATCTCCTAATGCGCTTTCGCCATCTTGCCATACATCCGGGGAAGGACGTGGCCTCGATTTCTTCTCTTACATTTTCTTACAGCGGGACGTGTTCCTGTTGACTACTATTCTTACCAAACTTACGCTAATAATCATGCTTCAAGCTTTGCCACCAATGCCGAGTCTCTTGAGAAGAGCAGGACCGTGAGGCAGGGGGCATGCTGTTAGATTCCTTGTAGGTGAGCCAGTGTCCGTTCCCACCGCGTCTCACTGTGAATTCCCTTAACGTCTGGGTTAACGGAGACGTGGCTGGATGGTGTGGCGGTGGTTGTCACAGGCGGTGTGGGAGATGATCCTCCCCTTACTGCGCCACAGGTACCGTGCGAGTCGGGCAAGAGTTTAACTTCTTTGGCTTCACAACCCGCATGTTTCAGAAAGAGCTATTTATCGCCTTCCTTTTGCGCATTAATTCATCTTTCCGTTGAACCAAGACTGAGTGAATTCCTGCCGTGTGAACAAGACACACGTGTTTTCTGTCTCAGCAAGTATAGCATGCAATTAGATGGATACAAAGAAAGGTTCTTTGAGAGGTTAAAGTCCAGGGGAGGAAAAGGACTTTCAAGGCACTTTGCTTTTCTACTCGTAGCTCTGGTTTTTATTGATAAATGACAGGACAGGCATTGAAATAATTAATTCAGGAGTATTCTATTGAGTTAATTTTCTCCCCTTTCCTCCTACCTCACTGGGTAACAGGATAGTGGCCGTCTGGAAGAATTCCGTGTCCTTCCAGGAGCAGACAAAGTCTGGAAGGTCAGGGAGGGAAAGGCAGCCTTCATCGTCTGCGTCCCTCGCTCCCACCTGGCACCCCGCCAGGCACTGCTTGTCACTGTGGCCACAGTCCTGACACAGTTCCCACTCTTCCTGCCCCAGCGGTGTCACCTGCAGGGCGTGGTGGCCACGTTTACCGTCTGCGTTTTAGTTTGGCGGGAGTGTGGCCATTTCATGAACTGCAACAGCAACTGACGCACGCACACACACACACGCGCACACACACGCACGCACGTGCACACACACGCATGTGCACACGCACACGCACACGATTGTTTGCCAGCAGTCGCTCTCCCTGCCTCACCTCGCAGCTAGGTTCTGTCGGCCTCGTCTTCCTCCCCGGACCCGACTGTCTTTCGACGCCCTACCTCTGACTCCCTCTCACACAGTGTTACGGTCCCCGGCACATCCCCCGTCCCCGGTCGTTGGTCTCAACCATTTGAAATCCTGAAGATTGCTCAGCATGGGAAGGAGAAAAACCCAAACTTAAAAAAATATATATATATTTTGTTTGTTTGCGTGTTTCTAGGATTTT
Organism: Pteropus vampyrus; assembly: GCF_000151845.1. Lineage (NCBI taxonomy): Eukaryota > Metazoa > Chordata > Mammalia > Chiroptera > Pteropodidae > Pteropus > Pteropus vampyrus. Next base: position 1,654,608 of record NW_011888964.1, read on the forward strand.
AGATCAGGTGGTCGCACTGTAAGATGTCCAACTCAGGAAGCGTAGGGTCCCAAACTCCAAAGTGGATGTCCTTCATGTGGTGGGTCCTCTTAAAATATACTGAAATAATTATTCCATTGAATAGAATGATCGTATACTAGGTTCTCAACTCCGTGAGCGTAGGGACCACCCCCCCATTCACCTGTATATTCTCAGCACCTGCTATAATGTCTGGCCCATAGTCTTTAACAAACGTTTGCTTAGTGACCGAATGAATGAACGTTCTTAAGACTGCGTTTTAAAGAATTCCCGCCTCTGGGAAACACACCTTGGGGGCTTCCCATGTGGTTTTGCATTTGTTTTCACAGAGCAGTTTACGTATAACTTAATCGTTAGCCGGTGTCTGGGTAGCACGACCGTTAGAGCATGTCCGCTTCCTAGAGTATGAACTTCCAGGGAAAAGCACTGTGTCTCTTAATCAATCTCTGGCCACAGGCACGGATTTTGGTGCATTGTAAGCGCTCGGTGAGTGTTTGCTGGACTTGGACTTGACCCTTCCCCCTGCCCCCCCCCCCACAGATCTAGTAACTCTCCCTAGGGAATGTCCCCCTGATCGCTCCCTAGTCGCGACTGGCCACCTGGCAGGAAGAAGTCGATGGTTGGCATTTGAGAAAGGACCCTCCCTTAGTCTGGTCAAAGGGCAGCGGTGGGTCACTACAAAGACGTGAGACTGTTTCTGCACAGTTCCCAAAGGGACACGGGTGTGCCGTAAATCTCATCTCAGCTCAGCTGTAAGAATGCACTTTCGAGTTTGTCATTATTGGGTGGGAAGCACCTCTCCACGGGCCTCTGTCCTGCACGTTACGTCACGTTCTCACGGCCCCTCAACGAGGCATCGCGAACCCATCGCATAAATGAGGACTGAGGCTGGGAAAGTCAGCGTCTTGTCCGGTCATGTGGCTGATGACGAGGGAGCAGAAGGGAGAGTCACACTTCAAAGCCTGTGTTCTATCGTGAATCAGTGTTTTATTAAGGACGAAAACAACAAAAACACAGTGCTCTGCTAGCTAGGATGATAGAACTGCCTCGTCTTTGGCAAAAATGTGGCAGCTCTTGCCCTGAGCAGGAGCGCTGTGAGAGGGTGACAGCACATGGCGTTAAGTGACCGCTAAGGTCCCTTGTAATTGCATAGTTCTCTGCTTTCAAGCTACCTTAAGTGGGTAAATGGAAATTGAGAACCGTTAAGAATGAGGTGAAGATTTTAACAATATAATAAACAGAGTGCCATGATTACATTAATTGGCAAAAATTTAAATGGTATTTTTACTATTTAAGAATTTCAGAGCATCTCTGTGTTTTAAAAAGACTCGTCATTCCTTTGGAACTCAGAAATGTAATTTTTAAAGATCCCAAAATACACTCGTAGTGATAAAGGATTTGTTTCTATAGAAGTTGTGTGGTTATTTATAGCCAATTCAATTTACTTTTCATTTTAGCTTTCCTTTACCATTTAGTAACCGAGGCCGTTATATCCAGAGTAAAAGATGGAAAGAAATTGTATCAGTTGCTTATTTAAACCAAAAATGGGATAAATCTTATTCTTTCAAATCCTGCCACAACTGCCTTTTTGAGAAAGTATATATTTCAGTCCTTAAAGTACTCAAGATTCTTCAGATTGTGTGTATAAAAATGGAAGTATCCCAATATAGTTTTAGACCCAATAAAAAAATCAATGGTATATCTTAAAATTATTTTTAGTAATTAGTTATAGTATATCCATTCTAAGAATGCGCTTTATTGGCCCAAGCGAGAAAGGCTGATAATTTGAAGGTATTTCCTTGTCAAAATGCGCCTATTGAAATTTGACTGATTTTTCTCAAGGTGGGTTGTGAAAGTATTTGATCATTTATAATGCCATCTGAACCAACTGTTCTTCATCAGAGTCACTGTCACAAAATATTCCCTGAGCGTGTATCATTGAGAAGAACATCTGTTAGCAAATGAATCTATTTGATTCTGAGAAGATTATTATTATAAGGGTACATAGGACATACACAGCAACCGTTTGAGTAGAATGGGCTAACCGTTGGTGAGACCAAGTCCCTCTTTCTATGAATACTTGTCTTTTAAGAATTGCTCTAAGAAAACAAGGCAATTCAGCCTAATTAACATTTTTCCAAAAAAGAAGAAAACAGATAGTGATGTGTTTTCAACCATTTGAGTATAAATTGGGACCTTCTGCTCTGTTTTTAACTTAGTAAAATTAGACATAATTACAGTAACTTCTCATCTCTTTTTTGAGAACAAGAAGTACCTCTTTCCAAAATGACATTGATTCATTACTTTATGAACAAATAATTAAATAACTGACAAATTAATTAGTGTTACCCAGAATACAGTCAGCGAGAGCACTTTTAACAATTCAGAATGTTGGTGTAATTACACAGAGAGATAAGTTTGATGCTTCCTGGCAGAGCCCAATTTGCATATGAATTTCAAAAGTGAAACTGCATTTGATAAATCGCTTTCGACTCTCCTACGAAAAACGCACACATTCTGAATAGATGCATGTTCCCCAGACACTCTGCAGGGTAGTTTTATTTACTAAAGTCTTGTCCATTTTCATCATTTCACCTAAAATTTATATGTTAAGAACTAGTCGAAATCTCTGTCTGAGCCCTGTCTGGTGTCACCCTCCCGTGCTCATCTCTCCCTGTGTGCCATGCAGGCCCGGCGAGGGCCGTGGGACAGGCCGACACAGAGGGCCTCGTCTTCCCCAGAGCCCTGGTCACGGTGACTGGCACCACCACGTAGCCAGGCTCCCAGGGTCCCGCTGGCTCGTCTTCTTCATTCCCTGTGACCCTGTCTTCCCCCTTCTCCATAGATGACAGTTGCGTCTCCAGGTCGACGACATCGTCACTGCATTCGTCATGAGGCTCGTCCTCCTGAGGAAGAAGTCCTGCCAGCCTCCCCGCGTGAGCTCACGTGCTCATCGCACCTGTGCGCGGCACAGTTTGCAGCTGTTTGTGTGTGGGCTGGTTTTCGTGTCTGGCCTCTCTCACGAACTTGCAGTCTGCGTTCACCCTTTCATGCCTCCCACCTACCATACAGTAGCCATTCCATAAACGCTGGTTGTTGAGATGGCAGGTGGACGGATGGATGGACAGACAGGCAGACAGAC
>NW_011888964.1:1658637-1662500 GCF_000151845.1 Pteropus vampyrus
AATTCTATAATGAGTGTTTTCTGAAATATGCTGTTTCCACTATCACTCTGAATATAATTTTTCTAATAAGGAACTGTATTTTTTTATCAAGTACAGACCTTGATATTAAAAGGAAAGTCACAGAATAAGTAAACATTTTAATGTGAGGAAACAAGCTAAAATGAGTGGGTGTGAATCTTTTGAATTCTAAAACAAGTCTACAGCCGTCCTGCCCTGAACAAGCCGATCCCGTCTGATCTCGGAAGCTAAGCAGGGTCGGGCCTGGTTAGTACTTGGATGGGAGACCACCTAGGAAGATAAGGTGCTGCAGGCGTAAAAAATAAATAAATAAATAAATAAAAATAAGAGATCATAAGCTGACGAGGTCCTTGCAATCCGTGAGGTCAGCCAAGGGTTGCCTTGCCTAAACAAATAAAAAATAAAAGTTTCGAAAAACATTTTAAAACATGAGTTTTTTAAAATGCAGAGTTACTATTCAAATATATAAACTAAAATTGCCTTAGAAATTCTAGTCACGTTATTTTCTAACTCGATTACTTATGACTGCATCAGCCATCTATCCATAGAAGTGTTTACCATTCACTAATGTCCCTTGGTATCTTAATGCTGTGTAATCATTCTAAGCTTTTGAGCCTGAGCTGATGGCTTAATCACCTTTCAACATAAGTATGTTAGGGCTTTCTAGATGAAGTCATCCAGATTCATCAGAATATGAAAGCTTTTTCAGTTATAGCAGGTCCTCAAATAACATCTTTTTGTTCAAGGTCATTTCATTATAATGTTTATGAGAAAAAAAAAATGCCTCTGGCTGGGACCACTGTGCAAAATTTGCACATTCTCCTCATGTCCAGGTGGGTTTTCTCTGGGTGCTCCATTCCCCCCACCTCCCACATCCCCAGGCCGTGTGCGTTATTGGGTGCATTGTGTCCAGGTGGTCGCAGTCTGTGAGTGGCCCTGTGGTAGCAGGGCGTCCTGTCCAGGGTGAGTCCCGCTTGCTCCCTGAGCTGCTGGGACAGGCACCAGCCACCTGTGATTCTGAACTGGAGCGAGCAGGTTGCAAAATCATTCTAACTTGTTTTTATTCATCTTTCTTAACTGTATATATATAGCTGACACTTAGTTCAGTGTTTAATATTAGAAATGGTTTGGGTCTTTATTTGGAAGTTTGCTGATGTTTCGTGATCAGAAATACGCCTTAGGAAATTAACTCGTGTATATCGATTAGCCTGTGGTCAGATTGGTTTCGTTATACATCATTTCTCTTAAAGTCACAGTTTCCAAGAACCTATTGATGACGTTGAGGACTGACTGTACTTAATATGCTCTGACTATCCAGCTTTGTGCACTGAACAGGACGTGAAATTGTCCCCCCATGGTGTGCCCGAGCTGCTGGAGGGAGGCGGGGTCGGCCGCGGAGGAAGGGCTTTTGTGGAGCTCACCCTCTGCCTTAGGCACACGTTTTTAAAAGAGGCCTTGGAGGCTCCTGGATGCCGTGCTGCAGCCTGAAGTCGCAGAGCCTCGCGCATCCGCCCACAGCGTCCGTGTGCTCACCTCCCCGGTCCCCTAGCCAGAACGGGTGGCAGTGGGGTCTGGGTGTCCGTCATCAGGAACGTCCCCACAGGGACATCGGTGTGGAGTAGAACATCTTCCTTACTCTGCTGCCCCAGTCCTCGCGGACTCACGGCCACGGAGCACAGATGACGAAAGTGACCCGGACTGTCCAGCGACCACATGGGTGGAGAGTGAGCGAACCGAGACTCAGTGCCAGACCCGCGCACCCCTCATCTACAGCCGTCACCCCCAGCGTTCCAGCCGGGTCAGCGCTGTGGGCTGGAGGAAACGTGGAAACGAGTGAAACAGGCCTCTTTCCAACTGCCCCCTTCTCTGGCCTGTCTCACTGACTGTAGAAGAGCCTTCTAGAAGCTTCTTTGTAAAATCATCAACTTTGGTCTTCAGGCCAGAAGTTAGTGCTTTCCTTAATGATGTGTTTGGGGGGACTGTCATCCTGTGTTAGCCTCCTAGTATTTTTCTGATTCAGTCGTCACAGGAAAACGGCGTACTCTTCAACTTTTTAAAGTTAATGGAAGAAAAGGCAGCTGCCGTTTCCTGGATGTTTAATTTGTACGAAGATTACTGAGCGGGGCACTCGTCCTGTTTCATCTTACTTAATTCTCACGTCACTCCCGTGAAGGGAATATGAGTCCAGCCAGCTGGGGCTCAGAGAGGCTGACTGATTTTTCCCAAAGTGTACTTTGAGTGATAAACTCCACGTGCCCGTACTTCCCCACAAGCTCTCTGCATAGATCTGTGGCAGCTTTAAGACAACACCGTGAGATTAGTACTTTTTCAAGGGCACGTGGCTGATGAGGGCAGAGCTGCAATTTAAAGCCCACATTCTTCACCAAGACCTGAGCAAACCAGCTTCAGCGAATTCAAACGCTGTATTTGCAAACGGACCAGCTGACAAGTGAAGGAGAGAAAAATTATTCCATCGCTTTCGACATAAACGACGCTCTTCAAAACTCAGAGCAGGTGGTACGTGCTGAAGTCGTCACCGGTTTCACCAGCCCTTCTGCAGCTACTGCAGGGCGACTACCCCCGGTCAACGGGATCCAGGTTTGGAGCATCAAAGGAGGTAGTTTTGAAAAGTGGGAGCAGAGATCTCTGAGCCTCGTGTTCTGCTCGTCTTTGCTGCCTGTTCTGTAGCATCATGGCTCAGTAAACCTATGAAAGATGAACCCTGCCTTAAGAAAGACGCTATTGCTGCCATAAATGGTGTCCCCCTGTGGAACATGGGAGCACAGGGACCGCCACTTCCTCCTTCGGCATCAGAATAAAGTCTGAAATGTTGACGGCTAAGAACACCAGTGAAGGTCTTTAGGGAAAGCCATATTTTTTTAAATGTATGTGCAGTTCTTTAATCTAGATTTTGTTTAAAGACTCAGTGAAGTCACACTCCTTCTCATTCTTTGGAGAGCTCACCTGAAGTTTTAATTATCTGACTAGTTTGGGGATTTTGTGCAGATGAGGGTCGTAGCGACGGCAGAATGTCCCTCTGCAGCGACTACTGGCGTAGATTTTTGACAGTTAACTAATCTCCAAACTGCTTCAATTATCCTGTTTTCCACAGTGAGAAATTAAATTAAAACAGAGTACAGATTGTGAAAAGGTTATTTATGAAAATGCATTTTAAATGTGAATTGAAAAGCCTAGGGACACCTTTTTATTTTAGATAAAAAGATGAAGATTCTGTAATTTTTTTTTACATCCATTTTACCAGAAGCAAGAATAAGAGTCATATGCAATTTACTTGAAATTTCTGTCAGGAGCTTCACAAGTTGATCTGTTTTCTAAATGCCTGAAAGATTGACCTATTTTAGAAATGTAAAACTTGAAATAATTTCACATTTTAAATTTATGAATACGGAAGGTTATTTTAAGTTTTATTTTTTTCAATTAATTTTTTTTGGTAGCGTTAGTTAATAAAATTACATAGGTTTCAAGTGTACGCTTCAATGATATATAATCTGTATATTGCATTGTGTGCTCACTACCCCAAGTCAAATCTTCTACCTCCATATATTTGACCCCCTCTCCTTACTTTAAACAAAATAACCCCCCAAAAAGGTGGTTTATGAAGGGAGTAGAGGTCTGAAGTCAGCGTCGCTGAGGCCCGGGAAGCAGACGCTGCCTCGCGAGGCAGACTCGCCAGAGCAAGGTGGCCGGACAACAGCGGCCGTGTCGGAGCCAGTGTGCGGCACGCTCCATCTTCCTCAGGTGGGTGAGCCTGAGGCGGGGGCCGGGGGACCCCGCAGCATCGCTGGGTTAATCCTCTCACCTTGAATGCCCTGCAAGAACCCGCC
>NW_011888964.1:1662550-1667390 GCF_000151845.1 Pteropus vampyrus
CTTCCTCAGGTGGGTGAGCCTGAGGCGGGGGCCGGGGGACCCCGCAGCATCGCTGGGTTAATCCTCTCACCTTGAATGCCCTGCAAGAACCCGCCATCTCAGTTTTCTCATTTTGCTCGAGCATTTAATCAGCATTCTCAGAACTCGGTCCTTCCTTGCCTTCACACAGGTCAGAGTCTAGGAAGGAACACACTTGTCATCCTCCCTAGGGGTCCTTCCGGAATCCCCTGTCATTCTCTGTTCCCTGGGTGCGTGTGTATATATCCTATTTAGGGTATTTATCTTGGCACACCATGATCACTCCTTTATTTGTCTTACCGTTTCCTGTTGCATGTAAAGTTATCGATGATAGGGGCCGTGCCTTTTTATCCATAGGGTTCAGCATGTAATGAGTAATCAATGTTTGACTTCTTGGTACAGAAACAAAACACAGTTACTACTCAGGGTAGGAGCACCTGTGATCGACTTATGCACGGAATATTTAGGGAGGACAAAGAGGGAAGACTAACCACTTGATGGAATGTGGGAAGACTTTCTAGAGGAGACAGTACTTAAACAGGGAAGAGGATGAGACACATAGAAGGTACTGGTGTGTACAGGGACAGGCCGAAGAGGTTTGGCGGTGCTGTATTGTTGATAATGTCGATTACCATGTTTGTACTTTTATTTTGATTCTGTTCACTTTGTTTACAGGTAGAATAGAGTGTGACGTACATGACAGGACATGGAGTCGTAAAAGTCTTCAGGGCTAAAGCAGTTTAAAATAGTACCACATCGTCGAGTTGGGCGATACAAGTTAGAAGGCCCGCTGGCCATCTAGTGACGTCATCACAGTACGGGGCCTGACCCTCCGTTTTATAGGAAAAGCGACATATCACAATGGTGACAGGCAAGGTCGGGAGCCGGGCCGACTGGTTTCGGATCTGTGCTGTGCCTTTAATTGCTGTGCGACCTTAGGTAAGTTGCTTAACTGCTCTTTGCCTCAGCTCCTAATCTGGAACTAAAACGGAAGTATTAGTGCTTGTCACATGAGGTCGTCATGAAGTTTAGAGAGACGATCATGTGGAGAATATTTTAAAAAACAGTGCCCGACACCTGAAAAGTGAGAGATAAGTATTTTTATAGTTGGCTTAGAAGTCTTATTTCTTCCGTTTACCAATGTGGCTGGCTTTCCGAGCAGACTCTTGTTAATGAGTATCTGTGTTTCAGATGTTCATGCATGAAAAGCATAGTATCCAGTACTATTCACACCCACCAGAATGATTAAAATTAAAAATCTCACTTCAAACGTTATCTAAAAGGGGTTTCGATAGGAAGTCTCACCTGCTGTCGCAGGAAGGTCCGTTGGTACAAGTGCTTTAGAGACAGTGTCTGCTGCTGTCTGTTCAAGCTGAACACAGGCCTCCCCCGAGTCCAGCGATCCTGCTCCCGGGGACACCCAGCGGGGGCGCACGCACGGCCGCACCGGGAGACTGATGGGGGGGCGCGTAGGCACGGCTGGGAGGAAGCACGGTCCCCGTCACCGCTACAGCGGGCCAGCGACTTGGAGCGTGGTCACATAGGCCAGCGTTTCCAAGCAGCGGCGAGGAACCGGCTGTCAGCTGCTGCGTACGGCAACGTGGACGGATCGAGTGGGAGGAACCGGCACGAAGTCGTCACTACTGTGACTCCGTCTCTGGAAAGCTCAGGAGGAAGGACACCCCGCTCGCGACGCCGAATCCGCGCTCGTGGTGCCCTCTGGCAGGACATGGGAGCTGAGGACGGCGCGGGGCGAGCTGCGGGGGTTGTCGATGTCCCATTTCTCGATCGGGGTTCTGGTGACAGAGCCCTGCTTAGTTGGTGAAAATTCACCAAGCTGTGCATGTAGGATTCATACCTTTCTATGGCTTATTTTGTGTTTGATCCAAAAATTTAAAAATACGATCACAAGCAAATATAAATTCTCTCTGGAGAAAGGTGAAAGCTTAGGCCTTCGATTATGTCTGTACCTTTACATCTGTAATTGCAAGCACCTGATCGGAAGGGGCAGGCATGCTGGCAGGCTCCGTGAGAAGAAACCCAGAAAGCCATAGAAACAGGCCACAGTGGATGTGGACGGCAGACGCCAACTTTAAAATAACTAAGCTCGTTATAATCAAGGAATTAACAGATAAGATTGATGATTCAAGCAAAGAACTGGAAAATGTGGAAAATGTAGATATTCTAGAACTGAAAGATATGAAAAAGAACCGAAGTGGTTCTAATAGGTCGGACGCGGATAAAGGAGGAAGAAGGGAGCTGGACGTGAGTCCGGTGAAGAGAAGGATGGAAACCTGGACCGCAGCGCCGCCCCGCGAGGCCGGAAGCCTCCAGGGGCCACCTCGTCCGTGTAGGGCCCGAGGCCCCTCGTGGTCGGGCTCCTGCGCGTCCCCCCTGGCTCGCTCCGCTGCACCCTCTCTCGCTCGTCACCTTTGTGCTTGCTGTTCCTTCGGCCTGGACCACCCCGCCCCCTGCCGCCCCCCCAGATCTCCATAGCGGCTCCTTGGCGCCTCGCATTCCGTGCGGTCTCTCTTCTGTGACGACTCCTCCGGCCGCCCCGAGACCTGGAGCCTCTTCGGTACTGTGTCGCCGGTGCTTAGAACACTGCCTGGCACGTAGCAGGCATTCAGCCGCACCTGTGTCCCAGGGGGGAATGGGAAATGCGATATAACACGTTTAACATGACGTAGGTAACGTGGGCTTCGGAGAGTTTGGTTGTTCCCCGTTCTCCATCTTTGTGGGGTTTCTGGGTAGATTTCGTTTTCTTTCGTTTTCTGTTGGCAGTTTTTCCTTCCCTTGTTCGTGGGGTTTCTGGGTTAACTTCCGTGTTATTTTCTTTTCCTTTATGTTATTTTGAACACCTCGTCAGATCCAAACAGATCTAATTCTGGCTCAGAGATAAACCGCGAGAAGAGGACGCATTCTATGAATAATTGACAGAGCTGTGTTTTTAGAAGCCGTGTCTGAGTGTGGACAGAATCATAGCTAAACCGTGGTCAGCCGTTTCTTTATCAAAAACCGCAGCGGTTCATACTGGTATTTGCAGGCTGTGGAAATGCAGACGTCGCAGTTTAGACAATTTTAGGAATTTATCACATTCTACAGAAGACAAATGCCTGGATAGTGCTGATGTTTTCCTGGCCTACGAGCACAAGAGTGTGAAAGGGGTAGATGTTTAAATAAAATGAAACCACCTTTCATTTTATTTATAGGCGAGAGCTGTGCCAGGCAGCTTTCATAAATATATTCCTAGCTCACTCCTCCCACAAGCACTGGGAAAAGTAGCCAGGGTGTGGATTGTGATTTCCACTGGCAGCTTCTAGCATCGGGGTTCAGGGAGGTTAGGTGATGTCTGCAAAGCCACACAGCTCCCACGAGGCCGTGCCGGAGTCTGAATGCAGGCGTCAGACCGCGGATACAGGTGTGCCCCTCACAGCCGTCAGTGAACACCTGGGGATGTCATTTGCTGGTTGAAGTAATGATGTCATTTTAATGATTATGAGAAAGATTCTTATTTAGAATTATTAGGAAGACCGTGATTTTGTCTTTAATTACGAAGTAACTTGGTTATGTGCTCTGTTCATGGTCATTGGTGACACTCGACAAGGATATTATTACTCCGAACCCCGGCAAAAATGAATTTCTCAACACCCTGTTTTTAGCTAATCTTTCTTTCGTAAACCCAAAATAAGCTTTTAACACTGTATTGTATATGAAAACTTGTTACAGTTTGAAATGACCAGATAGCACCCTAATTTAAGTGAGGCCTTACATGGGGTAATTGTTTTTTTTCCCAAAGGACTGAAACCTGAAGCATTTTTAAAATCACTGTCTTTTGTAAATTCTTCTGTCTGTTTGAAATGGTTTTCCCCAGCTTAAATGTTATGCTTGATTTTACTTGTGACAGAAATAGAATTAAATAGGTCATGCTGTTTCCTTTATCCTAGAAAATCTCTTCTTTTCAAAGCAGGATTTCTTTAGTATTTGGCCCTGTGTCGGCTGGAGTTTGTAGGTCGGGAATGGAAAATGCAGACTCTGCCTGCGTTAGAACAGTTTCTCGTACTGAAATGAAGCTCTAGCATCTACTACGTGTCCAGGTCAGCCTGGCAGTTAAACTCTGTTCAGACGTCCTCTTTGACAAAGATAAAAACTCAGAGGTGTAGCTCGATGCATAAGCAAGAATGTGTGTTAACGTACGTTTATTTCTCGCCCATGTTTGTTCACTATTTTTAATAAGGTTGCTCTGACTTTCAGAAATAGAATACAGACTTTTAAAGGGAAATGTCTGGCTGAGGGCAGGGAATGTAAGATGGACAGGTAACGTTGGACAGAAGAATTCAGGTGAAGTCTCGTTATCAAAATGTACAATATTTTAATAAACATTGCATTTTATTTGACAATAGCCCACTGATGTGCATTCATCTTAAAGAAGCTATCACTCTGTTTCCTGGCACTTATTCTGTAATTAGTTCTTTCCTTCATGCATTCACCTGTTCATCCATCCGGCAGACACTGCTGTATGCCTCCCGTGTGCCAGACATTGGGTATCCAAGAGAACGAGGCCTGGCCCTTACCCTTGGGACCTGGCAGACTGGGTGTGGGGGGGTGCCGGGGAGCCAGGAAGGAGGCAGAGGAGTCATCGCAGGCACCGTGGCTGCAGGCTGGGGCTGGCAAGCGAGCCGGAGGTCCGCTGGCGAAAGGCCCGAAAGGCGACATCAGAGGAGTCACAGCACGAGGCCCCTTACATGGGGCCACAGCCTCCGGCGTGCTGTCTCCAGGTGACTCACCAAGGGCAGGTCTTTGAGAGGCTTGCCTGGCAGGC
>NW_011888964.1:1670523-1673178 GCF_000151845.1 Pteropus vampyrus
ATCCCTTATCGGTCGGTTCCGTGCCTCGGGCACTTGCCGTGTCCATCACTGTTCTCTCCGTAACCGTCTGTCGTCTCTGCCACCCCTCCTCACACCAGTGTCCTCACTAGACGGTGACACCCCTTTTCCACCCGTGACGTCTAACGACGGTGTGCCGGGCCCCGTGTAGGTGCGGAGTGAGGGTGTTTTGTTTTGTTTTGTTTTTTAATATATGAGGTTACTTATTTCATTAGGAACGGCTGCTTCTTTTAATGTATTATTTTGCCAGAAGTATAAGTCATATCTGCATGATGCTCCGTATTTAAAGTCATTTCAGTTTTTTTTTTTTTTTTTTTGGATGGAGGGGGATTTTTTTTGGTTTATATTTTGTCTGACAGCTCTCTCCGACCCTGCATCACTCGTGGAAAGATCATAGCCAAATTAGTAATCCAGCTTCGTTACTGCAAAGGACCCTATGGCTTGTGTATTATGTCCTAACTGGATTCTTGACTTCTAGTCTTCCCCTGTTTAACGACTCTTCATTTTATAGTCTAGTCTACCTTGTGTCCAGACGACTGGCCACATAGCTTTCCAACAAATATTCAGTTCCTCCTTTGTGAAAAAAAAAAAATTTTTAATTCAGTGATCATTTAAAAATTGCACAAGCTTTAACCCTACAAAGGCAGTGCCGTCCCTTCGTGTTAATATGTATTTTACAAAGTCGAAAGCATTTCTCACTTCCTATTTAGATATCACGTGATCCTTAGTCATATAAACCGTGGTCCGATATTTAGTAGGTGTTTCTTGAAAAGAGAATAAGGTAATCACTTTAAACCTAGTATTTGGCTCGTACCCTCGCACGTGGCGGCTTTTGAGGTTCTCCATTGTGCATCATTTGAGAAACCTAGCAAGAGAGGTTTGTGTGGATAACATTTCATTATAGTAGTTAACAATATAAGCTATCCTTGATGAAGTTCTTAGTACGTGTCAGGCATTTTGCTTCCCTTCTAGATACTTAGAAGGGTTCACATTTTAGAGGTAAGGAAACAGGTTCTGATAAAGTGAGCGGACCTGCCTAAAATCACAGTAAATTACGGGGGGCCATCGGACTGTAGGTCTTTTCTCTTACCTTGACCACGTTTCTCCACTTTGCGAGGTCTGGTGGTGATCATTAAATTGATTAGCATTGATAATTCTAATGTTCCAAGATATTTAGGTGTTATTTTTAGGCCCATTTAAATGAAATACCAGTAAGTGCAAACTCGCTAGGGAATGGACTAACCCCAGAAACTTAAAAAATCAGTTTTAGGGGTAAGATTCACGCTTTCACGCATGTAAATGTCATTAAGTAACATATCTAATTTGATCTTATCGAGATTATTTCTTATACGGTTATTTCTCTGGACTTTTTTGAATTCCGCAGTACTTTTTAAATAACCAGAGAGTGCTTGTAGTATCTGCAAAAAGTCCTCAGTTTGAAATCTGTCCCCAGCAGAACTGGGAGGAGGGCAGCTTTTGCCCTTGTTGGCTTGTCTTTTTGAGCTCTAAGAGTTCTTCAAATATCCTGAATACTAGACCATTATCAGATATGTGATTTGCAAATATTTTCTCCCATCCTATGGCTTATCTTTTAACTTTTTTTTGCTAGTGTCCTTTAGTGCATAAGTTTTAAATTTTGGTGAAGTCCATTTCATCTGTATTTTCTTTGGTGGTCTGTGCTTTTGCCGGCACACTAAGAAATTTTACCTGAAACACTCCTTTTAGAGTTTCTTGTCGAACATATCTCTTAGTTTTTGTCCACCTGGGAATATCTGAATTTTTACATTTTTGAAGGATGGTTTTGCCAAGTATAGATTTCTTAGTCGACGATCTTCTTCTTTGGGTCCTTGGAATATGGAATCCCATTGTCTTCTGTCCTCGTGGTTTCTCTGGAGACACCAGCTTTTGATATGATGAGCTTCTCCTGCACGTGGTAAGTGGCTTCTCTCCTGCTGATTTTTCTCTGTGTTTCAACATTTTGAAGGCAATGTGTCTAGGTATGAGTCTCTTTGAGTTTATCCGACTTGGAACTTGTGGAGCTTCTTGGTTGGGGAGATGAAAGCTTTTCATCGAATCTGGAAGTGTTTAGCCATTATCCCTCCACATAATCTTGCGGCTCCTTTCTGTCCTCGCCTGGTTCTGTCTGTGTCTCCATGTTCGGCGGGGTCCCCCAGGCCTCTGAGGCCCTGTTTATTTCCCGTATCCTCTTTCCCCCTCTTCCTCGCACTGGATCAGCTGGAAAATAAGTGATTGATTTTCACAGCCACTGGTTCTTTTTTCCGTCTAGTCGTATCCGCTATTAAAACTCTCAGGTGAATTTTAGAATCGAGTTATTATATTTTGCAATTCAAGAATTTCTTTGGATTTTTTAAGAGTTGCTTTCTATGTCTTTATTACTATTCTCTGTTTGATGAGTCATTGTTCTCATACTTTTCTTGAGTCCTTGAGACACAGCGATTTAAACGTTTCGCCCCATGAGTCCAGTGCCTCAGCTTCCTCGGAGACAGTTCCTCTTGGTTACTCTTTCTGATGTCTGGATCATACTTTTATGTTTCTTTGCACGTCTCATAATTTTTATTTGGTTTAAAACTGGACATTTAATGTGTCACCTGTGAAGATCAAATTCTTCTCCTTCCC
>NW_011888964.1:1674334-1677082 GCF_000151845.1 Pteropus vampyrus
ATGCCCCTTAGATCTCTGCAAGCCTTTAGTTCAATTTCCAAGGTTGAAAAAATGTGAATTCTGACAGTTTTTACTCGTTTCTCTTTGCTTTTTGCTTTTGAAGGTTCTCACTCCATCGTTTTCACTGATGGCACTCTGCTGTTTTTCTTCACACTGCAATTAGATATATAGTTACACGCTAGCTGACTTAATAAAGATTCACTAAAAGCAGAACGCTCCTTTCTAGAAACTCCTCTGAACGTGTCTGTGCTTCTGTTGTATTCCAGGACTACGACGATGGATACAGCACTGCTTATGATGAGCAGAGTTATGATTCCTACGATAACAGCTACGGCGCCCCCGCCCAGAGGTAAGGGTCCGTCGCGTGACCACACCCCGTAGCGGGCACGCGTGCCCTTGCGTGTCTGCGCGCTCCGGGGGAAGGACGGTGACGATCAGCTGGCGAGGGTAACTGGACTTGGCCTGCTCTGTGGTGTGTGTGCTTTCACTGCAGAAGCGCCGTCCGACCAGCTAGCACGCGGGACTCCTCCCAAACGCACCGTCGCGTGAAAGCAATGGAGCCGGGGGAATAGAAATGGAAATTTTATGTGCCCCAGAAGTTTAAGCGTTCGGCACATGCCGAGGGGAATGATGTCTGCCAAGCCCCTGCTTATTCAGGTCCCAAGGCCCGGCGTCACGCCGGAAGCGTGTAAGCGTCCCGCGTTGTCAGCGCCCAGGGGCAAAAGCGCCCAAAGTTCCGTTTCTTCGCGTCTGGGAAGCATTTCCATTTTTTATCAGCAGTGCTCCTGTTTTCTAACCACTTCAAATCCTATTTGTGAATAAGGAGTTAGTTCCCATTCATTTTCTAAATAAGTATTTACCCAGAAATAAACGTTATCAGAGGCAAAACAGAGCTTTATAGTTACCTCTTCTGATAATATACCTTGATGTTTATTGATACATGAAATCAGTGTCTATTCTGTTCAGGATGTTTTCCTAGAAGCCTAGAAACCTCTTGCTTTATGTTTAAAATTCTAAGTGGAAGACAAAGATAGACATACATAAAAAATCTGGGCTACATGGTTGTTTTGATGAAGCATAAATTCACTTCTTAACTCAGACAGTGCCAGGCAAGCTTTGAACAGATAGGTACTCTTATTTGTTTAATACTGAGGTTCACAGGGATATAAAAATGTATTTTCTTTTTGCTCATACCAATTTTTTTTTTCCTTATAAAACATAACAAATAAGTGGTCTTCAAAGTTTGACCCTCAGCTGGGCTTTTTAGTGGACGCTTTGTGCATCATGTTCCCACCTGGGGCGTGTTGGCACATCCTGGGCTGGCTGACACCAGTGCAGGCGTCCCCAGCCCCCGGGCCGCAGACTGGTATCCATCCGTGGCCTTTTGGGAACCAGTAGGAGGTGAGCGGCGGGTGAGCGAGCGAAGCTTCATCTGTATCTGCAGCTGCTCCCCAGTGCCAGCATCACCGCCTCAGCTCCGCTTCAGATCATCAGGCATCAGATTCTCATAGGAGCACCGGGCCCTGGTGCCACAAAGGTTGGGGACCGCTGCACTAGTGGATCCTAGACATGACTTTACGTAGAGTACTTAAGTGTCCAAGCAACTTCTTGAAGTATGTGGGCTGTCCCCATGGATTAGCTGAAGAAGAGAAATTCAGAGCATTAGATTAAGTAATTTGCCAAAAGTCACGCATGGAGGGTAATACTTGATACTCATGTGTCTAATTTAGTCCGAACGGCCACAGGAAGAGTTAACGTATCTCCATTTTACAAATGGCAAAACTGAGCCTCAGGGAAGTAAATGACTAATCCACAACGTCAGCCCAGACTGAAAAAGCTGATAGAATCTTTCCGCTTCAAGCTGCTGTATCATATTAATACGAATGATCACAAGCATTCTTTCCTTTGCTCATTTATTCAGCCAACGTTTATCGAATGTCCACTACGTGTTAGGCCCTTTGATCAATGCTCAGAATACGAAGATTATTGAGACAGAGCCCCTCTCCTTGAAAAGCTCACAGACTAGAAGGAAGCAGACATGGATCATTAAAAGCAGTGTAATACGGTGATCCTGTGCGAGGTCTGAGGAAAAAGTCGGTATTTCCGTGAGCAGACAGCTGAAGGTTGGCTGGGGATACGGGGGCGGGGGTGGGGGATAGGGGATAAGTCGAAGAGTCGGTAGGAGTCAGCAGGGCCCGAACGGTACACGGAATCCACACGGCAAGAATCGCAAGGCGCAGACGCGTGAGGCGGCTGGCGCTGTCTGGGGCCGCCTCGCCATTTGCGCGTCTCGAGGCCGTGAAGCACAGCAGAGCGGTGAGGTGGCCCTAGGCGTGGCCGGGATCCCATACGGGGACCTGAGGCTCGACACCGGAGGCAGCAATAGGGAGCCACGGCGGGGTCTCCTGCAGGGGAGTGATGCGCTTAGACGTGGATTCAGGGAAATGAACTAGATGACAGTACAGGGGCCGGATTGCCACGTGGTGAGCCTAGAGGCAGAGACAGATTTAGAGGCTGGTACGTTGTAAATTATAAGCCCTTTAAATGTCAGCGGAGACTCACTTAAAGGAACATCTTGTATGGCAGCCAATCTGCCTTCTTTAAAGTAAGCTTTTCGCTGCTACAGCTCATCTTAGCCGAATGAGTACAGACACCTTGCGAGAACTGCACGGATCGGCAAACACAGGAACCACTGCTAGGATTTGTGCATATTCATTCAACTCCCATAACCTGTGAAATAGGCAGCAA
>NW_011888964.1:1678662-1680836 GCF_000151845.1 Pteropus vampyrus
GTTTGTAAAATCTGTCATCTAGTTTCTTCCTTAGAGGCCCGACCTGAAGGTTGCATGGAACAGGAAAGCCCGCGGTGGGTGTGAACCAGGCGGAGCGGGGTGCGCGGTCCCCGAGGTCCTCTCTGAGAGAGAACTAAGCGAAAGGACTTCTGTGAGGGGGTCACAGCCCGGGTCCCACCCTCCCCCTGCAACTCTGCTCCTCTCACGGGGTGGTCACAGGAAGCAGGAATTAGTGAATCTGCACAGACTGCGCAGAGTAATGACGTCCAGAGAATGGGGAGCGGGAGGCGCCTTGCGGAGGGGTTCCCCCCCACAGGGCTGGCTGGTCAGTATCGACGTCTGCCATAAACTGGGGATTGCAAAGCCCACTCGAAAGCAAACTAGAACTAGCCAGTGGGGTGGGGCGGCCGGCCGCTGGGTAATCATCATCTGCCCTGCGGAAGGGTTCTTTTCAGTAATGGCTATTAAATTTCAGTAACCGTAATCATTTCATGAAAGTTTAGTTGCAGAAACAACAGTTCCTCTCAGGAGGTTTTACAGATTAGAATGGTTTCCCCTCGATTTTCAAGTGTCCTGTGTGGAAATTAGGGTCCAGATGAGAATGCCCGCGGAGTGGCAGAGAGCTCCGTGAGGTTCAGCGACATGCCCATGGATCTCTGTAATGACCTGTTCGACAGCTCCGACGACGCTGTCGTGTAAAACAAAGCATTGTGTGTCTAACGTCACACATTTAACGAGTAACAGGCTGTAAACACAGTCACAGTGCAGAGAAGCGTGACCTGTTCTTTACAGTCTTGGACTTGAACTAATACACGTTGGCTCAAACAGTTACCGATTAATTCCTAAGGACACGCAGCTCCCGACCAGCTCTCACGAATAAGAAAGAGCAGGTGACAAATGGCCTCCACCCTGACGGACCTGCCCCTCCCCTGACACGACCCGAGTCTCCACAGAAATCAGTTCTGACTTCTGGAAAGCCTCTGTAAACAGATTCCTTTCATTCTGAACTAAATGGAATTAATTTTCATTCGCCGTCTTATTTGTGATCCTCGTAATGATCCCAGTTTACAGTGTGATGAGTGTGGTGAATATAATCCTGTGTCGGATTCCAGAAATTTGCCAAGAGAGCAGATTTCCGATGCTCTCATCACACAAAGACCCAGCACTGTGAGAAGGTATGCAAATGAGCTTGACTGTAACAGTTACTTCACAATGCATCTGTATATCAAATCGTCGTGCTTACACCGTATGTATAATTTTTATTTAAAATATAATATTTGGTCTGTGTTCCTGAATAGTTTTCAGTTCTCCAAAGAAATATTTGATTCCTATAGCCATCATGTAGAAGTAGAAAGTCGAAAAAAAAAGGGTTTTAAAACGTGCTGATAACCCCCCTGAGCATAAAGTGGATGATTGTGTAGTACAAATATTTAGTTTCTTAGTTTCTGGGCATTTAGTATATTTAGCACGCTACATATACTAAATATACTAAATATTTAGTATATCGACATACTAATTTCCTATAGCACTTTGTGGTTTGACTGTACTTCCAAGTGCATGTTTCATTTCGTCCTCCAAAATCGCTATGATTTTCATGAAAATACTTAAAATGACTGAAAAAGGAATTGGAAATAATAGCTGCCAATTTGGGGGAGTCCGTTAAGTCTAGGGCCCAGCTAGCGATGTCCTTTACACGCATTAGCTCATGTTTTCGTAATGACCCTACGGTCTAAGGTTTTCACGTGCGGAAGTTGAAGATGGTGATTTTAGCCACTTTCTCATTTAGCCACTTTTCCCAAAAAGCACTTGAGCCTACATTTTTGTCTGACTTTAAAAACCATTATCCAGCTAAGAAATTTTTTTTAAAAAAATATAAAATCGTTGATTTGTTTTTGTGACAAAACACCTAAGCCCCTTTGTCTCAATAGGCAGAGTAACGGAAGCTGTCAGAGGCTATGAGGTCTCTTGGTGTGTCTTCAAATGCCAGTTCCAAGGAAAACGAGACAAAAATTAGTTTTGCCGCTTGGCCTGTTCTCTAGTTTGCCATTCTCCCTGTTGGCAGCTTTGGCATTTTATATCCCATCATGTCCTTCTCGAGAGCTGACCTGTCGAAGTCTGAAAATAATTTGGAATTTTCACTCTGGAAATGATCACCTGTTATTTAAGACGTAACC
>NW_011888964.1:1680886-1685518 GCF_000151845.1 Pteropus vampyrus
AAAAAATATAAAATCGTTGATTTGTTTTTGTGACAAAACACCTAAGCCCCTTTGTCTCAATAGGCAGAGTAACGGAAGCTGTCAGAGGCTATGAGGTCTCTTGGTGTGTCTTCAAATGCCAGTTCCAAGGAAAACGAGACAAAAATTAGTTTTGCCGCTTGGCCTGTTCTCTAGTTTGCCATTCTCCCTGTTGGCAACTTTGGCATTTTATATCCCATCATGTCCTTCTCGAGAGCTGACCTGTCGAAGTCTGAAAATAATTTGGAATTTTCACTCTGGAAATGATCACCTGTTATTTAAGACGTAACCTCCTAAACACCAGTAAAACTGTCTTTTAGAAGATCCTGCTGTGTTGTGTTAGCATTGGCTGTTTTGGACTTTAAGAAGCAGTAAAAGTTTGGCCTGGATTCAGCGTTTATTAACCATGCCTTTACGTTTTTTGTCACGGTTACGTTTACCTAGTTTTTAGCTACTTGCTGCGCAGCTACCGAAGGAACCGCTTAGCACAAACGGAGCTGCAGAAGCTGTTGGCCAAAGCACGCGCTTCTAACGCAGTGTTGTGTAAACACCGACCCCAAAAACAGAGATGCCCACCCAAACTATACCGTAAACCCGTAAATATGGTCTCAGTCAAGGACCTTACAGTTAAAAATAAAAGAGTCGGGGGCTGTAGCGCCAAAGAGAAGCTACAAGCTCAAAGGGGAAAGGAAGGGGCGGCCCAGGGCTGTGGCGTGAACCGGCGTGAGCGTCGCTGACACTGAGCACCTGCCGCCATGTGTGCTGGTCGCATCGCGTCGGGTACGTGTGGGGGTGTATGCACCCCTCCCTCCACACGCAGACACCTACGGCCCCTCCGATCTTAATTTTAACCTTAAAAGATGGATTATCCCCCTTTCACTCCTGAGAAAACAGACACAGGGAGGTTTAGTAAGTGGCCAGACTCTCACACGCTCAGTGACACTGTGGATTTCAGTCCGCTTCCTTCCCGTGGCCACTGCGTTTTTCAGAGCCGTACACCTGCCGTGGGTGTGATTGTGCGGCGTGATTTCAGATGGCGCCAGGGCAGGCAGGCTTTACGGTGGTGATGCTTAGATTTTAAAGTTATTGTAAAATATAATTTGCCTACCAAGCTCGTGATTGTGGGAACATCGCTGCTGTAATTCAGTTATGATACATTTATTTTTGGTTAACATCAGGTCGCAGAGCAATATTAAGTCACTAACAGGAAGGTGGTGATCCGG
Source organism: Pteropus vampyrus (assembly GCF_000151845.1). Lineage (NCBI taxonomy): Eukaryota > Metazoa > Chordata > Mammalia > Chiroptera > Pteropodidae > Pteropus > Pteropus vampyrus. The sequence continues at coordinate 1,682,128 of NW_011888964.1, forward strand.
GTGGCAGAGTCTTGAAAATGGCCCATAAAGGGCTGAAGTTTGGCATCCGCTGTGCTCAGTGTTTGTCTCACTGGTCAATGAATCAGCCATTGCGTTTCATGGCCGAAAATAAAGTTTGATCCAGTGAATCTGAGAGCCGTGATTGGGCTTCACCCCGAGTTACAATGCCCTTCTACTAAACTCGATCCCTCGACTGTATTGAAAATTAGCTAATAAGTTTTGTATCATCATCAGGAAATTCCTTAGAATTAAACTAATAAAAAAGAAGGGGAAAAAAAAGTAAGTTTCATTAAGTTAATACACTTTGAAGGAATAAAATACCTACTGGGTCCCTGGGCCAAGTATTAGCTACTGCGTTAGACGCTGCTGTGCCTGTCTTTTCATTTACTTGCCAAGAACCTCTGTGAGGTTGTCAGTCCTCAATTTTACGGATAAGGGAACTGATGCTCGGAGTTGTGAGCTTGGCCAAAGTCACCCAGCTGGTAAGTAAGCCAGGCCTCGTACCCACTTCTCTTTAAGATCCATGTCCTTTTGCTTAACTCGAAAGCAAATATTTAAAAAAAAAAAAAAATCTGCCCCTGCACATGGAGAGAATGCCAGAGCTCCCACGTCGGGCACCTTCGTGCGTGACCTGCACAGGTGCGTGGGGCACGGCGAGGCGGGCGCTCGCCGGTGGCGATGAATCAGATGCCACTGTCAGTTCGCTCTTTAACGTTCTTGAGAATACACGAGATTTATCACGGAGGAATTGTAGAATAATGGCCCTGTGCGAAAACAAAGCCCTCCGGGGAGATGTACTACATCATTTGGATTTAGCGCTGCCATCTGCTTAATAGCGCTGCGGAGAGACCGGCGAGGCTTGGGATCAGCCATTCGGAGCGGTGACAGATGCTGCGCCGAGCGAGCAGACCAGGGAAAGCGGTTTGTTGCTAAAATGCGCATCGTGTGACAGGATTTCCAAAAAGTAGGGACGTTGGCTCTCACACGCCCGATTTCAGATCCTCACGTGGAATTGGGTAAGGTCTGTTAGATAAAGCGTCCGCTCCATGAATCGCTTGTGGATTTGTTTTTTTTTTTTTTTCCCCTCATGGTTCATAAATTCTTAAAATGTGTTTTTATGTCTAGAAAGATTTTCTTAACAAATCCTGCGCTCTTTTCAATGAAAGAAAAACGACGTAACGTCTGTATAAAATCGGGTGGCGTGATTTAATGAAAAGACCGTGGGCTGTCAAACCGCACAGACCTGGGTTCGCATCCCAGCTCCAGCGCTTCCTCAGCTGTGCGATTTTAGCCAACTGAGTTTAACTTCTTAGACTCTTCTTTTCTGTCCGTAGAACGACAATAGTAATACTTGCACAGTTGTGATTATACGAGATAGCAGGTGTAACCTACACATAGACGTTCAGGAAACTTACCAAGGTCACGTGTCCTTGGTGCCGCATGCTGTTCTGAGCATTGTACAGCCTTATAAAGGGAGGTTACTATTATTATTATCCCATTTTATAGATGAGGACATCGAGGCACAGATATTACGGACCTTTCCTGAGGTCCGTGGAGAGGACGTGCAAGAGCTGGCGTGCGAACCCCGGCAGCTCAGCCCTCTGCCGGTCCCTGTTGGTGTCACTCGCTGGGACCTGAGTATTGCCTCTAGAAACTTTTTCTAGTCTTTTCTGAGGAAGGCTCTTAGTAAAATCCCAACAAACAAACAATCTGAACTTTGTTTCCCCATTTTGGAAATAACCCAAGGGGCCTTCACCATACCCATTTTGATTCCCCATATGTGAAATAAAAAGTGATCGAAGGCCTCATTGAATTTAGATTGTTTATAAAATCGTAGAATGTTTGGAAGCTTAGACTTGTGGTCAAAGCTGGAAGTTACTTATGAGGGGTGGTTTATGATAACGTCAGTTGGCGTGAATTTCTTAGAATCGGGTCAAACCTCATTTACCAGACTCACAGTTTTAGAAGCTCCAGTAACTCAGACGTGGTGTAGACTGTATTTTCTCATGTCTGTCATCATGAAGGAATATGTTCCTTTTGAAAAGTAATTTGCAAGTGTACATCAAGAGCCTTAAAAGTATTTGTAACTTCTGACCCAATATTTGTACAATAAGTACCTGAACTTATTATATAATGAGTGTTTGTAGTGTAAATATAAAAAGAACAGGCAGTTTCTGGCAAGTTCGGGGAAAGAGATAAGACATTTTGGATATGGGGAGAAAAAAAAAACACAACAACAATGCATATCAACCCGGCCAAAGTAACACAGATAAAACAGTGGTTCGGTCAAGGCCAAGTTGTGACTTGGTTAGTGAGGGTGAAGGGGGCCTCCCTCGACTGAGCCAGACTGCCTGGAGCCGGTCACAACTCTGCCGTTTGCTCAGACAGCAACTGCAGTCAAGTCCTTTCACCCGCGTCTTAGGGTCCTCATCTGTAAAATGAGAGTGATGGCCTCAGCAACCACCTACCTATTAGGGTTGTTATAAAATTAAACGAGGTAAGACAGAGACAGCACTTCAAACAGTGCCTGGCATGTTGTCAGCGCTATCATTAGCAGTCACTAAAGTTCCTTTTCCTAACAGCTTTGGGGCTGAGTGTCTTAGATTTAGAATTGTGGCATTTTGGAAAGACGGCGTGGTTACATACCGTGTTCTACAACTCCAGTGCTTCTCCGGATGGCGAAGGCCCCTTGGGTTATTTCCAGTTTATGACTAAGGAAAATGTGACTACAGAGGGACAAAAAGCAAATTGAAAATACAAAGGGGTTTCTGAAGGGGCGTGGTATTCAGCCTGGGCAGTGTGTAATCTTCCAAGAATAACAATATCGCTAGTGCTAAAAACTAAGTTTTGAATAGAATGAGTTAAAGGATGAATACAGGACCATTGCGTCTGTTAGGAGCCATCACATTAGCAAGGCCTCTCTCGATGTGGCCTTGATTTTTTCTCTAGCCTCATGTCAAGTCATCCACTCATACAAGACACTTATATTGAATTGTACAGTAGCAGTTCATTTATAACTTGCTCAGTTACACACTAAATAGATCTCAAAGCATAAATTAGCAGAGTAAATGTAATTTCGTCAGATTCTTCATGGCTCTTTCAGTTACTTTCTTCACGTGATACTTTTGAAAAAGGCGTCGTGGTTATTTGGCATATCTCTATAAAAATTGACGTGCGGTTGTTTAGACTTTTCCAAAATGGTGCAAATCGGAGAATTTGCTTTTTTCTTTATTTTAGTTCATGCCCGATCGCTTCCCTCAGCACTTCAGTCACTTGACTCAGTAGTTATCTCACCCAGCAGGCTCCCCGGATCCTCGACCCTCCCTCCCTCCGCTCCCCCTCCTCCCGTGTTCTACTAAGTACGAAGCCAGTCTTCTGTGTTTCAGGATAC
>NW_011888964.1:1685568-1694590 GCF_000151845.1 Pteropus vampyrus
TAAGTTTTGAATAGAATGAGTTAAAGGATGAATACAGGACCATTGCGTCTGTTAGGAGCCATCACATTAGCAAGGCCTCTCTCGATGTGGCCTTGATTTTTTCTCTAGCCTCATGTCAAGTCATCCACTCATACAAGACACTTATATTGAATTGTACAGTAGCAGTTCATTTATAACTGGCTCAGTTACACACTAAATAGATCTCAAAGCATAAATTAGCAGAGTAAATGTAATTTCGTCAGATTCTTCATGGCTCTTTCAGTTACTTTCTTCACGTGATACTTTTGAAAAAGGCGTCGTGGTTATTTGGCATATCTCTATAAAAATTGACGTGCGGTTGTTTAGACTTTTCCAAAATGGTGCAAATCGGAGAATTTGCTTTTTTCTTTATTTTAGTTCATGCCCGATCGCTTCCCTCAGCACTTCAGTCACTTGACTCAGTAGTTATCTCACCCAGCAGGCTCCCCGGATCCTCGACCCTCCCTCCCTCCGCTCCCCCTCCTCCCGTGTTCTACTAAGTACGAAGCCAGTCTTCTGTGTTTCAGGATACTCCGTATTTGTCCTTGGTCTCCAGTATTACTTATCAGACTGTCTCCTTTTCCTACAGAGAGCCCCTCAATGCCCGGGGCCCCTTTTCCCATCATCTTTATTACCTCCAATACCTAGTACAGGATGGATCAGAAAAGTGATCTGTCTGCGTTTTTCAGTTCAATTGATAATGTTTAAGAAGTCTGCATCCGCTTTGAAAGTTTCTGCATTGGCATCGTGGTAAGAAGTCTGGTGCCAGTGAAAGTCTAATGTGACAGTGGGTGTGGTCCTCGGTTCTGGCCGCCCGGAAGTGTCGCGTACACAGCCTTCAAAAGGAAAAAAGTAGGTGCCCACGTCAGTCTCCTGTTTGTTACTTTGAATCTGGGTCTTGGCGTAGCCCAGCTATCTGAAAATTTTTAAACGCTTACAGGTAATTTTGGCGAGCAGCCAAGGCTGAGAGCTGCTCTCGTTGATTAGTAAGGATCGTGCATGAGGCACTTTTCACAGTGCCTCGCGGCAGACCGTCGCTGTGCAAACGTTTGTTTCCCATAGAAATTAATTATCAGCATTTTTGTTAATGTCTCCCATCGATTCGTTCAGCAAAATATCGAGTGCCTACTGTGTGCCAGGAACTTGAAAAAGGTGCTTGAAAAGTATTGATGAACAAAAAGGTTGAAGACACCAGCACTCGTAGAGCTTAAACTAGTGAGAGTCGTGATTAAATACAGCAGCCATGTTCAGCTTCATTGAGAAGGTGATTTAAGACTTGAAGGACGGGTTGAAGTCTGACTCAGGGGATGTCTGCGTGAGCAGTGGTCTGTGCAGAAGCCCTCTGACGGTGGTCTTGTATATTCTAGCATCCTAAAAGTTATAATTTTCTTCCATTTGATTTTATAACTTCAAATTCTTCTAACAGAAAACTTAACATTTTTCTCTCTGGAATAAAATATTTTGGACATCTCGTAAGAGAATGTTTTAGCTTTTCAAGGGTATGTTGTAATAACTCCTTCCTATCTAAAATCAATCCCAGTATGATAAAACATAAAACTATGAAGTTAACAGGTGAGGCTGTTTCTTATACACACTAACGTCTTGGCCGGGAAGTCTCTTTAGTAGGAAAAATAATGGCTCTTGAAAATAATGGCTCGTCCTAATCTCCAGAACCTGTGGATACGTTCGTTCCCTTACGTGGCAGAAGGGACTTTGCAGATACATTTCAGTAAAGAACCTCAATATGGGGAGATAATCCTAGAATATCTGGTTTGGTCCATTGTGATCACAAGAGCAGTGGAAATGAAAAGCGCACGGGAGGCAGTCAGAGGGGTACGTAGCAATGAAAGGGGCACAGAATGATGCAATGTTGCTGGCTTTGGAGATGAAGGAAGGAGGGCAGTAGCCAAAGAATGTGGGCACCCCTAGAACCTGGGGAGCACAAGGAAATGGATTTCCCCCCAAAGCCTCCAAAAAGGAATACGCACTTCCCAGTACCTCAGTTTTAACCCAGCGAGACTTCTGTTACACAAAAGTAGGACATAAAAATCTGTGTTGTTTAAATTGCAAAGTTTGTAATAATTTGTCATAAATGGAAAACTAATATAGCCGCTAACAGCCCGAAACAAGGAGAGATCTGTCCTTTGCATATACGTCTTGTTTATCTTATTCTCTCTGTTCTTTTCCATAAACATCTAGCATTCAATAAAAAATTATGAGATAAGAAAATATGACCCAGAGTCAAGAGAATAAATAGTCAAAAGGAACAGAGAGCCCAGAGGTTAGGACTGTCAAACAGGGTCTTAAAAATGTATATGATACATATGCTAAAGGATACTGTACAAAAGGTAGACAGCACGAATGAACGAATAGGAATTCAGCAGATGGAAACAAAAGAAGAGCCAAGTGAAAATGCGACAACTGGAAAATATTAGAGACGAATAGGCATGTTAGCGGGCTTAATGAGTAGATCGAAATGATCCAAACATGCACGAAATGATAGAGACAAGAAGACGGGGAGTAAAAGGAACATTGCATCTGAGGATCTGCAAAACAACGCAGAACAACCTAACGTGTTATTAGAGTCCCAGAGTGAGAAGAGAGAAAATACGGGACAGGAGTACTTGAACAAACAATGGATGAACATTTTCCAAAAATAATGAAAAACATCATCGCACAGATCCACAAGCAGGATAATTATCAATAAAAACACGCCAGGTTATAACATATACAAATTGATAAAATTAAAAAAAAAAAAAAGAAAAAAAGAAAGAAAGAAAAAAGAAAAGGAAAATCTTGAGAGCAACCCAAGGAAAAAGACATGTTATATACAGAGGTAAAATAGTAAGAAAGATGACTGACTTCTGATCAGGAGCAGCGAGGGCCAGAAACGTGGACCTTTGTCCGTAAAGAGATGAAGAAAACACTTGCCAGCCTAGAGTTTTGTATATTAAAAATATTCTCCAAAGAGTAATATGAAATAAAGACGTTTCAGACAAAAAAAAGAAAACACCCAAAAGTTGACAGTTTGTATTCAGTAGACCTTTACTACCAGAAATATTAAAAGATTTAGGCTGAAGGGAAATGATACCTGATAGAAAACTCATTCTATCAGAAAAAAATGAAGGACACCTGAAAAAATAAATATGGAAAACATAAGAAACCATTTTTAAAAAGTATTTATATACATTTATTTATATTTCAATGTCTTCATAAACTATTAACTATTGGAAGTAATACTAATTGTAATTTAATGTGGAAATTATAGCATATTTATTGCATATATGGTAGTGAAATATGATAGCAGTGTACAAAGATTGAGAGGCTGATGGCTGGCAGTACGTTATTGAAGGTTCTTACAGTGTTTTGAAGCTTTTAGATATTTATTAAAGTTAGACTAAGTTAAAGACACATTGTAACTTTAGAGCAACACCTAAAAATCTAAAAGGAAGCATAACTAAAGTCAATAGAGAAAATAAAATTAAATTCTAAAAAAATACTTAATTTACCCATAAAAAGGCAGGGAAGGAGAAATGGAGGAAAACAGCAGTTTGGAAAATTAGAAACCAAATATTAAGATAGGAAACTTCAGTCAAAATATACGTTTCAATGAAAATGGATGGAAAATCTGAATTTAAAAGAAGATACTACCAGACTGGATATAAAGCAAAGAATCAACTTTATATTGTTTGGAAGAAACATGATTTGAACATAATTATACAAACGCCTTGAAAAATAAAAGGATGGAAAATTATATACTGTGAAAAGAGGATGCATTAAAAATCTAGTGTGGCTATCATAATTTCAGACACAGTAGACCTCAAGGCAAAGAGTATTAGAGACAGAGAGGCAATTCCTAATGATAAGTGGGCAATTCATCAAAAAGACATAAACAATGTTAAGTGTGTAACCTAATAACAAAACACAAAACAAAACAAAACAAAAAAGGAAGAATAAAAACTCGAAGTATAGACAAAATCACAGTTGTTGGAGACTCTAAGACTTTCCTATCTAGGTAATTGATAGAATTGATGGAGGAAATCAGTAAGCATATGAAGGATTTGAAAAACATTATCAACCCCTTGACCTAACTTTTATAAAACACTCCTTTCAATAAGAGCAGAATACACGTTGTTCTCAAGTGCACATGGAGCATGCATTTATTCTGGACAATAAAACAAGTCTCAACAAATTTCTATGGATCAAAATAATAGAAAGCACCTAATCCCCAGATCTTGGTTTCTAATATCATTCTCCAGTGATAGGAGCCAGGATTCCTTAAGAAATGACTTGTTCTAAGATGAGCACAGGAAATAATACACAATATGCCTGGAGCATCTTGTACCTCCAGAAAGTAAGGACATGCTAGAATGAATGAATGAATGTGAATGAGCAAGTGATGGATGAATGAATAATGGGGATATGTCAGAGTGACACGAGAGCCAACTGAAAGAGTTCTCAGTTACCAGAGCTAGGACACTTGATCAACAAAATAAATAAAACAATATCTGATTATAACCCAAAGTATAAATCGCCACGAGTCCATACCAATATAAATGATTGAATAAGTAAATAAATAAAGGGGTGTAGATAAATCTCCCATGCAGAAGGATTACAAATAATTTTCTCTACCCTCAAGGAGTATCTACATAAGTTATTTGGAATTCTTCAAGGAAAGGAAATATTTCTCTTTCCGAAGAATGCAATGTTTGAAAAAGGAAGACAAGGCTGACTTCACAGTGGAGAAACTCAGCAGACACTTCCTCATCCAGGTGATCAAGGTGACATCATCAGTGAGAAGTCATGTTGGTAGAATATACTCCCGAAGTAATACGATGAAAATGGCACTTTATCTCTGTAGTGTTCCTCCAAAAATCTCATGATTAAATTTCCATAGCCCCAACTTAATCATGAGAAAAATATCAGACAGATTCCAGCTGCCGAGAGGCATTCTGCAAAATACCTGACCTCCTCCTCAGAACTGCCAGGTCATCAAAACAAGGAAAACCAGAGAAGTTGTCATAGCCGGGAGGAGCCTGAGCATCCATGATGGCTAAATGTAACGTGATACGCTCGATGGCATCTGGAACAGAGAAGGGACATTAGATACAAACTAAAGTAATCTGAAGGAAGTAGAGGTTTCAGTTAAATAATAATAATACAGATTATGTTCTCAGGTTACAACAGATTAAATTAGAAATTTGGATTTTTCCAGAAAATCCAAAAATGTTCCCGAGTTAAAGAATACACTATTACACTATTAAATGATGCAGGCATCACAGAAGAAATCACACTGAAAATTAGAAAATATTTTGTTTATTGAATGATCACGGAAATACAAAATGTCTAAATTTGTGGATCCAGCTAAGCAGTACTTAGAAGGAAATTTTTGGCATCCTTTGCCCGTAAGAGAAAAGAAAGAAGCTGTGAAATTAATAATATATCATCTGAAGAATTTACCAAGGGAGATCAAATTAAACCCCAAGTTAGTAGAAGGAAAGAACAAAGATATGACTAAAAAAAAATAATGAAATTGAAAACTTAACAATAAAGACAATAAGTACAGCAAAATGTTGGTTTTTTGATCAGATTATTAAAATTGATAAAGTGATAAAATTGATCTCACTGGTCAAGTGAGAAGAAAAGAAATAGAAAAACTAGAATTACAGGCTAATGAGAGGATGACAAACTTTATCCCAGTGTATTTTACAACTCGGAAAAAGTGGACAAATTCTTTTTAAAAACCTAATTTATGAAAATTTACACAAGAAGGAATAGAAAACTTGTACAGTCCAGTATCCATTAATGAAATGGAAATATCGGTAAAAACCCTTCCCAGAAATAAAGCTCTAGGCTCAAGTGGCTCTCCTAGTGAATCCTTGCAAACCTTTAAGGTAGAGGTAGTCATGGCATCACACAAAGTTGAGATGAGACCACTTCCCAGAACCCTCACACCAAAACTAGAAAGGGACATTACGAGAGAAGCAAAGGTAAAAAAAAAAAAAAACCAACAGCATAAAACTACAGACCAAAATCCTATATGATCATAGATGCAAGTTTCTTTACCAAACTATATTAGCAAAGCAAAAATAATAATGTGTAAAAATGTTAATTACGACCGAACAGAGTTTAGCAATACACAATTTATATAACATGAAGGTAAATCACTGTAATTCACATTAAATAAGTAATAGAGAAAAATCATATGACCACTTCTATAAATGCAGGAAAAATACTTGACAAAATTTATTTCACATTAATAATGTATGATAAATGGAAATCCGAGCAAACGGGAAATACAAGGCAGTTTTTCTCAAATTGATAGACATCTGCCACACGCGCGCGCACACACACACACACACACACACACGTCATACTTACCTGAAACATTTAATACCTTCCTGCTGAGGCTGGAAACGAGGCAGTGCAGTAAGGCAAGGAAAAATAAATGATAGGCATACAGATCGAAAAGGAAGAAGTAAAACTGTATTCACAGATGACTGATTATATAATCGAAAGTCCTAAGGGATTCGCTAAAAGACTACTCAGACTAATAAGTCAGTTTTTTAGTTATAATACAGTCGGGATACAAATGGTGTATCTTCATCTAGTAGCGATTCACAATTGGAAGATAATCTCTTAGCCATGTACAATAGCATTAAAAAAACAAAATGCTTCCATTATTCTTAAACAGTTTCATTGACATGTTTTTTATATGCCATACAATTCACTATTTAAAAACGGAACGAAGTTTAGAGTTTTGCAGCTGTCACCGCAGTTCCATTTTGGAATAGTTTCGTCATTTGAATCGGCTTCCTCGTCCCTGTCACTGTGAATCCCCGTTCGTAGTCCCAACCCCAGAAAACCATTGATCTCATTTTCATTTTTATAGATTTCCCTTTTCTGGACATTTCGTATAAATGTAATCAAACTCCATTATCTGTTGTACCAGGTACTTTTTTTTACTTGGCATGACGTTATGGAGTCCGTCCACGTTACAGCATTGATCAGCATTCCATTCCTTTTTATTTCTGGCTGGTAGGTAGCCCCTCTGTGGGTATACCCCATTTTGTTTACACATTTACTAGGTGGTGGATACTGGGGTGGTTTTCCCTTCCTAGTTATCACGAATTATGCCGCCTCAAACGTTTGTGTGCAAGTCTGCGTGACCTCGTGATTTCATTTCCCGTGGGTAGATACCTAGGAGTGGAATTGCTGGGTCAGATGGTGAACTTTTTAAGAAACTGCCCAACTGTTTTTCAGTGTGGCTCTACCATTTTCCGTTCCCACCAGTGATGTATGAGGATTCTTAGGGATAATTTTAACCAAAATGTGCAAGACCCCTGTACTGGCACCTGTTAATAAAATATTGCTTATGGGAAGTAGTGAAGACCAAACTGAATGGAGATGCCCCATAATTGTAGATCAGAAGACACGCTATTGACAAAGATATTGATTCTCCTCCAAATTGTCTGTAAGTTCTGTATAATTCCAATCAAACCGCTGCAGGCTGTTTTTTTGGGGGGTGGGGGGTGGGGGTCGGGTACAAAATGATAGCCTGGTTCTAAAATATATTCTGCGTCAAAGGACAGGAACAACTTGGGATGCTCTGCCGCTGCCTTCCAGAATGATACAACCACGGTAATCCAGACGTGGTGGCGTAGAAGGGTAGAGGCGAGATGGGTGAGTATCTGGAAGTAGACCGACGCGTAATTGCGTTCAAGGGCACAGGAGCAAGTCAGTGGGTAAGGAATTGTCTTTCCAATAAGTGATGCTGTAACAATTAGATAAATGCGTGGGTGCGGAGTGCTTTGACCCACCCCCCAACCCCAGCTCTTATCATTTGCCAATGTTCATTTGAGATGGTTCATGACTTTGGGTTGAAAGTTAACTTTCTAAAGCTCCTAGAGGAAAATATTGACAAAAATACGGATTATAGAAGAAAAAACTATAAATTTGACTTCCTCAAAATTTAAAGCATCTCTTAATAATAGGATATCATTAAAAAATCATTTAATCAGGGAAAATAGATTTATAACATGTATATCTGGGGAGGACCTTTATCAACCGTATAAAGAAACTGTCCAACTCAGTGAGAAAAGTATAAGCAATGCAATTTCTACAATAGGCAAAAGCCTAGATCAGAAATTTCACAAAAGTATATGTTCAGATAACCAAGAAAAATGTGCGAAGTGCTCAAAGTCATTGGTTCTGAAGGAAGCGCTTTTGTGTATTGAAACTTCAGGGGGTCTCGTTAAGCTCCCTCTGGGCTGGCTAAACTAAGAGTTACCTAGGGCACCAAATGTGGGCAAGGCCACGGGGAGCCGGGACCCTCGGACCTGTACAAAATGGCACACCCATGGGAGGTTTCGGCAGTCTCGCTTAAAAAATTAAACATGTATCTACCCTAGAAACCAATAATTGCAACCCTAAGAATTTTATCCAAGAGAAATGAGAAGATGTATCCAGAAAAATCCTAATGCAGCAGTGTTATTTCTAATAGCCAAGCACTGGGAACAGCCCAGATACCCTTCACCGGAGGAATCAACTGTCACGTATTCGTACAGCAGGATGCTGGTCAGCTCTAAAAATGAACGAAATCACGGCAGATGCAATAACATAAAGAAAACTTCTTTAAAAGCATGTCTTGCGAGACTCTCAATCCAATGAGTTATTGTTTAGTAGTTAACCACCTTAACTGTCACTAAACAGCAGATGACCATTTTACCAGGCAAACCAGAGGGAGGAGAAGGGAACAGACAGATACCACGTGGAAGGGTCCGTGAAGGGAGCTGACTTGGTGCCCACTGGGACTAGCCCCTCGGCGAGGCGAAGGCCTGAATCCGGCCTCAGGAGGGCACGTCAGGTGTCTAGAACAAGGTCAGTGGAGGCCACGGTGGTGGAACCGAATGCCAGGCTCAGGAGTGTGTCAAGCTTTTTGGTCCTCGAACACCAAGGTGCCCTCCACACCCGCTGCCACTGTGCTGGTCCAAGATGTCATCTC
>NW_011888964.1:1694640-1698447 GCF_000151845.1 Pteropus vampyrus
TATGTTCAGATAACCAAGAAAAATGTGCGAAGTGCTCAAAGTCATTGGTTCTGAAGGAAGCGCTTTTGTGTATTGAAACTTCAGGGGGTCTCGTTAAGCTCCCTCTGGGCTGGCTAAACTAAGAGTTACCTAGGGCACCAAATGTGGGCAAGGCCACGGGGAGCCGGGACCCTCGGACCTGTACAAAATGGCACACCCATGGGAGGTTTCGGCAGTCTCGCTTAAAAAATTAAACATGTATCTACCCTAGAAACCAATAATTGCAACCCTAAGAATTTTATCCAAGAGAAATGAGAAGATGTATCCAGAAAAATCCTAATGCAGCAGTGTTATTTCTAACAGCCAAACGCTGGGAACAGCCCAGATACCCTTCACCGGAGGAATCAACTGTCACGTATTCGTACAGCAGAATGCTGGTCAGCTCTAAAAATGAACGAAATCACGGCAGATGCAGTAACATAGAGGAAACGCTAAGAAAACTTCTTTAAAAGCACGTCTTGCGAGACTCTCGATCCAATGAGTTATTGTTTAGTAGTTACCCACCTTAACTGTCACTAAACAGCAGATGACCATTTTACCAGGCAAACCAGAGGGAGGAGAAGGGAACAGACAGACACCACGTGGAAGGGTCCGTGAAGGGAGCTGACTTGGTGCCCGCTGGGACTAGCGAAGCGAAGGCCTGAATCCGGCCTCAGGAGGGCACGTCAGGTGTCTAGAACAAGGTCAGTGGAGGCCACGGTGGTGGAACCGAATGCCAGGCTCAGGAGTGCGTCAAGCTTTTTGGTCCTCGAAGACCAAGGTGCCCTCCGCACCCGCTGCCACTGTGCTGGTCCAAGCTGTCATTTCGCTTCTGGAGTAGCAGGGGCCCACTTGCCGCTCGCCCCACCTCCACCCATGACCTCGTCCCCTCTACCTGTCACCTCGTCCTATCGCTTACCCACACTGCAGCCAGAATGATTTTTTAATGTGCTATGATTATGTGCTCTCATGATACCACGCAATTTCCCACCACGACTGCAATTTTATAGTGAAGTAATTCTCCGATCAGTGTGTCTGTCGTCCTCATTAAATTTCTTCGCTGTTATATTCTCCAGTGCCTATTCCAGTACCTGAAGTATAGAAAATGCTCCATGTTTATTGAATAAATATGGAGAGGTAGAATTTTGCTTCACGTCACTAATTTTAAAACAAAGTAGGTATCGCTATCTGAATTTCTTGAGGTCGAATTTGAATTTAAATGCAATCGCTAAGGGTCGTATAGTTTAAATTATTTTAATTCTGCATATTTGAAGAACGAGACTGAATAATGCGATGCAAGTTAGTATGCTCTACCAGATTTTCCCAAAACGCTGAAAACTATTTGCCAGCCTAACACTCCTTACGTGGTTGCTGACAGTCCCACAAAAAGCCAGATGAGGTTCTTTCCGTACTCACTTGCATAATATTTCCCGTTTACAAACACTGCACATCACAGTCAGATAGTGGCTTTGAAATCCAGCTACCGAGTCTATCTATCAGAACTCTCCTCCCAAAAAGAGTCCTCAGAATAGCAGATGGAAGTATCAGCTGCAGAAACAAGTTCAAGGTCCCACAAACACATCCCGCTAACAGATGCCCGCAGGAAATGCTGCGAACTGCTCCTAAACGTTGATAGACCATTTCAGATGCTGCCGGGAGAGCCGAGGACCCCACAGCGGAAGATGGCACGCCTTGGCACGCAGGGTGCTCGGACCTGGTTTCACAGGAGCGGGGGACAAAGAAATCGGTACTGAGCCCAACCTTCATTTTGTTCTTGGTTCCAAAATCTTTCTTACATTTTTTTTAAACTTGTAGGTTCATATTTCATCTTTTCCAAATCACTTCTCAGCGGGCTTCCCAGCCACCTCCTCGCCTGGGGATCCTTTTCCTTCTCTGTGGACTTCACCTGCAACCCCAGTCTGTGGTGACAGTCACGTCCCATCACGTTCTAATACATCGTTTTGATGCTTTACGCAAAGAATTTTCATCGAAATCTCCTGGGCTGTCTAGTGATGATATATGTAATTGACACAATTTTTCAATTACCTTTTGCCAGAAAAACAAGTTCTAAAAAAACGGATCTGTTTCCTTGTGTTTCTTCATAAGAAATCTTAGTTCTGAGGTTAATGTGTCTGAGAAATTAATTCGACGTTGAAATTAACAGCCACAGTAGAAATACTGAGGCTCGAGTCGAGAGATGGGTCTCACTTCGAACCCAGCTCTGCCATCTGTTGTGTGACCGTGAGCAAGCCCACAGCAAACCGTATGAAACCTTAGGTTTTACTAATAAAGTGAGTGGACAAAGTAGCACTCACCTTCCTAGAAGTTAAACGGAATTGTGAAACTGCACAGTACTGTGCAGACAGAAGTAAACTAGGTTAGAAGCGTTTCACGAGAGGTCGAGTTCCTCACTCTCGCTAAGTAAAAAATAGGCTGGATAGCATCAAATTAAGCACTCTGGGGACAATATTCCTTATTTAGAAAGAACTCCTGCTTTAATAATTTTGATAACAGCTGTCCTTGAGTAAGAGCTTCATGTATGTACATAACACATTATCTTATTTTAACCTCACAGCAATCTTATGATTTATTTTTAAGACTATTTTATAGAAAATCGCATTGACTTTGCCTAAGCTTGCACAGAGTAGATGCGAGAGCCTGGATTCTGATAATGTGTTCGTTTGACTCCCAAGCCTCGTTCTTAACTATTAACTCTATGCTTTCTTCCAAACTGATTATGAAAAGGCGAGAAACCTGCTTAAAATGAAAATACGAGCATATGAAGAAAGTTTAGTGCTGCATAGACATCACAGCATGGTTGTGCGTTGCTGAGCCTCTGAGACTTTGCATGAGTGACTCAGGTGTGTCAGGAAGGGTAAAGGCACAGAGTGAACTAGAGAGAGTCTCTCGGAAACAAAACCCTTCTATTCTTTTTTCTTGGAATCTAATCAAAAACCTATTTTCTTAATTATGTAGAACCATCTGCAGCCTTTTAAGCAACCTTTTTGATGAGAAGCAGAAGCATAGTTGGATATCTGTGCATCAGAAAAATAGAGATCCTCATTGTCCCTTATTTCAGAATGCAGTGCCGTGTCTTTTAGGACTGGGCTAAGCTCTGGATTAACCCTAAATTAAAAAAAAAAAAAAAATTGAAATTGATTTTCAGTTATATAAGAATGTAAGCAGCTGCAGGCTAATGTGACAGCTCTTCCTCGTCAGTCACTAAGGACCCAGGCCCCTCCGTTTCTCGCCATCCTTTACCCTCACCTGTATCCTGGGGCTCATCTCGGTCTCAAGGTGGCTGTTGTAGTTCCGGCCACCGAGATGGGGCTCAGGGAGACGGGCTCAGGCGGGGCGCACAAAGCTTACTCCCTGCGTCTGCGTGTCTCGTCGGGACCTCGTCTGCAGCAGGGGCTGACGGCGGAGTCTGCCGACTGGTTCTTAGCTCTGGCACCTCACCTCGGTCTTGGGGGTCGTCGGGTCGGGAAGGAAGGGGAAGTGCATGCTAAGTAGACGACATTGCGTCTTCCCTTTTAACAAACCAATTCAGGTATTTTTTCTTTTCTTTTTCTGAGGTGTAAGGTACATTTGGCAAAGAGCATAAATTCACACCTATCTGCAGTGTGTCATTCAGTGAACTTTTGTATACGTGCACAGTCAGGTAACCAAGGGAACGTGCCCAGCACCCAGAATGTTCTCTGGAGTTGTCTTTTGACTGTGGAGTATATTGCTTCCAGTCATCTTGATTTCTCTCCCTGAATTACGTGGCCT
Organism: Pteropus vampyrus; assembly: GCF_000151845.1. Lineage (NCBI taxonomy): Eukaryota > Metazoa > Chordata > Mammalia > Chiroptera > Pteropodidae > Pteropus > Pteropus vampyrus. The sequence goes on from NW_011888964.1 coordinate 1,698,430, forward strand.
TTTGAAACAGTACCCAGA
>NW_011888964.1:1699362-1703050 GCF_000151845.1 Pteropus vampyrus
TTCTCTGGAGTTGTCTTTTGACTGTGGAGTATATTGCTTCCAGTCATCTTGATTTCTCTCCCTGAATTACGTGGCCTTTTGAAACAGTACCCAGACGTATTTCGTATCATTCTGAGAATGTGGCGATTGACAGTTAAATTGGACCACAGCGGGAAGCCCGTGGCGTGGAAAGGATCCACGCTTGGTCACAGTGGCGAGATGCCCGTCGTGACCCCACAGAAGCCGGCCACATGACTTCAGGTCTGAGATTCTCTGCTTCCTCGTCGCCAGCCCAGATGGGATGTTGTTCCTCAGCGTGGACTGCATTTTTCTTTCTTTGTGTCTGGCTCTTCGGGTGTCAGTTTAGACTTTTCTCCTTCCAGGAAGCATTCCCACGCCCCCCCAAAACTGGTTCAGGCGCCCCGCCCATGGGGCCTTCAGAGCCCTGGCCTCTCAGCGCTCTGCTGGCTTGTTTGCATGCATCTCACTTACACCTAAACTGACCACGTTGTGTCACAAAGACCAGATCTCGTCCACCGCCGCGTCCTCGGTGTCCGGCACAGGGCGGGTGTCCCGTGAATATCTGCCGGGTAAACGTCACGTGAAGAAGGTGGTATCTGGACCTTGTAAATTCCAACTAAGCTCATCTTTTTCAAGGATACTATAATAACTGAGAATTCATCTCTTCTTAAATGGTGGAAAAATGTTGTTTTGTCGTTTTGTTTTGTTTTTTACCTAAATTTATAAAATAGAGATGTAATACCTGAATGCAAGTTTGTTTTAGAGGTGAGAGAATTTGTGGGGCGTACCTAGCACAGTGGCTCGTGGAAGGCGTGTGGTAAGTGGTACCTGTGATCAGTGTCACGTTCAGTCTTTGAGTGCCAGTCCGCCCGATACCCGGCTCTAGGTACGAGTGCGGTCACACTGGGTCCCCCTTTGAATTAGTCCCAGAGCTTCGGGGGCGCACGCTTCCTTCCTGCTCTCCACGTGATCTGTCTCCTCACACGGAAGGTGGGACTCGCACACTCTGTGTGTCTCATGAGAGCTGAAAGTTAAACATAAAACAAGAACTTTCTTGCAGGCCTGTTCAGGTGTGTTACTGCGACAGGTTATCCAGGCTTTACTTCTGAGCGTCTTCGAAAGTCAAGAGAGGATCATTTCTCTCAGATGATCATGACAACGTAGCCCGAAGGCCGGGGGATGGGCCAGGGACCTCTCAAGGTCGATTTCTTTCCTTTGATGCAAGCGAAGTGCCTACAAGCTTCTGTACGGTACAGTGAGGTCGAATTTGGGAGTCTTTCACAGCAGAGAGGTCGAAGATCAGGTATAAATGGCAACTGTGTCTGATTCTCAGATGGTCCCGTATTCGCGTTGAAAACCTTTTTATTTGACGAAGTGATTGTTACATCTGAAAGGAGGGTTTTCAAGCCTGATGACAACAATAAGGTTAAGAATAATCGTCACCATTTATTTTGTACTGACTAAGTGGCAGGCCAGTGAAAAGCGTTTTGTGTCTGTGACCTCATCTAATCATTACTCGCTCACTGTCACTCTAGCACAGAAGACACGTCTGCGGCCGTCACTTAGCAGTAACTGCAGCCGGGTTCTTCACTCGTTCCTTCTTTCAGTGTTTTTATCGAGCAGGATTCATGTGTCAGACACTTCTGGACGCGGGAACTCAAAAAAGATGAAGCCACCTGCCTGCCCAGCATTGCACTGCTTGTAAACGGAGGAAGATTCAAAACAAAGAGGACCCGACCCGCATTCCAGAATCTGAGCTCTCTCCACCTGTGCGTCTTCCGTACACGAGCCCGTCCTGTCTCACAGGGTTAAGCACCTGTTATTTGATGATGACTCCAGATTTCTGCCTCCAGGTCAGACCTCTCTGCTCACCTCTGGATTTCTCTCCCAACCGCCTCCTGCTGTCTGCTGTGGGATGTCTGAGAGGCTGCCCACACCTCGTATGCCCCGAGACAAACTCCTGATCGTTCCCTGCCCCAAGAACTCTCTCTGCCATATTCTTCTGCATCTCACTGTGTGTCAACACTGTGTTCCTTGGAGCCACGGAACTATCTAGTAACTTCCCACTTTACTCAGAGTAGGAAAAAAAAAAAAAAAAGAAAAAAAAAAAAAAAAAAACCAAGAAACCGAAGCCCGTTGGTGGCCGGCATGACCCCACGTGATCCGTCTCCCCAGTCTCCTCCGTTCAGCTGCAGTCACTGCCTTTCTGATTCACAAACGTGCGAGAAGCGCCCATCTTAGGGATCCTGCATGCGGTGGTCCCTCCGCCCGGAACGCGGTCCCCTCCGAGAGTATCAGCAACACGGCTGGTCTCGGCCCACGTGACACCTGATTGCAGAGGTTCTCTGACCAGGTTATAAGATAACACACTTATTCTAGTTCTTCTGGTCTCTAAGCTGCTCGTTCTCAGTAGTCCTTCTGACCGTGTATTTTCGTATAAATAGTTTCTTGTCTGCCTCTCCCGTGACAACAAACTTTATGAAGGTAGTGAATTTGTTTCATTTCTTAAATATTTTTAAATGAATTGAATCCCTGAGCGAGTGAACGAATGACTGCGTGGAACGCTTGGCTTCTATGACCTGGTTCGGTAAAGGTTGCTGCAGATGCGTGTGGCGGAGCCCGGGCTCCCCCGCGTCTGGAGGCCTCCCCTGCACCGTGCTGTGGGGGGCGGGCCCTCAGTCTTCATGCTGCAAGGCCAGCATGGGCCGCGAGAGCAGTGACAAGACTTTTATAAGTTAGGTGGCTGTATTTCTCGTGCAGAGTTTATAGAAGTATAAGCTATTATTAATGTCATAGTAAAAATCCAGATTTTAATAGCCTCTGTTTTACAGAAGAAGATGACTATTAAACATTTCAGTAACCAGTTTCATTAATTCTTTTGAATGTTCTAATCTATCATTTTAAACTCCCCTTTGGCCCTGAAAAGAGAGTGGGAGACACATTTTCAGTTACAATTTAAAAAGCATTTTCTGGTGTATGTACTCGATATTGACCCATTTCTGAAAATAAGACTCCATCGTAAAGTGAAATTTCCGTTAACTCTTACTTGAATAGGGAACAAAGACAATTCCCCAAATTGTTTTAAGCCCTGTTTTCCATCTATTCTTTTTACCGAATCATATTTTCGATCTTAGGAAACATGGCAGAATGATTTTTTAAACGTGCCCATCTTCCCTGCCCCGCGAGCCTCCTGCCAGTCTGGAGGGTCTGTCTGTTCATCCGCGTCAGCCCCACAGCGGTGCTGGCGGATTTTCCGAGCCCCTCTCCCAGGAAGAGCACGGTTCTCTGACTAAACCGTACATTTTATCTGGCCCTCCAATTATTGACAAATGTATATAACTTTTTAATTCTTAAAGAAAGTTATTTATTTTGAACCTAAGTATATGCTTCTGTTTTCTTACATTGTCGGCGCTAGAAAATAACGTATATACCAAGTTTAGGGAATTGAAGCTCTTCCCAGGTTAATACTGTTCCGGAAGCCGTTAAGGGAATTGACGTATTTGCCCCATTTTCGAGAAGTTTCACTTCCTTCCTGACTTTCTTGCCTGTCTGACCAGAAGGCGGGTTTTTAATCACGGTGCGGTGTGGGATGGGAAGCTAAGCGGTTGTGACATCGGGCTCTGTCCCCTGGCCAGCTCTGTGACTGCGTGTGCCCTCCCTCATCACGACAGGGACAAGGAGACACTTT
>NW_011888964.1:1705175-1707220 GCF_000151845.1 Pteropus vampyrus
TGGCTTCTGGCTAAAGTTCTAATTGTTGTACCCACCACGTTGGGTGTAAATGTCAGCACAGTGAGAAAGACCAATGCCATCTTATTCCTGTGAAAGCAGCTTGACTTGGCGGATGCCCGGTAGGGTCTCCCAAGTCACGCTGGAAACCGCGGCTCTGGACCATTTTGAAGAGGCAGATAGATGTCTTCGTGCTCAGGGGGAGAGAGGGACTAGAGGTGGATCCGGCAGGAAAGGAGAATGAGGCCAGTCACCTAAAACAGCGTACGCCTGATGTGGCCTTCGCATCAAACGGATGACAGTGCCTGCCCCGCCGTGGGCACCCTGGGTGCCTGCTCAGGGGGCCGAGCCCCGTGCCCCACACAGCAGAGCTGCCCTGTTTACCTGTGGCATTCTTGGGCAAAGAGGATAAAGAGATGGTTAACAGCCACGTATTCGGTCTGAGCCCACCCAGCAGAGCACAGAAGACGGAAATGAATGAGGGCTCGGCCCTGTCCCCACAGATGGGATGACAGTCACTCAGTGGGCGGAAGGGCTCCCAGGAGGAGCCCTAACGAGCAGGCGTCAGAGACGGGCCGGAAGTGCAGCAAAGCGCTGTCTGTGACTAGACACTGCGTCTCACGTCCTTCCACCCAGCCTGACCACCCGGATTCTGAAACTTCCCATTCGGTGTCTTCCCGGGGAAATTAAATGTTTTGGAATGTCGCGGAAGCACTGTTCGATACGTAAGACTTATTGAAAGCAGATGGAACTTTCTTTAGCCGGTTTCCGTGAAGGAGTTCCATCTTTTAGCTGTCTCTGATCGTGAGAAAACAGGTCTTCTCGGCATTTCATTTTAAATATTGCTTTTCGTTTATTCTGCTTTATCTACAAAAAGTTTTCCTGGTTATATAAGGATTAAAGGGTCCTGAGTAGAAAGCCAGTATAGAGCTATTATTGGGGTTATGAGGGTTCAGTCTTTCAATTTTTCCTCTCATGTAATAAAAATGTATTAAATGTTTGCTAAAATATTCATTTTTATCATAATGATTACAGATAAGATTTTTCTCATAGGAATGGGCCAAAGTAATCAGGAAAAATGTCAGCCCTTTTTATCTTAAATTCAAACAGCACAGAAATTACTAAATTAACTCCTGAAGGGATTCACTGCTCCTCCTACCCAAAAAAGTTGCCACAGCCGTTTCAACAAAGCCTCGTTATTCCAGACGGTTCGTGGAGACGTGGACAAAGTGTTCACGTCGGTCTTTCTTTTATCTCTGTCTTTAGAATGCTACTGTATCCTAGGAATGAATTCTGTAGAGACAAGTATGAATTAGACGTAATTCCCATCTCCTGGCCTCATTTTTCTTACCTGTAAAATCAAACAATATATCTACTTCGGACAGGGGTTTCGAGGATTAAAAGATTTTACATTGTAAACTAAAAAGGATTTAAAAACAAAAAAAGGAAGCTTGAATCAAGAGGATGGGCTAAGAACATCTGTCTGCATCACCCAGACAGACCCCTTCTTAAAATCCCATGATGTTCCAGCAAAAAGTTTTAAAAGATTGCTGAGAAAGCGGAAGCAGATGAAAGCAGATCGATGGAAAAGCAAAGTCGAACAGAAGCCCGTTCAGGAGGAGGGCGCTGTCGGGGGAGACAGAGCGGCTTAGGGAGGAATCAGCCCCACACCGGTTGTGAACCAGACTCAGGGAGAGGCTTGCGGGACACTTCATAACTGCCCGGAGCGCTGCCTTTGGAACCGCTGGCGGGTCTAGCCTCTAACCCAGTAGCGCTCAGCGGGATCTGTTCCCAGGTTAAAGCTGTAATCACATGAAGCCAACCTCAGATAGCACCGCTCTGCTGGGGGGAAGAATAAGAGACCCATTACTTGCGTGTCCCACCCAGTGTTGTATTCTGTCCCTTTTCCCCAACCACCAGAAAAAAAAAAAAAGCTATTTTAAACAAAGGGACCAGCAGACTGAGGATCTCAAACGCAAAAATGGACACATATCCACGATTTCCTAAGGATTTAAGAAACAGACTCAACAAACTACAAAACTAACAAC
>NW_011888964.1:1707270-1708845 GCF_000151845.1 Pteropus vampyrus
GTTTTAAGCCCCGTTTTCCACCTATTCTTTTTTACCGAATCATATTTTCGATCTTAGGAAACATGGCAGAATGATTTTTTAAACGTGCCCATCTTCCCTGCCCCGCGAGCCTCCTGCCAGTCTGGAGGGTCTGTCTGTTCATCCGCGTCAGCCCCACAGCGGTGCTGGCGGATTTTCCGAGCCCCTCTCCCAGGAAGAGCACGGTTCTCTGACTAAACCGTACATTTTATCTGGCCCTCCAATTATTGACAATTGTATATAACTTTTTAATTCTTAAAGAAAGTTATTTATTTCGAACCTAAGTATATGCTTCTGTTTTCTTACGTTGTCGGCGCTAGAAAATAACGTATATACCAAGTTTAGGGAATTGAAGCTCTTCCCAGGTTAATACTGTTCCGGAAGCCGTTAAGGGAATTGATGTTTATGCCCCATTTTCGAGAAGTTTCACTTCCTTCCTGACTTTCTTGCCTGTCTGACCAGAAGGCGGGTTTTTAATCACGGCGCGGTGTGGGATGGGAAGCTAAGCGGTTGTGACATCGGGCTCTGTCCCCTGGCCAGCTCTGTGACTGCGTGTGCCCTCCCTCATCACGACAGGGACAAGGAGACACTTTCCAGATAAATGAATCATCTTCGGCGAGCGCATAACCAGCTCGGCCCTCCTCACACTTGCTGCCGGTCAGTATCCTTGGTCCACCGATAAAGTTTTTGGTCTCCTGATAACTTTTTCCACCCTGAAAAATGAGTGAGGGCCACAAAGTACCTTAGTGTACATGGTTGATATCTGTTAATGCTTACCGTATTCAAAATTAAAATGTTTTAAAATATATAACAGTAATCAACCCATTGCATGTTAACATAAATAATTGGTTTTTATAGAAAATTGCTACTTTCAGAAAAATTATTCGTAAGAATTGTCTTATATTTTTTGCAAATCTCCTCAATGTCTGGCTTCGTAGAAGCTAGCTGGATTCCTATATCTGCTTCTGCATTCAGTCTGATGTTATAAGTTGTTTCGGTTGAAGCACTTGGAATGACAAATGTGTCACTGAAAAAGGGGAAAACATTTTGATAGCCTTTCACGTAATTGTGGATATTCCTCTCCGATACCAAATCAGAACTTGGAAGGTAGTAGTTTCTTAAAGGTTAGCTGCAATAGAGATTTGAAATTGTATTAGTAAACTTTTCATACTCTTTCATGCTACAATACCTCGGTCTCTCTTACACTCGATGGGTTCTGTAACATCGTACCTGGGCCATTTGAAAAATATTGGTTCACCAAATTAGGCGTTTTTTTCAACATGCTGGGACACATTTTATCATGTAATATTAAAAAAAATCAGATTCAACAGAGCAGTCTTCATCAGCTCGCTGTCAGTTTATTGTGGTAACTACCAGTGGGCCAGAACTCTAGTTTGTACTTGAAAGCGTGAATCGGTCATCGGTAACGAACTGTCAGTTGTTTTTCTTCAAGTGACAGGCATATTTCATTCATTTTTGAGAAAACAGCTGCCAGATATCTAAATAATCAAGTTTGCCTGCTGTTCATCTTTTCAAGTTAAAGTGACGCTCGGTGAC
>NW_011888964.1:1710500-1714822 GCF_000151845.1 Pteropus vampyrus
GGGGGAGACAGAGCGGCTTAGGGAGGAATCAGCCCCACACCGGTTGTGAACCAGACTCAGGGAGAGGCTTGCGGGACACTTCATAACTGCCCGGAGCGCTGCCTTTGGAACCGCTGGCGGGTCTAGCCTCTAACCCAGTAGCGCTCAGCGGGATCTGTTCCCAGGTTAAAGCTGTAATCACATGAAGCCAACCTCAGATAGCACCGCTCTGCTGGGGGGAAGAATAAGAGACCCATTACTTGCGTGTCCCACCCAGTGTTGTATTCTGTCCCTTTTCCCCAACCACCAGAAAAAAAAAAAAAGCTATTTTAAACAAAGGGACCAGCAGACTGAGGATCTCAAACGCAAAAATGGACACATATCCACGATTTCCTAAGGATTTAAGAAACAGACTCAACAAACTACAAAACTAACAACTGGAGAGAAAAACAGCTCAAAGACTAGAAGGTGATTGTAAAACAAGGAATTTTTCATACGGATAAGAAGGCATCGCATCCATGAAGCCATCAAGGCCCAGCCACCTAAGGAGCTGGGAATGAAAAAGTCGGTAAACGGCTACGTAGTTTGCTGCATAGCACCAGAAGGATGAAGAACTGTCAAGTATGGGAGAAAAATTTAGAGACACGGAAGATAGAGCCCAGACAGTCAGATGCAACCTAAGGGGGGCGGGGTATCAGAATGGGAAACAAAGAGGGTTAGGGGGAGGAGAGAGAGCTTTTACAATGAGGAAGAAAAAACTCAGAAGTGGAGGAAAAACGTGAGTTACTGTTCACATCCAGAGGGCGTACCAGGTGCCCAAACAGATGTGGCTATAACGACGGGTAAGGAGAAAGCTAGTGCCCACAGCAAACGGACTTGGACGACTCTGGTTGGAAGGACAGACTCCAGACGCCTCAGAGTGGCAGGTGAGGAGGAGGCAGCTTCGTGTGCAGGAAACGCCACTGCTGTGGCATCGGACAGACCTGACTTACAGCCTCGGTCCTCACTTGCTCATGCTCATCTTTGGACAGTTAGCTAACCTGTCAGAGCTTCCGTTTTCTTGTATCTAAAGGAGATGGAATAATACGTAATTTATCAAGTCAGCATGAATTTAAATGAGAAAAATGCATACACGTACCATACCTTTACGTCCGTCTGTCTGTCTGTGCTGAAAGTGCACACCGGCTCTCTCCCTGGAGAGTTCATGAGCCATGTTTCAGCCTGACCCTCACTCGTGCGTGCTTGCTTTCATCGTCTGCCAGTCCCCCAGCCGCCGATGCTGATGTTATCTGCGTGGAGTGATCTCCTCCTCCTCACCTCCCTCTGGCCTCCCAACAAAGTTAGGAATGACCCCAGGGCGTTTCGGACACCTACACTCATTGCCCACTCTGCCGAAATTGACTTGCTCGCCTTTGCTAGTTTCCTGATTGCACAGATGACACTTGATTTATTTCTGTATCCGTTGTTCAGAACGCCTGCTGCGTACATGACCACACTTAGGCTTAGTACCTTGTTTAATTATTTTTTAAGTTTATCCAACATTCAAAAAATATTAAGTGTCTTCGAGTCCTATCACGCACCTGTAGAATTTAGTGGGGGGTGAGGGGAGGAACAGCTTCTCGTTCACCTTCACGCACTAATAACACTTTGTCTTGACTCAGTTGCCTTGGTGCATAGTTTTTCAATAATTTTTGTTTGTAATTCATTCAGTTACTGTATTTAACAGATGTGTACTGAGTCCCTGCTGTATACTAGGCATTGTTCTAAGGGGTCTCAGGGTATATGGTTGAATAAAACAAACCCAGATTCCTTCCCTGTAGCGCTTACCTTCTCATTCTACTGAGAGGAAAGAGACAATAAATATGAGAAGTATGTAGTATATCAGAAGATGGCAAATGCAATAGAAAAAAAATCGATCAGAGCAAACGGAAGAGGGTTGCCAGGACAGGGGGATTAATCTGAGTGGACTTTGTTGCGTTGGCGTCATTTGATCAAGGGCTTGACAAAGGTGAAGTTAGCCATGCAGATGTTTGAAGGTAGGGTAATTTAGGCAAAGGAAATAATGAAAAGTATGATTGCAAACTTTTCGGCCTGAGCAAACCAGACCAGTTTGCCGCCCACCGAGGTGCAGGGGAGCTGGGTGGAGCAGGTTTAGGGATGAGGTCAAGGGTCAGTGTAGTGTGGTCTCGTTAGGTGTGAGATGTCTGTTAGACAGCAAAGCTGAGATGCCCGTGAATGCAGACTTCAGGAGAGACGCTCCGACTGGGCTTATAAATTTCGGAGGTTTTGCTGTTTGGATTGTATATGAAGCCACGAGACGAGATAAAATCACCAAGGGAGTTTGGGACAGTAAAGAGGAGCAGGGCCTGGAATCTGGAACGCTCTGCCTGTGAGAGGTCTGAGGAAGGGCAGAGACTGGCGGGTTGACTGGTAAGGAGGCGCCGGAGATGCAGAACGGAGCTCAGGGAGGGCGTGCGACATCCCGGAAGCCAAGTGAAGACAGGACGTCAGGGAGCAGGTGGCGACCGGCTGCGTTAGACGCTGCCGACCAGTCAGTCACGTAACGTGAAGACCGAGAATTGGCCATTCCATTTAGCAACTTAGAATTCCCTGGTCATCTTGACAAAGGATGAAAAACTTAAGAAGAGTAGTGGGCATGATGGCAAAAACTTAAAAAGATCGCCAGCATGAAGCTGGAGGGAGGGAGTTAGAGGAAGGCGTAGCGTGGGAAATACACAGTTGGAGCAGGGAGGGGAGATTTGTCATAGTAACGAGATCTAAGGTGAGACATGGAAGTCAGTGGCCGCAGGAGACTAGAGGCATGGTCAGTGGACACGAGTTGCCCAGGAAACTGAGAGACCGGCTTGTGGGAAGGGTCATCTTCCCATATCCTGGTATCACCAAGACTTGGGACAGTGACTCTGCTGGGAAGTTCAAAGCTGGGTTTTCGTACAGAGGAATGAAATGTAATGGTCTGAAAGAGGCCGTGTGCGTGTGTGTGCGCGTGTGTGTGCGTGTGTGTGTGTGTGCGCGTGCGTGCGTGCGCGTGTGTTGGGGGAGGGAGGGGTCAGACAGAGGACACTCACCCTCCCTCTATGGCTGCTGGTCCGTGGGCTGTGGGAGAGAGAGACAAACCTGGAGAGGGCGCGGGGCAGAGCTGTCTTTGGAGGAGAACTGAGTTCCTATCAAGGAAGCAGGGGAGAGACTTGTGCCCAAAGAGGCGGCTGAGCACACACAGGGGGTTTCGCCAGCGATGGCCGTGAATTCCAGGGGGCACAGGTGAGGACCCGCAGAGTTGGCTGGGAGATGAGGGCAGGACTTCGCAGTGATCTGGAGCCCCTGACGGACATAAATACACGCAAAGGGCCTAATGAGATAGCTCCGGCGACCTTGAGGTGCAGAGGCTTGAAGGGGCTGAAGGGATAAGGGACAGACAGATGTCAGCAGTTCCGTCTTAGCCCCGCTCATGGGGTCAGGGTGATCTGGAGTCTCAGAACTTTGTCCTCCTCTTGAGCCGCAGTTGACGGACAGGAGAAGGCACCGTTCTCTTAAGCCCTGTGTTCCTCCCAGTCCTGGGGGATGTTGACTCTGGGGAAGCCAAGAGTTATGCGGGACATTTAGACCCTTTCAACCCTGACATGGGGCGGTGCCCAGGGGCCCGTGAGGGCCCTGGTGACAGAGAGAGGGGCCCACTCTTCACCTGTAAGGGGAAGGGCTTCTCTTTGGCCCTTTTGCTGGAGTTGGGGTGAACTTGGCTTAATGTGTTTTCTTGCCTATTTTTAATATTAGGCTGGGGGGAAGGTAGATGGGGAAAAAATTATTTCTTTAACAAAAATATAAAAATTTTTTTAAAAAAAATGTTGTGTCTGCCAATGAAGAGATTCTTAGTGTTTTTCCCCCTTTCCCATATGCTAGGGTTTTAGTTTATCCTTGGGAAATGGGACACGTCTTTGCTTAACAGACATTCGAGGTACACGGAATGAAATGCCGTGAAAGCAGCTCAGATGGGACTGGCAAGGACGAGCGTGGGGCTCAGCTGCTACCAGCTTCTTGCCTTGATGACGGTCTTGCAATAAATCACCAGAAACTGGGTGAAATGATAGAAAATGTCAGTTTAAAGTTTTCACTTGTCAGAACTAAGATTGTCTTATCACCAAACCACTGCCGGACCCAATTATGCTGCCTTTCATCTTTCTGTTCATTGGAGAACTTTCTTCACCCCGACTTTTTTGTGCCGAACTGTGTGAGCGCTTCACAGACAAATTTCCCCTCTGTACTGATGCTCATTACTGCTCAGTTCGCTTGATAAAGGAGAGTTAGTTTGGTCAGCAAGCTCTTCTGCT
>NW_011888964.1:1716367-1717020 GCF_000151845.1 Pteropus vampyrus
CCCAACTCTCAGACTGAAGACCCTTTTGTAAAACTCTGTAGCTCTGTGCGCCTCCTTGGAAAAGTTGCACAGAGCCGCTGAGGTAGCGACTCCCCCGGGCCGGGGCGGCATACGAATCAGCCAGTGGTGCCGAGCACGGCTGGTCCCAGAGAGCTCGGGCTTCGTCTCCACGCCAGAAAGCCCGGGGCGCACCACCGGCGTGCCCCTCTGGTCAATGAGCATGCGGGGCGTGGTTACCCGGGACGGGGTGAGCCGGCCTGCACCCTGCACACGAAGGAGGCATCTTATATGCGGAATATTCTCACCCAGGCATTTTATCAATACTTATCAAATCTATTTGCTGGAAGTATTTGTAGGCAAAGTTTTCAAAGTTTTGCGGATACTGTTCCCTCTGCCCAGAAGGTTGCTGAGCCTCGGCCACTGGCTCTGTCCGTCCCTTGTCCTCGCCCCCAACTTGGCTCACCCCTCCCGGTTGGTCTTCCAGAGCCTGGCTCAGGCGTGACATCCTCCAAGAAGCCAGTGTGACACAGCTTCTCTAGGGACCCAGTCACTCAGGTCGTGTGGAGTGAGGTCCTGTCCGGGGCCAGCGGACAGATGAGAAACAAGCGAAGCGTGTGTGATGGGGAACCGGCCCAGCCCCCGCAGATGGCGTT
>NW_011888964.1:1717070-1717449 GCF_000151845.1 Pteropus vampyrus
CAGTGGGGACCTGTCTCAGGGAAGGAAATTATTTTTAGGGTCCGAAGCGTTTCCTCTCATTTTATCTGTGCAGCGGATACAGTTCTCGGGAGCACTGGGGTTTGATTTGTCTGAGCAGCCGTCACGGCGTAACTTCAGAAGACTGAGGTTCACCTAATTTAGCGCCGAGTTTCTAAAAAACACATTAGCCAGTTTATCTTCAACCAAGCGCGAAGACGTGGTGCCTCGGCCTTGGGGAACGTGAGCGCTGCCCGGGGCCTGAGCGTCCGGAGCAGGCCGGTGGCTTCGCGGATGAAGCGCTGGACTCGCCGGCAGGACAGCTCCCCGGGGTCGCCCAGCACTCGGAGGCCCAGGCTGAGGCTCAGATGTCGTGACCAAC
>NW_011888964.1:1718786-1724927 GCF_000151845.1 Pteropus vampyrus
GTGCAGGCCCAGCCCCACGGGCTCGAGGGAGAAAGGAGCAGAGGTCCCCTTGCTTACCTCTCGTGGGGTCGGCCGTTCTGTGCTGAGCCATCGGAGTGTGACTAGTCTGGTGTCATTTACCCGAGAAGGAACTGTGGGAGGAGAACCAGCTGTGGGCTGAACCCACGAGTGTGTCACCGCATGCCACTCTCTGCAAGGTTCTAAGCGGTGTCCTGGTTTTTCTGACGCACGGTGTCCTTGTCCGTGGAACGGGTACGCCAGTTCCTACGTCGGGGACTGTGGTGATGCCGCGTGGGGTCTCAGCGCTGGCACACGGGGGCCCTCACCGCGTGGTTCTCGGTTCCCCTCGCGACTCCCGAAGCAGCCGAGCTGGATCGTTTTCCTTTTTGACTGGAACGTCTTACTCGATTGCACGCAGTCGGAATAATGCTAGTGTGTATTTCCAGGGCAATCCAAGATGCCAAATTTCCCTACAAAATAAGGTAGAGTGAGGAACGGGGAGCCTGAGGGGGTGAGTGGCCGGTCTTCCTCGGATACTCAACATCGCGTCGTAAACTAATTGCTTACTTTTTCCCTGGTTCAGTAATCTAGATTTCCCACAAATTTGTTCCTTCAAAAACTTATGCTTGATTCAACGCAGCCGCGGTACCAGGCCCCGGTGCCCGGCGTGGGCAGGATGCGGAGCGTGGGGACCTACATCTGGCCGTGGTCGCCCAGCCCCTGCCGCCGTGCTCCGACCACGGGGTGCAGGGCTGGCCGCAGGGGGCCCTCACACCCGGCCCTCGGTCCCGGCCAGGCCGTTAGGCCGCCCCCCGCCCGGTGAAACGAGACGTTCCCCTCGGTACTCGCCGTACCTGTTTCGTAAAGCGAAGCGTCCACAGTTAGCACAGCATGGCGTCAGTGGCCCATCTGCTGGGAAGAAGCGTGGCTTTGCTCCCTCCTCCACCCCCACAGTGCCGCGCGCGAGCCCAGCCTGCCTTCTTGGCGGAGGGTGCTGTCATTGTCCCCTGCACGTCCATCTTCCCTGCAGACTCAGTTCTTCCAGGACAAATGCCATCATCGTGACCCCCACCACCACCACCGTGCACAGTAGGCACCTTCTCTGTGTCTGTCGGCCAGTTGCTGTGGTCGAGGTGTCAACACATTTATTACGTATTAAAGCTGGGGGACCAGGAAAGGGCCCTTTGCTGACCCCGGAGTCTCAGGCCCCCGTTGGAGTTGTCAGCCCAGCGGGAGTTTCTTACAGTTATTAGTTACCTCTGTTTTGGAATATACTTCATTGACTATGATTTAAACTCACAGCCAAGTCATTGTGTCCCGTGTTCTCATCGTTTCTCTTTGTGTGTTTTGTTCCGTTCATTGCAGTGGCGCTGACTACTATGATTATGGACATGGACTCAGTGAAGAGACGTATGATTCCTACGGTGAGTGACTGGCCGGGGTGAGCCGCAAGTAGACAGGTGAAGAAGTGCTTGTAGGAACACCCCCTGTTTCTTAGCGGGGGGCACTTCTTAAAGGCACAGCAGCTCCCTTTCAGTTCATCTGTGCCTACCTAGCCTTTTCCAGAAGCCCCTTTAAGATTTAAGTTTAATATTTAAAGAGGGCTAAAGACTTGCAGAAAATTGCAGGAGTTCAGATTCTGAACTGAGATTTTCCGTTTGGATCGATTGCCATATGCTGATCGTCTCATTGATAGACTAGTTCGCCAAACCACAGCCACTTGGTAAGGTGGGTCTTTTTGACGTCTTTGCATTTGAAGCATTTGAGACCACAGCTCTAAAGTGATTCTCTCACCCCCATCTTTATGTTTTAATTCATCACCAGTCTCAAGTCCTCCAAAAACACGACGGTGAGAGTCAGTCTGTAAAGGTTACGTGAGCACGGAGCAGAGGGGCGACGCAAAGCCCGCAGGCTTACGGGAAGGCAGTGGGGGATCCCTGTCCAAAGTCTCCATCTGCGGAAGGATGACAGGTTTAATTAAAAGAACCCATGGCAGCGACATAATAATAGCAAGAAGCTCCTTTGCCGTGGGACAAGGAGATCGGAGAACAGGCGGAAGCTTCTGTCAAATGCAGAGCGCTTCCGATGAACCCTACGAAGGGCAGCGCGAGGGAACCGGGATTCTGGTGAATGGAGATCTGGACAGAACTGAAGAAACCATTGTCCAGCGTTCCTTTCAAGTAGTGTATTTTGTTAGGTCACCTGCCCCAAGCCGTGATGACCATACCTTGGACTTTATTTTTATTGTTATTCGAAGCGAACACTTAAGAGAAACATGTTGCTTTGTTGAATGCTGTACACTTAAATTGATGCAAGTTAGCTTGGGGGGAATGATGTTGATTGCATGTTTGTGTCACAAGAAGGGGCCATTTTAAGCATTTTTCCTTTGCAGCTTTTTTAAATTGGTCTCCGTGGACGCATGACTTTCCGATTGCGGTGTGTTGCAGCAGAGGTGTTACCTGCTTGTTGCCAAGGGCCTCCTGTCACTCGGAAGTCCTCAGGTTGAACCTGTGTAACGAGGATAGAACGCCCTTGGTGGTTGATGCCGTTCTCCGGCGGGGTTTTGGTGTCGTGAGTGCGAGGTGACACTATGTCATTGAGTTTATTTCATTCATTAAGTTTATTTCGTCTTCACGGAGTGCTGTTGAGGTGTCCGAGTTCTTCACTCTTCTGGGAAAGGCCCTGGGAAGGGCCACGCAGAGCAGCTCTTCTCTCGTCTGCCTGTTCCCGTTTTGCTCTCCTTTCTGCCTTCCCAAATTTTTACCTGTGTTTTCTTTGTTGTTTTTTTTTTGTTGTTGTTGTTTTGTTTGTTTTGGGGTTTTTTGTTTTTTGGTTTTTTGTTTCTGTTTTTTTGTTTGTTTGTTTGTTTGTGGTTAGACATCTAGGAGACCCTTCTCCCATCCTCTTTCCCCTTCATAAATGTCTTCACGTTTAGCGAAAGGCAGTTCAATGTGCCGCTTGCGCTTGCGAGCTTTCGTTACATGAAGGGCCAAAAGGAAAAGTCCTCGTGAAGTCGGTTGCCGTTCAAGATACAAACGTTGTTTTCCTTCCCGTGCTGACAGGTCTTGCCAATGAGATGACCTTCTTCCGTTTTTGAATTTTTGAATTTTTGAATTTTTTTTTTTTTTAGTACATCAGGGCTATGTGTTATCTTCAGGGCGACATCTGCCGTTGGTTCAGGGCTAAGCTAGGTTCTGAGACACGGCACCAGTGGGGTCCGGGGCGACGATATAACTGTCATTCATTTTGCCGATTTCAGGGCAGGAAGAGTGGATCAACTCAAGACACAAAGCACCTTCAGCGAGGACAGCGAAGGGCGTCTACAGAGACCAGCCATATGGCCGCTACTGACTGTACTGTCTGCTCTTGTGAATAGGCAATCTCCACCAGTCCTGTATACTGTTCAAAGTAATTTTTTTCTATGAACAATCCCTTTTTAAATAAATCAAAATGTTTAAAATCTGAATGGATGGAACTTAAAACTACTTTGTTGAAAATCAACCTGGGCAGAAAAAAAAAAAAGAGAGAGACATGTAAAATTTTGTTATCTCCAGTCTGTATATGACAAAATAGGTCATCGACAGGAAAAAAAAAAAAAAAAAACTTTGATTAACTAGTGTTAAACAACAAAAAAATAGGTTTACTAAATTTGTTAATCCATCCTTTAACATAAGCCTCACCTTTCATTTTAAAGGTTTCCATAGAATTTAGTTATTTTATCTTTCGGCCATATGCTAGTTTTTTTTTTTTTTCCTTTTTTTTTTTTCTCTTGCCAACATGCGTAAAAAGGGAAGCTAGTTACAAGTGCAAATAATGTGGTATTCTTTTGTAACTCAAGTCTTGAAATGTTCTGTAGTGTTAAGCAAAGTTTCCTCTTGCTTGATACTAAATAAACTTTTGAAAGAAATCTTGTGTGTGTGAGCTAACAATGTCATGTTTCTCTTATTTAAAAAGGCCTTCATAAATAGTTGTAAACAGGGAAAGAATTCATTTAACAACGCCTGTCATAAAAGGGTCACACTAAACATTGTACAACTTATTTTAAAAATGGTTTAAAATTAAATGTACCATTATTTGCTCACCGTAGATTTAAATGCTGTTTAAAGAGTCCAAATGGTATCAAGCTGCGTGAGTGGCACATTAAAACTACGCAGAACCAAATCTTGTTCAAAAACTCGGTTTTAAAATAACTACTGATTTTCTGAAAAAGATGTGATCAGTTTTCATCTTGTCGAGCATTTCTTCACTAGTGCAACTTTGGATTTTTTATGAGAATTTTGGTACCTTAATGAACACCTCGCTCCCTGCTGGAAGCAATAAGCACAAAGCTTTTAAAGACATTCTGACTTGACTAATTGAGGTCGCATTCGCCAAGGCTGAGGATCTGTAAGCCTTAAACGGTCTTCATTTCCAAAGGTAAATAAATCAAATAAGATTTTAATCTCACTTAATTTATCTTAATATAACTAATAAAACCAGGGAGATTACAACTTAGCACGTTTCATTATCCATTTTAGAGAGCTTTCAAGAGCACCTAAATTCTCATTTTAAAAAGTTTAATTTGTTTGAGTAATCTAAAAAGCCTTAGTTTAGTCAGTTTAATTGGGGCCAATTCTTCCCTATTAAACAAATGTAAAACCTCATAACTAGTTGTTTGTAATACATTATTTGGTTAGTCATTAAGGGCGCCTCTTAAAACTGACAAATATTTAATAAAGTTATTCTTTAATCATTTGGCTTAAGTTTTTTTTTTTAATTGTAGGTTATGTAAAATGTTTAATTTTTATTTATTGAGGGTTTCCTTCGGTTTGAGTAAAAAGGTCTTTTCTTTTATTAGGAGATGTCAGCCATCTTGGAAAGTCAAAGGAGCTGGCTGCAGCCCCAGAATGAGCACAGGTAAGCTACCTCTGTTCCGGATACTTCGCTGTGTTAGGGGAGACGAAGACAATGTGACGCTTATCTACAGTCGCCTGGAAAATGTCTCGTGCTGGTCCCTATTGTCAGCGCTAGTGATTATGGCAGATTAGATTCCTCCAGTCAGAAAAGAAGCTTCCTGAATGTAAACAAGTCAGACCCCACGCGCTTTGCTTAAGCTGCCGAGATGAGAGGCTCATGTCGTCACAGCCTTTAGATACTCGATGATTTTCTTCAATAAGATATCTAACGGACTAGTCAATAACGTGAAAAAGTTTTCTAAATTATTAAATAAAAGAGCAGTTTACCAAACCTAACGTGTACCATCCCAATTTTATTTTTTTTTAAAAAACTGACTATATGCTCTGTTTAGTCATAGGCAAGAAATTGCACAGATATGCTGGAAATTTTTTTACAATAATCGTCTTAGGCTTGCGGAAGTATGACTTGTGTGTGTGATTCTTCTATCCTTTTTTTTTGAAATTTGCAAAACAAACGATTACTTTTATAAGATAGATGTTATAAAATATGTGTTTTATAAAATCATTTTATAAATTTGTTAAAAACCTAGGTACTTGTGAATGAAAGACGCCGTGCATTCAGCCTCACTTTTCAGATAGTCTTGTTTTTTATTTTGTTTCCTCCGCGCCATCAGAAACACCACGTAGGCCCTGACACGCCAGAGTCTTACGTTTTTAAAGTATTTGTATCTGCGCCCCGCACGGCGGCGTGAAGCCGAATCCACGTGTTTAGTATGAGTGGGAAATACGAGTTTTGCTTTTTCCTTTACCGCCCAGATTAGCCTGGAACATTTAAACTGCCTTTATGACAAAACTAGTTCTCTTCACTCTCATAGACCAAAATGAGTTCATTGTTTTTGTTTCTTGGGGTTTTTTAATTAAATTTGTTGCAATGACATTGGTTAATAAAATTATACGTTTCACATGTACAGTTCAATAATACATCGTGTGTCTGTTGCGCTGTGTTCACCACCCAAAGTCTAGTCTTCCGTCACCAGGGATTTGGCCCCCTTTACTCTTATCTGCCCCTGTCCCCACTTTCCCTGTGGTAACCACTAAACTGTTGCCTGTATCTATGAGTTTTGGTTTGTCTTGTTCGTTTGTTACTTTTGGGTTTTTTTTTGTTTTCTTTTGTTTTCTTTTTTTCTTACACAGTCACAGAATGTGACATTAAATATGTGCTTTCTTTTTTGTTTGTTTTTTAACT
>NW_011888964.1:1725304-1739232 GCF_000151845.1 Pteropus vampyrus
AGTCGTGCATCGTAGGACACTTCGGTTGCTTGCATGTCCTTGCTGCCGTGAATAACGCTGCAGTGAACGTTGGGGCACATGTGTCTTTGCGGCTAAATGAAGTGACCCCCCCCCCAGATTACCCTATACCCACCTGGCTCCGCATGCAGCCATTACAACACTGTGGACTGTGTCCCTGGGCTGTCTCCACCTCCCCAGGGTGGTTCAGTAACCACTGACTTGCATTTCTTCATCCCTTCACCTTTTTTTTCTGTCCCCCCAACTCCTCTCACCTCTGGCCGTCACCAGATAGTCCTCTGTATCTGAGTCTGTTTCCATTTAGTTTGTTCCTTTTGTTCCTTCGACTCTGCATGTGCAGACATCATATCGTATTTATCTTTCTCTGTCTGATTTCAATCAGCGTAATTACCTCTAGGTCCATCCATGTCATTGCAAATGGTAGGATTTCATTTTTTTTTTTCCAATGCGTGATGTTATATTGAAAATTTTCACCATTTTCTTTCTTTAATGAGTAATTTTGTAAAGAATTGGCCTATCAAATAATAAATCTAGGTCTCTTAAATCAGAAATTATGGATCGGTCAATTACGGATTGGTCTTCAGAGCAGATTCACAGGAATCGTTGTGCGGTTTTATGTTTATTTTCATCTTTTTTAAAGAATCCATAGTTCCGTTAGACTATTAAAGGGGTCATGATGCAGAAAGATGAAGAACCACGGGCAACACTGCTGAACAGGAATCCTCCTGCGCGGCTTACAGGGGCTGCCCTCGGTTGCCCAGTGCTCCACCGAGCCCATGTTTTTCTGTTTCAACAGAAAGACCTGCTGGGGATACACAGTCTTCTCCTGTCCCTGCCAGCGCATCGCCTCGTTCGCATATCTCCCCCTTAGTCTTTGTTCGCACCCTTGAAATTTTTTGATTTTTCTCATTTGGCAACATTTACTGACCAGGGATTCTATACTGGACACAAAAGAGGCAGCAGAACTCCACGGACCTACAGGACGTGGAGCTTACATTCACGTAATTCAGAATCTAACGGAGGTGACAGACTGGCAGGCCAGCACTGGCCGTCCTGTTTCGTGGCCTGTGGAAGGCGTGCCCGCCCTCCGGGCCCTGGCCCAGCGCCCTCTTCCATGGTGCCAGTAAAATGGGGCCGTGGTCCCTCTGTGCCCTCTGAAATAGCGTGTTTGGGTTATGGTTCTTCGTTTCAGTATTGGTGTCATGTGACTTACATTAGTCACAAGTTGTCATTATGACCCAGCATGTGCTCAGCACTTTCTTTACATGATTTCATTGACTCCACGACTAGAAGAAGGTGCGCGTCATCTCCGTTTACAAAGGGTGACACTTAGGCTTCGAGAGGTGACATCGCTTAGGTCAGCTCACACGCCATCCACTTTAGTCCAGGGTCTTTGGCGTTTACCGGCGTTTTGATTGGTAAACCACCTCCTTCTCCGCCTCCAGCCACCCCTGCCCAGGTTCCCTCCTGTGAGTCTTTGATCGTCCTGAGGTTCTGAATCTTAAGGAGTTCTGCGTTGAGCCAGTATCGGTGTTCATTCAGACACACTGACCGAGCGTCTGCTGTGCTGCAGGCAGTGGAGATGTGTGATGAATGATGTCATCTCGTCCTCGAAGGCACCACGGCCTCCTGGGGACATGGGCCAGGAAGGGCCCCGGGGGCTCTGACAGACACAGACACGTGGAAGACACGTGTGCACCAGGTGGGGTGGCTAGAGGTGGCTCAGGGTGCCAGTAGGGCCATCAGGGCCAGGGGAAGATAACCACGTAGGGAAGGTTTTCTTGGAAGCGCGTAGATCCCAGCTCTGCTGTGTGCCAGCTCTGTGACCTCGAGTGAGTCCCGTGACCTCCCTGGACAGCGGGCGACACGCAGACTCCCCATCCATAAAATGGGCTCCGTGATGGTGTCTTCCATGGGGCTGCGTCAAAGACAAGTGCGCCCGGCACAAATATAGCTGTTTTTGCTCTTATTTGTTGCTTTCTTTGAATATTTGGATTTATAAGAAAACGTGATCATCAAGAAACTTCAAATATATTAGATAATTAGAGGAAGCAGAGATGGTGCTCTCTGGGCAGGTGACAATGCGTGACGAAGGCCCTCGAGGCCCCGCTAAAAATCTGAAATACTGTGAAGCCACCTGCGAATGTATCGTCCTCTCCGGCTTTAAGCCGGCTCTGCGCCGTCCCCGGGCACAGACAGTGCCTTTTCCAGTCTGCGTTTCAGCAAGAACTTTGCACAGACCTCGGCACTGCTTATCGATCCGGTAGCCAGACCGCGAGTGCCTTAAAATACAGGGCCCTCACCTTGTCCCCCTCCTGTCCCTCCTCTCGGTGCCGTGAGCACAGAGTAACAGCTGAGCAAGTCGGCGAATACGAAAGGATGAGGCTGTCAGCGTGATCCACGTGGTTCCCAGTGGGCAACGTTCGGAAGGGTGAGGATTAGTTAGACGAAAAAAGCACAGGAAAAACTCACTCGTGTTCCCAGTACTGTTACTCTGATGGCCTGGCTCCCTGGGCCTACCTCGGAATTAGACAGCGACTCTAGTCACCGCGCACAGAGGTGGGTCCGAGAATTTAAAACTGAAGATTTGAAGAAAAGAATGAAAACGTAGCCAAAAACCTAAGTAACCAAAACATAAGCCACTTTATAGGGTACATGTGATGAATATAATAATAAAGTTATTTTTATGCATGTAACGTCTACATTGATGCTGTGTCTCGTAGATGAAAAACTCCACCGTCATACTTAAAATAACAAAATTCACATTAGGCTTGATCCTCTTCTCATCTTCGAGAAGGGTTGTAGAACATTTTAAAATCTGAAGTCCATCCTCCCTTGTCGGATGGAAAATCCTACCCAATTGCGGTCGATTCTGAATGAGATTCTCCTTTGAAGGATCCCTTTCGGCGATGAGCACCCGTGGCTGCAGCTGTTTGGGGATCTCAGTATGATGAGTCCTTTGGTGGCTCCCGTGGCCTCGGGGTTCGGCGCAGCCTCCCGGGCCCGACGGGACAGCCCTGTCGGACCTTGGTCCTTCACGCCCTCTGGCCACCGGTCACTGCTGCCGGCCCCGCCCTGCTCCGCTCCAGCCTTGCTGTCAAATGCCCCTCGTGCTGCTCGCCGACCTGTGCCATCTCTGCCTGAAATCCCGTCTCCTTACCCCGTCTCCCAGCTCTTGAAGGAGCTGGTCCGTTGCTGTTCTGTCCATCGCCTGCCCCAGGAAGCCCTGGTTGGCCCGCCGTCTCACGTCCAGCCTGGGTTTGAGAACCCCGGTAGCTCGGTGAACTCTGCAGCACGGTGTCCTGTGATTGGTTGTTTACTCTCTGCCCCACCAACCGCCCCCCAGATCTTAAACATCTTGAGTGCAGGTACCCTGTCGTGCGCCCCGCCAGTGGGACGTGAGCGTAAATGATGAGAGCACAGAGAGCGGGTTCGGGCTCCACTGGCCTCATTGGATCGAGACAGAGTCAGTCTTTTCGCCAAAGAGGACCCATGCCTGCCTCTTCTCCACATGTGCCACCTCACACCCTGAAAACAGGGAGGGGAATGAATAAATGACACCCTTGTGTGGCGAGTGGGGCCGGCCGTGGCATCTTGGAGCTGGGCGCCCTCCTTCTCGATGTATTTGTCTTTCTCATCAATCACAAGACTTGAGGTTCCCGAAAGACTTGTCCATTCAGCTCCCAGCAGAGTGCAGGTGTAGCAGGTGATTGCGAGTGCGTGAGTGTGCAAACAAGCGAGCAAACAAGCCCTTCACTCTTAACATACTGGCACCGACCGCTTTTCACTATTAGTTTGGTTTCTCGGCGAAAATAAGGTTCTTAACTTCTGTAACCACTGACTTTTTCAGTAACAATTGTGAAACTGGAAAACCAAAATAGCTCCTTTGTTTGGTAAGTAACATGCGTGCTTGGTACAAAAGCCAAACTTCCCAAAAGAACACAATGAAAAGTTGGTCTCAATTCCCACCCCTGCCCCCAGACACCCAGAGGCAGCTGTTTGTATTGGCTTTGTGTGTATTTTTCCCAGAGTAGCCTTGTGCATCGGCAGACCGCAGACTAATTATTAATTATTACTAACCAGTACTATTTATTTTTTGTTCTAATTATTACTACTTTTTACGTAAAAAAAAAACCAGTACACTGTTTTCCACTCCCTTGCTTCACTTTAGTATGTATCTTAGAGTTCATTGTTTATTTTCACTATAAATCTACCTTTTAATTGTCCGAATAATATTTATTTGAACGAACCATAATTTAAACAGCCATTGACAGGCATGTAGTCTGCTTCCAGTATTTTGCACGCATTAAAGACGGTGCCAGAAAGCACAGGGTTTCACCTCTGTCGTTGTACACATTTGTGTAAAGTGTAGAATAAATTCGTAGAGTAGATGTACGGACTCATTGCATTTTTAATACATATTACTATGTTTTCCCCATAGAGGTAACAGTGTATCGTAATATGCTTCTCTGAAGGGAACTTGAACCCTAAATGCTATGTGTCTTCGTTACTCTACAACTGTGAGCCCTCGCGGCCACGCAGTGAGCTCATCTACTCAAAGCGGGTTTAAATGTCTTTAATACACAGCACGGAGGCTGGGACATGTAGGCCGGGTCCCCGAACAAATGCACGAGGCATCGTGGGTGCGTCGGATCCAGTAAGGACACCTCCTGGGCGCTGGCTGTTGACGGTGCAGTCCCGTAGCCCGTCTCGGATGCACACTGGTGTCCCCTCACCCGGAACCTATTAGCATCAGCAGTGGTGTTCTGAGGGCCGGCCCATCACGCCAGCTTCGTGCTAAGGACTGTCCTGGAGGGGAGTGGGCTCTGCCGCTGAGGAAGCAAGACCCAGCGGGCACCGCACGCCCCTGTCCTCGCCCACCTTGTCCTCTGGCCATCGAGGGCCTGCCTGTTCCTCAGGACCTTCCCTCTCTCCTGCTGCCAGAAGCAGCTTCTCTTCACTCTGAGGATGGGCTGGCAGCACCTGAATGACAACCCCCCTCCCCCAACCCTGCCCTGCCGGGTAGCATCGTGCAGGTTGTCCTCTGTCCCCAGGAAGCTCCTCCAGGGTCAGGATGAGTTCATCACACTGCGTACACCTAAGGCACTTGGTCGTCAACCCATCCGAGAAATAGCCCTTGACTAAGTAAAACATACTCTCGTTAACAGATCTCCTCTAGTGGGGGTTTTCCTTTTTAAGGTATTTGCCTTTAAAATAGCAGTTTGCGTCTGGCTCGCCCCGGCACACTGACGCTTCGTGCAGGGGACACTGAGGCTCACTGTCCTGGCTGTGCGGTGACACAAGGCTCAACGAGGGAGGGCCAGGAGGGGAGGGTGTCACCGAGGAGAGGCACCTGACTGGGGTTTGAGAGCGAAGTCGAAATCTAGAAGCGAGGGGGAGGAGAGTGTCAGGTGTGACAGGTGACGCGGCTGGGGAGGCGGGAAGCAGCATCGCGTGCCGGGGACACAGAAGGCAGGGAGATTCCAGCGAGGCAGGCGGGGGCCGGGTCGCCGAGCCACAGACGATGCACCACGTTGCTCCAGGTCGCTCAGGAATGCGTGGGCAGGTGCCCTGGGGTCGAGCACGTGTAGCCGGAGCCGTGAGATGTCGGCGTCATCAGGGCCACTTCTGCATCGTGAGTGGTGCCGTTTTTGGTTTGTTTTTTTGTTTTTTTCCTTCTGACAGCCGCTCGGATTTTGAAAAAACAGTTCGATCGTAAATAGCACATCAAAATACATTGTTTGGTGTTAGTCAATAAGAATTTTTAAAATATATCTGAAAGTCGAATCTTAGATGACAAGGATGTGAGGACTGTGCTGGTTCCATGTAAAACAGGGCATTGCCATCCTGAAATCAGACCCATCAGTGTCAAAATGGGTCGATTCTGATCATCATCTTGCTATTTTAATCATCTGTCTCATCGCACACAGAGCTTGTGTTCTTAATTTCTACCATTCTCTCGTGCGTTGTTTTTCATAAATATCCTTATTCCTGTTAAATTCTTCTTGTCTGCTTCCTCTGCCTTAAATCCTGCCATTCCCAAACAGAGCTTAAATATTAGTTTCTTGGTGTGTACAAATATATTTCGTTTTCCTCTCTTTCAGGAACTTTTCTCTAAGTATGGACTGCTTAAGAATACTCAACTCACCAACGTGCCTAGTCAGTAAAGGAATTCACTTGGGAATTTGAAAATCATCTTAATTTTTTTTTTTGCACTATTTTGTGTTCCGTGAAATGTTTTATAGAAATGGTATGCGTTTTAATTTGGAAAATCTGTTAAAAGAGGGAAAAATCTGTTAAAAGAGAGAAAATCCATCTTATGTTGTCTCCTAAAAAAAAAAAAATTTTTTTTGTGTATTAATAAAGACGGCCCCTTCAACTCTTTTCTACTTTAATATAAACCTAAAAACACAAAGTCCGGTCTCAGTTGTGCACACTCAAGAACCATGCACGGCTGCAGCTCGCTGCTGGAAGTCAAGATTCTACACATAGTCCAGATCCGAAAGCGATTTCTCCATCTCAGTTGTAAACCAGTAAACACGGAAGTTACGCCAAAGTGCCCTGTCGCACGCCAGGTTACTGATGAAGGCTTCCTCGGGAGCGGAGCGTCACTGCCAGAAAGGAAAGCTGGTTTCCGTGCCTCTCCGTAATGCGTCATGGCGCCTGAAGGTCATAACCCCTGTGGACGGTATTATCGTCCTGTTTATTGTCACCATTTATTGGAGCGCTACGATTTTCATCCGCCGTGCCCCAGGAGGGTGTGTGGCATCCCTTCTGCTGGGAGCCCACGCAACATGTTTCCTGGTCTTGGAATTTCCAGAACAGGCTTGTGCGTTGTTACATTGTCGCCTTCCATTTCCCGAAGGCACCCACTTTTTACGGTGTTTGTGGCAGGGGCATCGCGTTGACCACGGAACGCATCATAGGTTCGCTTTTCCTCCCTGTCTCGTGATGCACCCCAGAACATGGTGTCCGTACCCTGACGTCTGTCAAGCACGCACTTCCCCATCTGGGACGTGTGGGGAACAAGGACAGAGCCTGTGTGTGGGGGAGAGGGGGACCACGCTGCCCCGAGCCCCCGGGCACGTGCGGAAGGCGGGCGCAGCCAAGGTCAGCTCGCCGTGTCCCTCTTTTTGGGGTTCATTTTAAACAAACAGAAATTTTAACATGTACCAGATTGTTGTAAAAAGAAAGGAATTTGCCCTCCCTCTTTGCTTGGAGCCTTTTCGCCCCACGAGTCGTAAGCCTGCAGGTTAAGTCCCCCCCGGTTCCAGCCGTGCGTTCATGCCCGAGCCGGTCTCCTGACCCCCTTTACTACCGTCACGACTACCTGCGCTACCCGATTCGGTCGACACGTATTTATGGAGACCGCCGGATGCTCTGCGCTGTCCTACGTACCCTGGGGTGAGCACGGGACACAGCAGAGGGGGGCCCGGCTTTGAGGGGTTTACCTTCCATTCTAGTGGAAGGACACGGACTTCTCACGCACAAAACCGACCTGTCCCCGCACTGGCCTGACTGCCCGAGGCGACCATGTCCCCAGCCCAGCACAGGGCCGGCCAGCCCCACAGCGAGCGCTGGGGAAATGTCCGCGCACCACACGCCGGGGCTGGGTGAGAAGCCGGGGCAGGGAGCTGTCCAGCACCGGACGGCCCGGCAGACTCTGACTTCAGGCTTGAGTCTCTGCTTTCTCTCTGCCCGCTGGGCTCCTCTGGGTTCATCTCCGACCCTGGGTGCCTCCTGGGCGTCACCTGTCACGGTGCTGTGGCATTCCAAGCATGGCAGGCTGAAAGGTCCATTCTGGTATCTGCTTTTAGAGGATCTGAACGACTTCCCGTGCTTTTAGAAGTAACAGCCGATGGCTTTTCCAACACATACTCAACCGTATCACAGCCTGAAGCTAGCGTTCTAAAGCAGCGGTCCCTGACCTTTGTGGCACCAGGGACCGGTGCTCCTGTGAGAATCCAATGCCTCGTGATCCGAGGCGGAGCTGAGGCGGTGATGCTGGCGCTGGGAGCAGCTGCAGATACAGATGAAGCTTCGCTCGCTGGCCCGCTGCTCACCTCCCGCTATGCGTCCCGGTTCCTAACAGGCCACGACCAGTACTGGTCCGCGGCCCCGGGATCGGAGGCTTCTGTTTTAAAGGATATATTCATGGAGTTGTCAAAATTAAGATTGCTACCGTGCCAAAAGCTTTTCCACTGTGTGGTAATCTGAGGGTTCTGCCCTTCAGCGTGACTAAAATCTGCAAAGTGGCCTGGCCACTTTGGGTTGGAAGCTCTGCCCAAACAAAGCTTTCGTGCAGAGACTAACAGCCCCTCACCCACGTTCCTGCCTGTCTTCTCTGGTAGACCAGGGGTCCACACAGGTTTCCTTCGAAAATCCACCATATATATATATGGTATATGGTATATATGGTATATTTTGCTCACGGCCGACCTTCCCTGGCTGTCTAGCTCTCTCCTCCCCCAGCACCCGGCTCTGCGCCCGACCAGCCGCCTTCGGCCCGGCACCTCAGCGTGTGCTGGTGTGTCCCCCGCAGCTTGCCCCAGGTGGCTGTCCTCATCGCTCTGCCCTTACCCCAAATGCTCTTCCTCCAACCTGTTCCTCATTCTGGCTCGTGGGGTCAATAGCTCAGCTCAGTGCAGCCTGCAGGTCGAGTGGTGCTAACGGGCGTGGGTGCCTCGGTGTGTGTCACCACCTGCTGCGTGACGGTGTCACACATCCCCGAGGGTTACGAATCTGGACACATCGCGCTCAGAGTGTGTCACAAGGATGCAGACCGTCAGCTGCAGCTGCAGTCATCCCAAGGCTGGACTGGGCTGGAGAATCCACTTGCAGACTCGCTCACAGGGCCATCGGCCAGAGGTCTCCAAAGGCTGCCTGAGTGTCCTCAAAACATGACAGCTGGCCTTGCCCTGAGCAACCAGTCCACGAGGGAGAGAACACGCAGGACCAAGCCCCAGACTCACGCCCTAATTCCGGAAGTGACATCATATCGCTTCCCGCAATCATTGGTCAAGCAGTGGTGACGCCACGGGAGGGGGGGCGCGTGGCCATCTTGGGGAACTGGCTCCCGGCACGTGTCGGGGGTGGCATCCCGAGCAAAGAGGCTTATCGAGGAGAAGCAGGACCTCAAATCTCGAAGAGGCAGCAGTGAGCAGGAGTCAGACCTACGCGTGGCATCGGGCTGGCCACTGCCTGGACTGTCCCAGGGAGTCATTTTACCACTGAGCCCGGTGTCCTTATTTGTGGGGTGTTCCCAGAGGCAGGGGGGCTCGAGGCCTGGCTGCCATTCCTGGAAGCGGGGGAGGAGGCTGGTCGGAGGGAGAGCTGTGACGGGAGGACCTGGGTCGGGTCCTGCATGTCATTCACATGCGGACACTGCCGTGCTCGGCCCACCGCACAGCCCAGATGGCACCTTCCAGCGGCCGTCTCGCCAAGCGCTGTTTCCTCTGCAAGGGCGGGGGCCACGGCTGCAGAGAGGAGCAAGCACGGCACCTCGGAACCGGGGATCCTGCAGGCTGCGCTGGGGGTCACAGCCGCCTAGGGCCGTTCTCCTGCAGGCTGGCTTCCCGGGACAGGGGCGGGAAGATGGGAACAGCAGGGTTCCAGGACGCAGGGCACTCGTCTCCGGAGAGGATGCCGTGCGGACATGACGTGCATGCGTATGGGGAGTGGAGGACAAACCCTCCCTCTCCGAGCTCCGCCACCCCCTGGGTTTGCGGTTTGGGACAGTCCCAAAAGCCTCTGAGCCTCGGTTTCCTCAGCCGACGAACTGAACGAGAGCATCGCCCTCATGGGGGTTTATGGAAAGAAGCACAGGGAAGTCTGGAAACAGCTGGCCCCACTCCACACAGGAACAAGCGCTCGGGCTGAGCCGGCGACCGAAAGAGCTGCCCCACAGGCAAGGGGCAGCGGAGCCAGGGTGGCCGGAGGGCAGAGCCGCAGAAGGGGGCAGGCCGGAGGGAAATGCGAGCCACCACAGCTCTCCCGGGAAGACGCACGCCCACACCCGACCCTCTGTGCGCACTTTCTGTTTTTAGATGACAGCGCTCTGTGACCTGCTTTGTAAATAGATCGATGCTTTACAGATCTGATCAGGCTGTCTTGCTGGGGGGAGAGGAGGCGAGAGGCACCAGGGCCAGGCCTCCCGCTGTCCCCAAACTCGTCCTCGAGCACAGAACTGCGAGAAAATCAGTCAGTGGGGAGCTACGGGCAGCGGCCCAGACCTCTCTCCTTTTCTGGGGCCATTTCCAGAGCAGACACTACACAACGGTTCTACGCTCGGTTTTCTTAGAATTGCAGTAAATGCAGCTAAGAAGGTAGGGAAGAGGGGTCAGCTGGTCTCAACCAGCCCAGTATGATCAAAAGAGGGTCACACCAGGTCCAGAGGGAAGGGAGGGGACCTCATCTCTGTGGCCACCTCCCACAGGACAGGTGCTGCACCGTGCCCCGGGACAGCGGTATACACTCTCAGACTGGATTCCCAGTGACTCTCAGAGCTGGGGCATTGTCCCCACTTGGCCTGAGGGATCCGACCCACTGAGTGTGTGGCAATGTGTTCCGGCAGCATGGGAAACTAATACATCTAAGACAACCGAGCGGGGCCCTGAGTGTGATCGAGAGCACCTGGTTTTGGAGTGAGGTCGACCTGCCTTGAATTTTCTGGTTCTGCTAATGAGCTGGGAGGCTTTAGGTGAATTACACAACCTAACTTTCAATTTTCTGATAGATTTCTAAGGTGACTTAAGAGAAAACTCAGCAGGAGGTGGGAGGTAGGAAGAAACCAGAACAATTTATTTTTCACTTCTCTTAAATGCCAGCAACACTTTATGGCCTCTGAAAGGAGACACTCAATCTCGCTGCCTCTCAGGGAAATATATCGCTTCTATTAGGTAATTGGACTCATAAAGTTGGTAGATTTTTATCATTTTTATTTACTTATTTTTGTGCTTTGTCTCGTTCCCCATGAAGGGATTTGGGGATGGATTCTTGAAATGAGTGCACGATACACAGAAAGATAAAAGGAAAAGAGGAGGAAATGTGGGGAACAGAAAGTGGGGTCGAGGACTTGAAATGCAGCCAGAGGAAGCTGAGATCGGGCAGCCTAGGTGTCCCACGAGGCCTAAAATGGGCCTGTGAGCATCCCAGCAGTCAAGGCAAAAAGAGACTGAGGGTAATTGCAAGGCTCAAGTGTCCACAAGATACATGCTTCAGGGAGAACACACAGGAGCATCCCTCAGCCTGGGGGCAAGGGCAGGAGGGAGTGTCAGGGTCAGAAGGCAGGCAGGTGAGACCAGGGAGCCTTCCTGGAAGAGGCAACACCTGAGCATCATCTTGCAAATTGAGGAGTGTTGGCCACGGGAAGAAGGAAGGAAAATCCAGGCAAAGGGCAGCACGAGCAGAGCATGATGGGGAGAAGCGGACAGGTGCAGG
This sequence comes from Pteropus vampyrus, assembly GCF_000151845.1. Taxonomy (NCBI): domain Eukaryota; kingdom Metazoa; phylum Chordata; class Mammalia; order Chiroptera; family Pteropodidae; genus Pteropus; species Pteropus vampyrus. The sequence goes on from NW_011888964.1 coordinate 1,736,762, forward strand.
GGATTCAAGCAGGTCTGCAGAGCTGGAGGACGGAGGTGGGAAAGGCCCCATGGAGAAGTCCAGGAGCACGTGCTGCTCTGCCTCACCAAGGAGCTGGAACCGTGGGCAGTGGAGGGGCACTGGGGGAGTGGCATCATGAGACCCACATTTTAGAAGGAGCTAGCTGTCTTGTGGAAGGTGGATCAGGTGGCGTACTGGAGGCAGCCTGGGGCTCTAGCAATAGTCCTACCTTATTCCTTTCCTGCCCCTCCCCCGCTAGGCTGTGTGATAAGTCACCTAAAGGGTGTTTAAGAAGGAGAGAGAAGCGACGACCTGCATAAGCCCATGAGGCCAAGGTTCTCTCCTGATCCCACTCCCCAGCCCTCCCTGCTCAGCCTGGTGCCCAGGGCCCAGCCCATGTTCCCAGAAATACAGAGGGACACTTTGCCTGGCAGTGGTCAGTCCAGAAAGCCCCAGAGCCTGCCACCCAGTGCCTGGGAAGGAAGCTCCACCCAAAGGACCCCTTGACTCCCTGTGGCCAGAGGAGCCTCTCTCCGCTTTGCAGGTCTCCATGGGGCAGCAGGAGATGCTTCTGTGACAGGCAGCCTGCTCGAGGGCTCCCAGGCTGGCCCCGCCCACCAGGCTCATCCCTAGCCCCCGAGCACAGGGCAGCACGGAGCGCCCACCACGCCTGCCTCTGCCTGTTCCTCTGCCTCCTCCCTAGGTAGAGTGTTGCTGATTCAGGGAAAGTGGATTGTCAGGCCCCTAATAGGAGATGAGCACAGAGGTGAGGAGAGGTGGGCAGGCTGGCCCCTCCCCAGCAGGATGGGTGGAGCCGGGGTCTGACCGGCCCCCAGGGGTCCCAGAGCGGTGCTCTGTCCACCTGCTAGAGCCACCCTGGTACCGAGAACAAGGACACCCCTCACGATGAAGGGTGCAGGCTCAGGAACTGGACCATCCTGGTGCAAACCCCGGCTTCACCTTGGGTCTCTCCAGGTCACTCGTGGGCAGGTCAGTCACCTTTGTGTCCTCAGGATGTAAAGCAGGATGTAAACAGCACTTAATTCATGGTTGGTGTGAGGATCCAGCGAGATGGCAGGTGAAACATGCTTATCGTTGGATGATGCATGACCTGGGTCCGGTCAGTGTTCGCCGTTTAATTAGTATTATTATTATTATTATTTCCTTATCTGTTTAAATGCAGTAAGAATCTCAGAGCCGTGGTGAGGGTAAGTGGAAGTGTGCTGGGAACCACATAAAAGTAAGGGAGCCAAAGACTATGAGAGGCAGTAACATGCCCAGCGCTTTGCACACCTGGGATGGGTCAGGTATTCTGGATTCCCTCACTTTTGCCAGTTTTTGAGATTTGTGTCAGAAACCTTTTGTTTCAAGTGTCAGAAAAATCAAGAACAAGCTGACTTTCCGCCACAGGGGACTTACTGATTCGAGGAAGCAGAAAAGTCCAGAGGGTAGAATTAGCTCGGCTCTGGGGTCCAGTTCTGGACTGGCTGCCCCTAGGTTTCAGGACGTCAGGTGAGATGGGGGCCGTCCTCACCCAGCAAAAAGTCTGTGATTCACTCTGATTGGGCAGATTCGGATCACGTGCTGCCAGCTCCCAGCCAATCGCTGTAGCCAGGAGAACAAAGACTCTGACTGGCTCACTACTATGTCCGGTTGATCTGGGGGAGGCAAAATTGGGGTGCAGATGGCATAAACAGGGAGTGACTGGGGATGACCATCCACTCTGGGATTAATGTGGGCTTAAGTCCACAGGGAAGGCTCAGATTTCTGAGAAAGGAAGGGTTCGGATCAGCCCAGAGGACCGAGAGGAGAGCATCGCGTGCAGAAATCAGTATAAGCTGCTTCTGCCTTTCTCATCATCTGCTTTCTCAAAAACTGGAGCGTGCCCATCTGACTGTCAGCGCATTTGGTGCCTCCAGGCTAGGGGTGCCAGATTTAGCAAATGAAAACACAGGATGCTCCCGTTCATTTGAATTTCAGATAGGCAACAAATAAATATTTAAGTACAAGTATGTCCTTTTTTGAAATTTGGAACATTGTTACCTATGTTACCTAAGACAACATTCATAGTTTATCTGAAACTCAAATTTAACTGGATGTGCCATGTTTTGTGGGGGAAATGCTACATTTTCGGCTGTTTTGAAGCATCCTCATACCCTTCGAAGAGAAATTAGGCTTGTTCTGCATGGATCCAGGCAGAACTTGTAGGTACAACATCAGCCCCCAGAAAGGGCATTTTCCAGTTTAATGTAGTGAGAACCTGCCAACAATCAGTGTCGTCCAGTGGTAGGATGAGTCTGTCTCCCGGAGGAACACTTAACTCCCTCTTTAAATTCTCGTGAGAAGCCCTCCCCCTCCCCTCTCCCCCTCCCCCGCCCCGAACTTCCTCAGTTGGGGGCTCAGCTGTTAGAAGGCTGTGCACACTGGGCTCTTCGCTTTTTCCTTCCATCTCTGGGTATGACCAAAGGGAT
>NW_011888964.1:1740108-1743725 GCF_000151845.1 Pteropus vampyrus
ACCTGTGTGAACACCTGGTGAAATCTGAGCTGTGCTGGCCAAGGCCACGCCCTCCTTCGCTCAGCCCTGGCAAACCCGGCTGGGGGAACAGAGTTGGGACACCACTGGACCAGCAAAACTCGGGGGCCCCTTCCTGTAGGAGGCCCAGCGACTCTAAGGCTTGGTGACCAGAGGGCCTCCTTTCCCCGGAGTGACCTCAGAGAGAAATCTCCCAGCTTTCTGGAAGAGTCTATCATTGGGCACCCTGCTTTGAGTTTGAAGATCAATCAGAGCTCAGCTTTGCACTTGGGAATTTGCGATTGCCTGAAAGGCATTGGAAGGTAAGACTCCCTCTTCCCCCAGAGTCTGGGTCGAGGCCAAGGACAGGGCGGGGCGGCATCTCTCCTGCCTGTAAGGGAGTAAGGGCTTTAAGCCCCAGTCTCCACCATTCCCTGCCTGCCTGGCACTGGGGCTCTCAGCCACCTCCTCACTGTCCCCCACTCACTTGAAAACCAGTTAGGAAGAAGAGCGAAGCGCCCACGTGGCCCTTGTGTCAGCTCGTGAAAGATGCTTTTCAAATTCTACCCGGGGCCCGTGTCCTGGGCTGGGTGGCCGGAGCCCTGGATTGGGTTGTGTCTGTCTTCACTGGTGTCCCTTGGCCTTGGGCTGGTAGAGGAGGTGTGTGGAGCAGCCTCGGGCATCCTGGGTCCCCAGCCGCCTCCAATCTTTCCACCTGAAAAGGCCCACCAGGAGGGACTGTTAAGGATAACTCCCAGGTGCACACACTTCAGGGGAGAGTTAGTCATGAATGGCAGCCGCCACCTTCCCAGGGACAGGAACCGGCTGCTTTCCCAGGAGGAGACTTTCCCTCTTTATGTGTCCCCCCAAGGCCCTGCCGGGACTGGCACACAGTAGGTGCTTCATACCTGCAGGTGAGTGGTCGGAGCCCACCTGACAAGCCTTTGCCTTGAGTGACGAACACCCACAAAACGATGAGGAACTGCTGTGGGGAAGACGGTGGTGTCTCCTTTACTTATTTATGTGTTCGTGCATCCGCCATTTATATTCTGTTTACTCTTCGGGAAGGATCTGAGGAGTCTGACACCATGAAAACACATATAAAAGCCCCCCCTCCCCGAAAAACCCACACAAAATAAAGATCATTTATAAGCAGCAAAAAAATAAATGTACCAGGCACCCGAGCTGAAGTCACTTTCTGCCTCTGAGCTGTTAATTTAGCTCCTAGGTGCCGGGAGGGGACGCATTTAGTCACAGGCGTGGCACGGGGACCGGGGGAATCGTAGTCACCCCTCTCTCCTCCCACCCCGCCAGCCTCGCTCTGCAGCCCATTCTTCATGGATCATGGGGGAAGGTGACAGTGTTGTCCACTGCGCAGCAGACGTGAAGGGCCTGGTCCGGCCGTTCTCATCCCTGTCACAAGAGCTATGAGGAGCACGAGCCCCGAAGACGGTGTGAGTAGTAATGGTTTTCATGGCCAAGTTTGTGCCTTTTTTTTTTCTTTGTTAAAATAATTGATAGTGGCTCTTTAGAGCATCACCATAGCTGGCTATCGGAGGCCAGTGGAGGGTTTGGGGCTTTTAGCGAGAGCAGGTGGCAGCGTTTGTCTGACTGTGCCTTGGTTGGTGAGAGGCCATGGGGCGAGCCCCTTCTACGGGCACAGGGAGGGCTGGAAAGGGCCTTCTGGGACCTGGTTCTTCCTCTGTGGCCCTGGATGCTGGTCACCGGGGAGCTGTCAGGATGGGCCAGGACCAAAGGCACAGCTCCGTGTGACACCCAGGCACAAGCAGATGCCTCCAGTGCATCTGGGGAAGGGGAACGAGGAGGTGGGTGTGGGGAGTCGGCGAGGGGAGCTGCCCTGAGCGGGGCTCCTTCCAGTGCTGTGGGAGTGACTCCTGCCCCCGTGGGACTCGGCCCACAGCTGAGGGGGACGACGGGGACCATCAGGAAGCAACGAAGAGGGCGGAGGGCCCCCAGTGAGGAGCGGCCGAGGAGCTCTCTGGAGCTGAGAGGCCAGTAGGCCATCTCGGCCACCATGAGGATGCATGAGGCTGTCACCTACTCTTGACCATAGCCCCTCACCCTTAGGGGTGACCGACCCCTCCAACCTTCACTGTAAGAGTACCACCCCTGTCCCATTCCTCTTCCCAAAACAGCACTGACTAACGATCTGCCTTTGCTTGCACACCCCTGATGATGGGGAGCTCATTACTTTTCGAGGCAAATGCAACTCCCATGCGAGGCCCCAGCCTGAGTTCCTCAGTCCTGGCACCACAGCAGAACCAGCTGTGCGGCCAAATGCGCTCGCCCGGCCTCCACCTGGCCACTCTGAGGCAGCAGGTCTGGGCTGGGGCTCAGGCCATCTCCTTTGCACCTGTGAGGACACTGTAGTCTCACAGTTGGGGAGCCCAGATCCACACCCTGGTCCCTTACCTCCACCGATGCCCCGTGGTCTCACCCCCCTGGGTTGCCAGGCACCGAGGGGGACAGGGTGGGGGCTCAAGCCTCAGCCACCAGCGCTGCCCCAGGCACCACTCACTGAAGGCCCAGCCGTGTGCTCAGCGCAGGGCAGGTGCGCGAGGCCCCGCTCTCTCTGTGGCCGCTGCCCAGTTTCTAGGCTATGAACCCGCGTGCGCTGTTCGTCCAGGCTCGGTCCCGACCCCTCACCGTCCACACGCCTTTGAGAAAGCCCCGCGTGTTTTAAGGAATGCGGACTTGGTGTCACGCAGTATTTTTCCAGTTAGAAAGAACAGGCAGGGCCGGAGAGTCGATCCAGGAATCTGGCTCCTTTCAGAAGTGTCCAGGGCAGGGCCTGTGAGGCAGGGCGACCCTGCCAGCAGCACTGTGCTGGGGGCAGGTTCCAGTCCGAAGGTCTCACTGGTTCAACGACGTGCTGGCCGCAGAGCCCCAGTGTGGTTGGTGTCTGTCACTCAGGAGATGTGTGTGCGTGGAAGGAACAGATGTGGACTCCGGTCGATGGGGAGGAGTCCTCGTTACACCCCTGCTGACCGCCAGCGGGATGTTGGTTAGGCAGGGCAGAGGCGGCCAAGGCACGGTCCCTCTGAGGGGACACAGCTCTGGCTCTGGGCTGCGGCAGCAGATATGCCCCCTGAGCAGGTGTCTCTGCTCCGCAGACCCGACTTTGACCTTGGCCCAGGTCAGCCCCCTGGCTCCGCCCACTCAACCAGCTCCACCTGTTCTGAAGGAGCAGTGAGCCTGCGCTGACTCCCCAAGCCCTCAGCTCAGCTTTCTTTGCCACGGCTCCTGCAGCACGTTGTGTGGCTCACCCACTGGATAGCCCGTCAGCTGTGACCCAGCTGCGAAGTGCAGCGAACGGGCAGGGGTCCGGCCCCGGCAGCCAGTCCCAGCGCCCAGGCTCTCCAGCCCTCCTTGGACATGGCAGGGGTTGGCTTGGGTGGCACCTGGTCTAGGAGGTGTTCCTGCACCTCCACGTGGAGCGGGCTGCCCTCAAGGCATGCCATTCACCGCGTTACAGCAGACGAGGCATCCTTATCCGCGGTTTGCTTCCAGTTTCAGTCACTCACAGTCGACCATGGTCCAAAAATATCAAATGAAAAATTCCAGAAAGAAACAATTCAGACATTCTAAATCGCTCGCCA
>NW_011888964.1:1744550-1753847 GCF_000151845.1 Pteropus vampyrus
TCTGGCTCTGGGCTGCGGCAGCAGATATGCCCCCTGAGCAGGTGTCTCTGCTCCGCAGACCCGACTTTGACCTTGGCCCAGGTCAGCCCCCTGGCCCCGCCCACTCAACCAGCTCCACCTGTTCTGAAGGAGCAGTGAGCCTGCGTTGACTCCCCAAGCCCTCAGCTCAGCTTTGCCACGGCTCCTGCAGCACGTTGTGTGGCTCACCCACTGGATAGCACGTCAGCTGTGACCCAGCTGCGAAGTGCAGCAAACGGGCAGGGGTCCGGCCCCGGCAGCCAGTCCCAGCGCCCAGGCTCTCCAGCCCTCCTTGGACATGGCAGGGGTTGGCTTGGGTGGCACCTGCTCTAGGAGGTGTTCCTGCACCTCCGCGTGGAGCGGGCTGCCCTCAAGGCATGCCATTCACCGCGTTACAGCAGACGAGGCATCCTTATCCGCGGTTTGCTTCCAGTTTCAGTCACTCACAGTCGACCATGGTCCAAAAATATCAAATGAAAAATTCCAGAAAGAAACAATTCAGACATTCTAAATCGCTCGCCATTCTGAGTACTGTGATGAAATCTCTCCCCGTCTTGCTCCATCCTGCCTGGGACATGACTCATCCCTTAGTCTTGCACCTGCTCACTGTAGCCGCTCCGCCCGTTAGTCCCTTAGTAGCCGTCTTGGTGAGCAGACTGATAGTCTCGGTGTCACAGTGTTTGTGTTCCAGTCACCCTAATTTTACTTCATAACGGTCCTGTGTGCTTGAGTAGTGATGCCGACAATTCAGACATGCCACAGAGAAGCCGTAAAGTGTTTTCTTTAAGAGAAAATGTGACTGCGTATGGGAAAGTCACAGTGTATGTATAGGGTTCAGTGCTACCTGCGGTTTTAGGCATCCACTGGTGGTCTCGGTGTAGCTCCCATCCATTGGAACTGAAGCTCATTGGAGCGTCATTGACTATATTATAAAGATTGATACTTTTTAAGTTACCATAAAATATATAGGGAAAAGGAAGTGGGTTACAAGTTACCAATAGGTCGCAGCCCTTGGATGCTGCTTTACCCAGTTTTCGATGTTTGCGGGGGATGGTCCAGTGTAGCAGCTAAGAGCACAAACCCTAGCGTCTCAGTCTGCGTCTCCACTTCCACACTTCCAGGCTGCGTGACTTTGGACGAGTCTCTCATCCTTTCCATTTCTTCATTTTAAAAATAGAGTAATAATAATAATGGCCTCACAGGTCGATTTTGCCAGTGAGTTTTTTAAAGGTTGATAGCTTGAAATTGGCCAATTTACACCATGTAAATTGGCAAATGCTGTAAATCTAGTGCATTTTTAAAAGTTGGATTACTAGCACACCACTGCGTAGGATCCAATGTATATGAAAACTCAGGAGATATGTGTGCAATGAATGAATAAATGAGTGAGTGAGTGAGTGAGTGAGTGAATGAATAAAGAACTGTCTTGTTACAACAGAGCTATGGGAATAGACATAAGTCAGGGACCAGTACTGCCTGGTAGCTCCAAAAATAATGACATTTATTAAATCTTATTGTTTTTCAAGTTCTATACATGAGTTCTCAAGTCTCTAAAGTAGCTAATACCTTCATGGTTTAGAGGTGAGGACCTATGAGGAGCTAAGCAAAATTCCCATTATTGCACATTCATAAGATGTAAGATGCAAGATTCAGCCTGAGGTGGCCTGCGCCCAGCCGAGGCGGCCTCGGAAGCCCCCTGGCTACCATCCTCTCCTCGGCCATCCAGATTGGCATTTGCATACCACCTGCCCAGAGGTAATCATCATCCTGTATATGCACATGTGTGTGTGTGTATGTATCATCGCCTTGCTTTACTTTATGGTCTTTATAACTTATTTGTATATCCCCAAACAATGTATTACTTAATTTTACCATGTTAAAAAGTTTACATAAATTTAGTAATACTGGATGCATTTTTCGGTACCTTACTTCTTTCACTCGAAATTTTTCATTTGAGATTCACCTGTGTTGATATATTTAGCTATTATACAACCGTTTTCTCTTGTGGATGTAATATATTTGGGCAAAGTATATGGATAAATCATAATGTGTTTAGCTAAAACAAAAATAACAGTAGCTTTGGCTTTTAAAACTTCTACTCAGAGCTTCTTGGGGGATCTGGGGACAGTGACTGGGGCATAGTCAGTGTCTGGTCAAAAATTTGGGAGTTAGTTCCCTTGCCATCTTCTGCTTGGTGGCATCAATCTCATCAGAGACATGCTGAACATTTTACTTGGCCAAGTAGAAAGAAAGTTGTCATAGAAAGGAATGAAGAAATGAAGGAAGGAAGGAAGGAAGGAAGGAAGGAAGGAAGGAAGGAAGGAAGGAAGGAAGAGAAAGTGAGAGAGAGAGAGAGAGAGAAAGAAAAGCCAGCTTGAATCTCTGGAGGCCTAGAAAGCCCAGCGGTAGAGGTGTGACCTGTGGGGTCTTTTTTTTTAATCTCCTATTTACATTGTGAAGTCTCCCCTTATGCCCCGTCCCACCCTGCAGGAAGGCAACATCTAGAACAGGTCATCAGTTCATGTGATGTGTGATGCTCCCGACGAGCTCCACATCTTCCATTCTGAGCTCGCTGTGTCTCGGAGGGTTTTGGAGTTTTGTGCAAACACGTGAGCTCACGGGGAAAGATGCATAACCCTGAACTGGAAGACGAAAGGCCATCCTCTGAAGGATTAGCGGGGTCACCGCCCTGCCCCACGCTTCCCCATTCTCATCCTGTTTCGTTTGTTGCACAAATCTTGATTGTCCCTCCAAGAATACCCATGAGGGTCTCCTGGCTCCCCACTCAGGCATGCTGAGGGCTGTGGTCGAAAAGCTGTCCTCTGAGACCGTCATAGTCATCATGTCGCTGGACAGTTACTGTGGAACTGTGGCCACCGTGGAGTTTCTACTTGCTGTGTCAGCAATGGTTTCGACACAGCATCATTAAATGAACTGACTGTGGGGGCGGGGGATGGGAGCGGGTAGGGAGAAGCCCCTCGAATGCTGGTTGTCAGTAAATGTCAGGAAAAAGGTACATCAGCAGAAACAGCCAGGGTACATTTAGGGACTTATTTTCTTTGGCTGAGCTTTGATTTGAATTTCCGAACTCACTTTTCAATTTCAATTTCTGTTAGTTGCCCCATGTAGGATATAAGGAACTAAGAGCTGACCGAGTCAATGTTAAATCAAGTATCCATGTGTGCATATGCTTTTATTTTAAAAAAATTACAAGTGCACAAACGGAGAAAAAAATCCCAGAGGAGCAGGGGAGGATTTTGGGTTTGAGCCTTGGGCACAGATGTTGGTAACGAATAGAAAGAATTTCTAGCATTGGTTTATTGCTCATGTCGGAACGTAACGTAAGATATGTGGCTTCCCATCGTAATTTCTGGGTAGAGCCATGTAGAATTGCTGGCCTTATGAATTAGAATGTCATAATATTGACATTTTCATATGATTCAAACTAATGGCTGGAGGAGGTCTTCGACAATATGTGATGGCTGGTTGACCTGTGAGCTGGACCTGGGCACGCAGAGGTCCTCACCCCTCCCCCGTCCCTGGAATGTCCACTCTGCCCGTCATTCCCACAGCGGGCACTCTTCTAGGGATGCAGCTTCGAGAGTAAGATGTCGAGACCATATAATCGGTGGATGTGACTGAACCCCATTAAGGCCTCCATGTGGATAAACTCTGAAGATTCTGGCGAGTGAGCGTGGACACCTACTCGGCCACCCAAGACGAGTATTGTAAAGGCTCCATGTCACTCTATAGTCTGCCCTTCTCCCTGCCACTTGTCAAAGTCCTCACCGTCCCATGCAGCCCAGCTCTGGCCTTCCCCGTCTCCTGCCGACTGAGTCAGTCTGGCTCTTGCCCAGAACACCCCTCAGCTTTGCCTGTGCTCTTCACTGCCTGTCACCCTGGCCCTGTCCTGTGGCAGAGTGAGCACACGCGGATTCTAAGCCTTTGCATTGCTCATTATCCAGTGGGGGGTCTCAACACACAGAATACATCAGTTTTCTTGGCCATCGTTCTATTAGTAATAGTTTCCCCTTTCGAACTATCAAAAATAATCAGTGGACATCGTTCCTGGGTTCTTAAGTCACCGACATAACGTTATTTATGAAAGCTCATTCTCTTTGTGACATACTCCGTGTAGGACTGAAGCCCAGCGGGTGCTCAGGAAATCCGTGGGGGGTAAATGAATGAATGAATAAGTGAATGCTGCTGAATGATCGCTGTTTTGCACAAAGTTTGTTCAGATTTACCTAGACATTCACCCACGTCTTTGCTCGCTGTCTCTTCTGAAGGACTTACACTTTCAGAGATCATTTTTCTTCACCTGAAATGCTTCCTCCAGAATTTTCTTCGCCGAGGAGCTGGTGGTCAGAAATGCTTGCACTTGTCTGAAGATGCCTTCACTGGGCACTTCGTCTTTAAAGGTTGTTTTTGCCAGATACACAATTCTAGGTTGACGTATATGTTCTCTCAGCATGTTGGAGAGATTTTACTGTCTTCTGGCTTTCGCTGTTGCCATTGAAAAGTCAGCTCTCAACCTATGGTTGTTCCATTGGAAGTCATCTGTCTTCTGTCTCTGGATGCTTCTAGAATCTTCTCTTGGTTTTTTGGTATTCTTCAGTTTCAAAGTTGTGTGTTTGTGATGTGTAGAACTGAATCTCGACAGGTTTTTCATTATTTCTAGAAAATCTTTAGCCACTTCCTCTTCAAACGTTTCTTCTTCCCCATTTTCATTGTTCTGGAAATTTGACCATAAGACCACCCGCCTTTCACAAGGGTATCCTTGGTTTTTAATCTTGCTTTTACATTTTCTAGCTTGGTCTCTCTATGCTAAATTGGGGGAATTTCCTCAGAATTATCTTTCTGTACAGGTATTCTCCATCTTTAGCCAATAAGCAATTTAACCCACCCACTGAGTTTTAAATTTCAATTATTATTATTATTTAATTTAGAGAAGTACTACTTTTTAGATCTGCTTGTCCATTTTTATCATCTCTTATTCCTTATTTATGTGGATGGTCTCCTTTTTTATTCCTTTAATCATTAAATGTATTAATTACATTGTACCAAAGTATTTGTGGGTCTGATTCCACATTCACAGTGTCTTGTTTCCTTAATTGTTTTGAGATTCTAAAAAAGGTGTGAATTCATGTTCCTTGGGTATTTATCTGTAGGAATTCTTTTGAGTACTGGAATGAAGTTGTATTTTTCTAGAAATGATTCATATTTGCTTCACTTTAAGATAAATTCTAAGCTTGGGATTGAGATGAACTGAATTGTATCTCTTCCCAAATCTTACATGTTGAAGCCCCAATGTGACAATTTGGAAATTGGGTCTTTAGGGAGATAATGAAGGTTACATGAGCTCATAAGTGTAGGGCCCTAATCTGATAGGAACAGACACCAGATCTCTTTCTCTCCACGTGGGAACAGAGAGGAAAGGCCACATGAGGTGCAGCAATCACTCAGCCATCTGCCAGCCAGGAAGACAGTGCTCACGAGACACCAGCCTCCAGGAGCCCTGATCTGGGACTTCCAGCCTCAGAACTGGGAGAAAATAAATGTCTGTTGTTTAAGCTCCTAATCTGTGGTACTTTGTTATGAAGTCCCTTGCAGACAAAGGATCTTTTGAACCACACAAAGAATAATAGTTTGCTTTGCAAATAAGCGTGAGAGCTGGTTGGTGGTCGTGGCTTCTCAGGGGAGCTATTCTCTCTCCCTGCTCAGGGCCGAGGTCTGTGGGGGGTGGGCGGACTTTCTTGCTGCCTCTCTGAGTGTATTTGCTTTTACTCCCTCTCCAGGTCACACTTATGGAGTATATTCTAGTGCTTCGGGATTCCAGCTTCATTTGGAATCACCTGACTCCTCATCACTAGCTGGCCCGTGTTTTTCATCCTACGTAGTGTGGTCAACAGCATGCAAGTTCAGATGCACCAGGGCCCAGCAGACATCCCCCAGTGACAGCTGGCTTTGTCACTGCTGGCCTCTCTGGCTTCCTTCTGCACTCTGATTTTTGGTCCCTGAGAACTTTCCTAATTTTCTTCCAGCCTTGGCAAGGCATTAAAAGCATCACGAAACATGTGTCCAGCATCTGTAGTGAATGTAGTTCAGGGTAATTGGTCTACAGCGCTTGGCTAAGGACCATGTCTAGTCCGCCTCGGCCTCTGCAGCATGAGGCCCGGGGAGGCTCTGGGGAGGAGACCTGCCTGTCTGTTTGCAGGGAGGATGAGAGTGGCAGACAGGTGCACGGTGCCACCAGTGAAACCCTTCTCCTCTGACATTGACTTTGCATTTGGCCATGTGACTTGCTTTGGCCAAGGATCGCATTGGCAAGCCTGATGCCAGCAAAGGCTTTAAATGTGTGTGTGTTGGGGCTTGTTCTCTCGGAAGGCTCCCTCTCGGAATGCAGTCGCCTTGCTCTAAGGCAGTGATGGATAAGAGGCGCCACGTGGAGAGGCCACGGGAGAGTCAGGCCACACAGAGAGCCGAGGCTCCCGGCCAAGCTCGCAGCTGAATGCAGCGGCATGAGCTGCTCGGTCAACCCAGACATGGGACCTGCCGTGCCCCCTAGCTCAGGCCCAGGGGAGCGACCCTCTGTGCCCCAAGCACAGAGCCAGGCCCTGGGCCGGTCACGCAGTGCATGTCTGGTTGCTGAGGACACATGCTGAGAAATAGTAACCCTGTGCTGTTTTCAGCCACTGAATTTTGGGGGCTTGTGCGGTGTAGACCACTAAATCAGCGAGGACTGACCTTCGTCTGGTCTCAGCCACGCTTGAGACGTGAAGTGACAGAGGCTGGCGGAAGAATCTCTTTCTCGCTTTTTTCCTTCACATCCTCCGGTTTTTCGGAAACGTGAAGACTCTGGCACACACTCACCAGGGCTTTAAGTCAGCCATATCCATCCTCCCTCGGGCCTCAACATCCTCATTTTGGACACGAAGGGCTTGGCCAGGGCCTCTGTGAGTGCCTCGGGTCCTTTGCAAAGCTGGCCTTCAGTGTCTCCACCCCGCTCAACACCTATTGGGACCTGTCCTTAGACTAGCACCTCAGGGAGCTAAGAACAGAATAGAAAGTGCTGCCTCAGGCCTCGTGAGTTTGGAGTCCCAGTGGGGAACGGCTCACGCCTCGAGGAGGCGCCAACCAGGGAGACTCGGGAGGTGGCGTGGAATCCGTGTCCCCTTGCGGGGTTCTGCTGCCTTTTCCCTCACACTGGGCCAGTGGGAGACTGCGCGAGTCACCCACCCGTGACCTCCATCTGCCCGGATGTAAGCGAGATCCTCTAACAGAAAGAAGACAGAGGGCCACGGGGCAGGGGCTGAGCGGCTGACCGCGAAGTGTAAGGCGAGTCACACTTCCCCTTGAATGGCCGAGAAGTTAGCCCCCGACAGAGGGCCCTGAGGGGAGACCAAGTTTGGGGGGTCGGGAACGGAAGGCCGGCACTGTGGCTATGGAATAGCGAGAGGAGAGGCAGAGAGAGGTCACGGTGGCAGGCAGCGCCTCGTCATCCCAGAGGGCCTCGTGAGCCACGGGGAAGCGTCGGGGGATGTTCCTGGTGGTGGTGAGCATGCGGTGAGCAGGGCCATGTTTGCTTTATGCTTTTGAAGGTCACTGGTTGCTGCTGTGTGGACACAGGCAGGAGTGGGCAGTGGGACTAGGGGGACCAAGACGGCCTCAGACAGAGGCGCATCTGGGCCTCAGGAGAGCAGAGACTGGCCAGGCTCCAACCTCTGCAACAGCCCGCCACGGGCCAGGGAGTGGAGGACCAGCGAGTGGCACGTAGGAGTTTAAAGAGGGCTGAGGAGGCCCTGGAGGTGGACCTGGGGCCGTGGGCCGATTCCGGGCAGGACGGGGGGGCTGGGTATAGAATATCATAAATTCCACTGTTCTGCCTTTGAACCCAGGGGACCCAGCCTGGGGGATCCTGAGAGCTAGAGAATGGAGACAGAGACAGAAACATAAAGACAGAGAGACAGAGGCACACAGACACAGAGAGAGAGAGAGCGAGAGAGAGCGAGAGAGAGAGAGCAAGAGCGAGAGCGAGCACCAGAGGCCTGACCTGGAGAAGCCAAACCTGCTACTAGTCCAAAGAGCCAGCCCGAGAACAGGGTCAGGATACACGGACAGTAAGCGAGAGCTGGGCGATGCTGGAATGAGCCCCTCATGTGCTGGAGTCAGCCTGGTCCAGGGTGGTCTGACCCAGACTGCGTGGGTGGGAGCAAGCCTCAAGGGGAGAGATCAGTGATCATCCCTGAGAAGCCTGGGAAGGCTTCCTGGAGGAGGTGAGACTTCTTTCATGGTTCTCTTCATTTTACTGAGTTAAGTTGGCTTTGCTTTTCTCTCTGGACTCATTTACCCCTAGTTTTGTTCTTCATCATCTCTTACAAAGAAAGAAGACAGGGGTGCAAAAATGCAGCCTCTGCAGCAGTTGCCGGTCCTCAGTGAGCTCTCACTGTGATCATCGGTTTATATAGGATTCACTCTTCCACTGCCCTATGATGTTTGTATTGTTAAACTCATTTCATAGAAGATGAAACTGGGGCTCAGACAAAATAAGAACTTGCCCAAGGCTACGCAGCCAGCCAGTGTCATGATGACATCTCACAAACCTGTCCCCAAGCTTGTACCTGTATCTACTCGCAGTCCTGCCACTGCCTGGGGTGGGGACATGAGATATATAGATCCATATAACTATATAGATCACTTTCTTGGGAGCAGAATCTTGATTTTCCCTCTTAGGACTAGCAAACTCTGCAATTATTGCTACAGGTAGTGATGTCTCTTACCCCTTGTCAAGAAGATCAACTAACCAGTCTCTATAGTTCCAGCTGTCCACAAATTTCAATCATTTGGCAATTATCAAATCTTTCAGCCCAGTAATTATCTTCCTTGCTGGTCTCTTTAATTGCTCTTGTTCCCTTGGTAACCCTGTATCGGGGGAGACGAGATGACTCACAGTAATATTAAATCTGTATGTCAGTGGCTCTGGGGAGGTGGATTGGCCATGAACGGAACCGCAGTTGTGGATTTTGTGCACTCCAGTGAGAAGGAAGGACAGGTCACGGTGTGCCAAGCAGCCCGAGGGGCAGGTGGGGGAACCAAATATGAATCTCTCCCTGACTTTGATGGCCTGGGCACCTTTGAAAATGTCAGGCCAGCTCCCTTGTAAATATCCCTCACCTTAGGTAGATGTTTTCTCAAGGTTAGGTCCAGGCCAGGCACCTTTGGCAGGCATATGGCAGAAGCAACGTTGTGCTTGTGGTTCCAACTTGTCCCATCACTTGG
>NW_011888964.1:1753897-1756592 GCF_000151845.1 Pteropus vampyrus
GGAACCGCAGTTGTGGATTTTGTGCACTCCAGTGAGAAGGAAGGACAGGTCACGGTGTGCCAAGCAGCCCAAGGGGCAGGTGGGGGAACCAAATATGAATCTTTCCCTGACTTTGATGGCCTGGGCACCTTTGAAAATGTCAGGCCAGCTCCCTTGTAAATATCCCTCACTTTACGTAGATGTTTTCTCAAGGTTAGGTCCAGGCCAGGCACCTTTGGCAGGCATATGGCAGAAGCAACGTTGTGCTTGTGGTTCCAACTTGTCCCATCACTTGGAACGTGAGTAAGATGGCGTGTCTGAACTTCTCCGCTGCTGTTACTTCCCCCTTCAAGTGATAAGTATTTTGTGGGGAGGTTACATTCAAAATACGTAAACAGGCATTTTTCAAGAAGGCCTGATTTCTTTGAGAAGAGAATGGCATCTAGAAGCCAAGATCTGGGTGAGAGTGTGCTCAATATTGATGGAGTGTGGCTCTACCGGGTACTCAGCAGACATTTATATCTATATTTATTTCTACATCTATCTGTCTGCATTGAAAACCATAAGTTTATACAGTTACATCCGATTCTGATCCAACACCAGGGAGTTTATTTTAGCTCTCACTCGTTCTGTATTTCTAAGTCCTCCTCCAACAGTGAGAAAGCGGGCTCCCAGCCTCCTCAGTATACTTTTTTGATTAATCCACTTGATTGTGAGATCTCCCCTGTCCATTTCCACTCACCACCCAATAGATGCCCTTCTATTCCTGCTCAGGCTTGCACGTCTCCCATCAGGCCACCCCTCCCTGCAGCTGCCATCTTCACCCAGTTTGATCTCATGCTGGTGGTCCCCATGCCTGGGTATCCTCCTCACCCCTTTGGGCTCTGACACCACACAGGGCTCCCCTTTGAAACACGAAAGTCATCCTGTACACGTTGCTTTTTAATGATCTCTTTATGTATTTGTCTTCCCTCCTGGGCTCAGCACCACTTCAAATCTTGGCATGTATATAATTCTTCTTTGTATACTACCTGCTCCTGTGCCAGGTATATATACAGAAGGTACTCAATAAATGCTTGTTGGAAGGACAATAAGTAAGTAAAGGCGCAGAGGCGGGAAGGAAGGTAGAAGCCAGCGGGTCAGTACTGATGCAGCGGAGTAAGGAACAGGCAATGGAGCGCAGGACCCCAAGGTCAGACCACAGAGAGCTCAGAACTCTGCGAAAAGGAGGCACTTCTGGTCCCTGGGAAAATGGAGAGTTAACGGCCATCTCTCCGTCTGAAAGGGGTATGTCAGGCCTGTGTTCTGGAAGCAGCCCCCTGGCTGTCCCCCGCAGGATGGGGACTTGGGAAAGCGAGGAGAAAACCCGCGGGCCTGGGCGTGGTGCCGTTGCCCCTTCCATCCCGACCTTTAGTCCCAGTTACATCTGCAAATGGAAATGCAGCCTCGCTCCGATGCGGTATTTTTGATGTTCTCATGTATAAATGCATAAAAAAGAGAGCTGCTTTTCATACTTCATCTGCTCTCTCGTCAGTCTCAGCTTCATTTTCAATTCCCTCCTCTGGCGCCCTCATTTCCTCCGTGATGGATTTGCTTGATTCGCCCCTTGTCGGCTCGGTGCTGAAGGAGAGCACGTTGGGGATGGAGTTTTTTATTTTATTTTTTGTTTGTTGTTTGTTTTTTCCTTTTTTAAATCCTGGCAGCAGCTGGGGGAACGTGCTGGGTTGCAGTGAAGGCAGGATCCAGAGCCTGGGATCTGTTTTCGGACCCCACACAGCGTCCCGCCCCATCTGGGTTGGGGCCGACCGAGGACGCGTAAAAAAGAAAATGGCTCTGGGACAGAAGGAAGGGCTGCGAGCAGGTGGTGCCGGACGACACGGCGCTGTGGGCGGCGGCCACAGTCTCCACTCTGATCAACCCGTGCGCTGTCCGCCCGGAGAAACGGTCACTCGCTTGGCTGTTTTCCATTTTCGCCTTGACGTCTACTGTTCTCACCCGCCCCGCCACGTAGTCACAGCCTCCGCTCTTCCTGCCGCAGGCGAGGAGACAACCTAATGATGCTACCAAGGGCCCGGGGGCTTTCTTTCGTTCTCCGCTGTCTCCTCGGCGTGTCACGATGTCTCCTCCGTGGTCACAGGACGGCTGACCTCCTCGCATAACAAAACAGGCACCGAGAACCGGCGAGCACAGGGCTTCGCCTCTGCTCACCAGCGCGACTGCTTCTCACGGCCCCCGGCGCGCTCGCCCTTCACCCTCATTGGCCGGAATCGGATCACGTGACGCTGTGGCTGCGGGGCATTCTGGGAACGCGCGGTGGGAGGCGGGCCTTCTGGCTGGGAGGAAGGGGCGGGGAGGTAGCTGCTGGGTGCAGGTAGCAGCGCCCAGCAAGTGTTTGCCGACGAAGCCCCGCTCTGCGCACCTCCAGGTCGGGCTCCCCAGGGACGTACATGCGTGTGGCCATTGCCTGGGGGAGTGTGGCTGAAGAACACGCCTCTCGCCTTTGCTCACCTCCTGCCCCCTCATAGATTATCAGGGGAACAGCGCTGCCTCCCCAGGGCCCAGGGTGTTGTCTGGTATGCAGCAGGTGCTCAATAAGTATTTATGAAAGGAACAAGACCGGCCTCAAAAATGACTGCTAACTGGGGAAGGCCCATCTATCGTCAAACAGGGCCAGGAAAATGCCCTTTGAAATGGACTGTTCTGGGGAGGGATTTGC
>NW_011888964.1:1757392-1758259 GCF_000151845.1 Pteropus vampyrus
CTTCTGGCCCGGAGGAAGGGGCGGGGAGGTAGCTGCTGGGTGCAGGTAGCAGCGCCCAGCAAGTGTTTGCAGACGAAGTCCCGCTCTGCGCACCTCCAGGTCGGGCTCCCCAGGGACATACATGCGTGTGGCCATTGCCTGGGGGAGTGTGGCTGAAGAACACGCCTCTCGCCTTTGCTCACCTCCTGCCCCCTCATAGATTATCAGGGGAACGGCGCTGCCTCCCCAGGGCCCAGGGTGTTGTCTGGTATGCAGCAGGTGCTCAATAAGTATTTATGAAACGAACAAGACCGGGCTCAAAAATGACTGCTAACTGGGGAAGGCCCATCTATCGTCAAACAGGGCCAGGAAAATGCCCTTTGAAATGGACTGTTCTGGGGAGGGATTTGCCATAAGGTCCAGTTCAGAGAAGTGAATCAAGGGAACAGCTAAGGGTTGGGGGCCTTATCAAAATTTCCCTAGAACCCATGGAAGTAGGGGATTGTGGGGTGCGGGTCCAGCGGAGGAGAGGGGAGGGGCTCCCCACTTTAGAGCACGAGGGCATGCGTCAGTCTTTGCAATCTGTGTCTAATTTATGTGATGTAGCGAAGAACATAGGGGGTTGGGTTTACATTTGGCTCATCTACCTGCACAACCACAGACGAGACACTTAACCTCTCTTAGCATATCGTCCAACAGAAACATGGGGATAATGACAGCATGCCTTTCGGGGCTGATTCAGAATTTATGAGCGAGAGCTATAGAAAGTTCCCAAGACATGGGAGGCGTTCAACGAATGATAGTGACAGTAATATTATTATTCGTTGTTCTTAGAAAGCCACCTCGCATTTAATAGATGTTCAATAAATTATTCGGGTTGGTTTAGTT
>NW_011888964.1:1758914-1784902 GCF_000151845.1 Pteropus vampyrus
GAATCAAGGGAACAGCTAAGGGTTGGGGGCCTTATCAAAATTTCCCTAGAACCCATGGAAGTAGGGGATTGTGGGGTGCGGGTCCAGCGGAGGAGTGGGGAGGGGCTCCCCACTTTAGAGCACGAGGGCATGCGTCAGTCTTTGCAATCTGTGTCTAATTTATGTGATGTAGAGAAGAACATAGGGGGTTGGGTTTACATTTGGCTCATTATCTACCTGCACAACCACAGACGAGACACTTACCCTCTCTTAGCATATCGTCCAACAGAAACACGGGGATAATGACACATGCCTTTCGGGGCTGATTCAGAATTTATGAGCGAGAGCTATAGAAAGTTCCCAAGACATGGGAGGCGTTCAACAAATGATAGTGACAGTAATATTATTATTCGTTGTTCTTAGAAAGCCACCTCGCATTTAATAGATGTTCAATAAATTATTCGGGTTGGTTTAGTTTCCTTCTGATGCTCAAAAACATGGGAATGTCCCGATTACAGACGAAAAGCCTCAGTCAGGCCCGTATTTTGAAGTATCAATAGGGGCAGGAAAAAGGCATTTCTTTACTTCACGTTTTTACGATATCATCATCTGCTATAGTTTTTAGATGGGAAAATGTGATTGTCAATTAAGAATCTGAAAAAGAGTTTCCTTTGTTAAAACACATACACATACGACATAAGCACCATATTTCACGCTGAATCCAAGCTGCTGCCGGGTAGCTGAAATTTACCACCTCGTGTCCCAGCAGAGAGCGTTTGCAGCTGGATTAATGCCCCTTTCTCTGGTAGTAAATCAATTTCATACATATGGCTATATTTTCACCCAAGTGACAGGCAGCAATGGCTGCTATTTTGTAGTCACTGGAGGAAAACCTGGGAGTACTCTCGAGGAACTTGGAGCCTCCTCTGTGAGTAACACAGAATCACGACCTCTTCCTGGGGGGAGGCGTTTTAGAAAGCTAGGCTTGGTCATCCCAAAGATGGGAAAACTGAGGATGGGGCCTCAGTTACACACACTCAATCTCTCCATCGGCTGATTCCTTACCGTGGCCTCTGAGGCCATGTAGGGCCATCTGGAGAGCCTTCTGGGGCCACTGTCCTCTGCTTCATTCCGAGAGCTCCGGACTGCTTCCATCATGGCTGCATACACACTCTTCCTCTGCCTGGCTTGTCTTTCTACCCTTAGAGGTGTCTTCTAAGTGAGGCCCCCCCATGTGTGCCCTCACCCCCTGGAGCTACCCCATAAAGGCGCTTGCACAGGTATAATTAACCGTTGCAAATATTGTCAAAGAACATGTAATGCCTGTTCTCCCTCCAAGTGTCTTCCTATGGAGACTCTAAGCTCCATGGGGCCCAGCGCCCTGGATCCTGTGTATGGAGCCCAGGGCATCAGGGCATCTTGGTGGAAGAATGAATTAATGACAGGTGAATGAAAGAAAGGGCCAGATGTGGAGACGCGAACAGTGGTCCCTGGGGGATGGTAAGTAGCTTCCTACGTGTGGAGTGGAGTGTTCTAGGGCAAGCATTGGGAGATGAGTTTGGAGAGGTGGGTGACAGCGCTGAGAGGAAGGCCGTGTCCTTCAGGGTCATGTGACCGTGCTGGGCTCCACCCTTTGATGGCGTGGTTGGGGTGTGAGTTAGAACCATGCTGCTCACATCTTGTACCTGGGAACCCCGAGGATTGTGTGAAAATTTAGGTGGTGACTCTGTAGGTGACTCTGTAGGTCCAGGTGGATCTGAAGTGCTACGTTTCTGACCAGCTCCCATGTAAGGCCAACATTGCTGGCCCCAGGGCCACGGTTTTAGAACTGTCACTCTTGGCAGTTGGATGGCCTGGAGGGCGAGGAAGAGGGAGACAGGCATAGCAGTTGGAAGGCAATCGGAGTGGCCCAGGGCCCAAGAGACAAGGGCTAGACTGAGCAAGGCAGCAGGGATGGGGGAGGGGCCTGAGCTCTAAGGCATGGAGGAGGGCGAGCCAGCAGGACACAGTGACCTTCAAGGTGAAAAGGGAACCATCTTACTGATGTCCATCCAGGTTGCTGGTCCTTGGGTTTCTGAAAAATATCACTGTTTAGTGTCAGCTATGTTGCTTATCAGTGCTTGTAATTAGTGTATTTTAAAATTGAGAAAACAGTCTATGGCCATGCCACCCTGAACAAGCCCGATCCTGTCTTGATCTTGGAAGCTAAGCAGGGTCGGGCCTGGTTAGTACTTGGGTGGGAGACCACCTGGGAAGACCAGGTGCCGTAGGTGTAAAAAATAAAAAAAATAAGGGATTGTAAGCTGACAAGGTCCCTGCTCCTCCTTTGCCCTGGGAACACCCGGCCGCACACTCCCCAGTGCCTGCAGATGTCTGGGCCCAAGGTGTGCCAGGCTTTCACACCTGTGCTAAGTTCTCACATATTTCGGGCCACTCATTAAACAACTCCCAGAGGTACTAAACATGTTAGTTGCATTTCTCCACAGATGAGAAAGTTGCCTCTGAGAGACTACACACCTTCTCTGGCATCTCCCATTCATTCACTTGCTCAGTGGTTCTGTGTTGAGCTGCTGCCATGTGCCAGGCACCATTGTCCTTGTCGATGACACCCACAGCCAGGTGCCACTTTCTGAAGTGGAGGAGATGGCAGGCGGACAGGCTTGGCCGCCGCATGTCTGAGTCACTTTAGAACAACCACGGGGAATGTCAGATACGCCTCCAGGTCCAGTTGTCACCCAGCAAAGCAATGAGATCAGGAGTGGAGCCCGCCCTCCTCCGCCCAGCTGAGGCTCTTTGGTATCTGACTGGGCTGCGGGGGAGGATAGAGAGAAAACCCTTCATGGTTGGCTCAATTCGAAAATAAATAAGTTTTCTAAGTGGAGAAATGGCGAAAACTTTTCAGCCGTCAAAAATGAAAAGCCTTAATCTAATTCTGTATCCTCCTGATGGCTGCGGCTGCGGCCTGGTCAGCGACCACGCTGGGGATGTCAGAGCGTCGTCTGGGCTCTTCTCAGAGGATGCAGGCGCCGGGGGCTGCGCGTGCGGCCTGGCCCAGTCTGCTGGGAGCTCTGCGCCTTGACGGCCCCTCATCGATCGGAACTATCGACCCCTTGGTTTCAAATAACTGACATGCTTTCCATGCATCCAGATAATTAAGCCTTCTCGAGTGGCGGCTGATCATTTGCATTTGCAGTGTGGGGAGCCCACGCTGGGGGACCGTGAAAACTCGTCCTGGCGGTCTTCTGAGCCCCCGTAATGGGGCCTTAGGAAAAGTGTTCCACCCTCTTGAGCTGTCACATCGAAGTTACCAAGTGACCTAGGGGACTTATTTTCATTTGTCGGAAAACACTTGGGGTGGCTCACAGCATTAGGGAGTGTGAGCCGTCACTCAGATTCATCCCAGCTTTCTGTCCCTCTGTCACTCCCAGGGGTCAGGCCATGAGACTCTTAAAGGGGCTATTGTAGGGGGTCTTTCTGCTTCCGGCCCCTCTTCCTCTGATCGTGGTGTGCCCAGTCTGATCTCCCCTGGGCCTTTACTCCTTGCTACTTCACCTCCATGCTGTCCAGAATGCACTAAAGCCTGGATTCCTGTGGGACAGTGGTCCCAGTTCTTTGCGCCCCCTCATTCTGCATCCACACCCCCACTGAGATCTAAGTGACTGCGGTGACCGTTCATCTCTGTACCTTGACTTTGGCCTTGGCCATGTTCCTTTCTTTAACCCACGGGATGCTAGTGAATGGGCCCCGAGTGGAGGCTTAAAGCGTGCTGGCACGGTTGGGCTTGTCTCTTGACTTGAGTGTGACCTGGGTCGCTGCTGGTCCAAGAGGGTGACAGACGTGTGGAGCAGCCTGGGACCTCATCTGCAGCCTGGGGCCAAGCCCCACCAGGCCCAGTGTTGGGGATGCTTGTTATGCGGCACCGTTAGGCAGTAGCTGACAGACGGCGGCGGCAGTGCATTGTTATTTATGAGTTTGTTCCCTGCTGTGACTCAGACAGTAAAGGCAGGCCCAGATGTTCCTGATCCCGCATACAGTTCAGGGGCCACTGTACCGTGGAGCTCAGAATTAGTTTGTAGAACTATTGAAACAACAAGGAAATAAAAAATAATTTGGGGAGTGGCGTGGTGCATTGTTTATATCACATGTGTAACAATGGCAAGAGCATTTATGAAGCATTAACTGTATACCTGGCTTTGTTACAATATTTTTAAACCTATTTTCTCATTTAATCATCGTAACAACCCCACGAGGATGCAGCCATTATTACCCGGGCTTGCTTTTCAGGCGAGGGGACTGAGGACGGTGAGGTTAAGGGCTTTGCCTGAGGTGAGTGGCCCACAAGGGAAAGGAGGCACTGGACCTTCCAGCCCCGAGCTCTGCACCTCCTTTTCCTGGGGAGTGAGGGCTGGCCTGCCCCACCCCGCCTGATGGAAGGGGGCTTGCCATTCCCACGGGTGCCGGAGCTCACCTGCTGGAATGAGGTGGGACCAGGTTGGAGCTGGTTTCTGCTTCCAAAACCGCACTGAGATGGGGTGGGCAAGCCGTCAGGAGTGGAGTGGGTGTGAGGGTGGGAACAGGGGGCAGCAGGGCCTCCCTAGGGCACGGGACGTGGTGCAGGGCAAGGCGCAGGGAGACGCGCAGATGAGCCTGGGCTGCGGGTTAGACCATGGTGAGCCACGATCACAGTCTGTCCTCTCTGGGAAGACACAACTCTGCCTCCAAATTTGCAGAGCTCGGGAGTTAAAGCAGCCCCCACTGTCAGCTCGTTTTCCTTGGGAATCTACCTGGGCTGCTGTGTCCTGAGGCCCTGGTGCCTGGCTGGCCTGGTTTCCGGGACTGTCATCACAGGTCAGTGGCCTGCTGAGGTCCAGCTCTGTTTGCGACCCCGCCTCCCGGGATCTGTCTTGCTCATCAGTGGGGCCTGGGACCAGCACAATTCTGTCACAGTGGCAGCCGGTTAGGGCGAGCATGATGCATGGTGTCTTGCTAACTCATAATACCTCACAGTGGCCCCCACGGTAGGAGCTGTTGTCGCCCCCACTTTGCAGAGAAGGAAACTGAGTCACAAAGGTCAGCAGCTGCCAAGGCCATGCAGTGAGCAGGTGGCGGGGCCTGGGTCTGCTCCCAGTCTGACCGCAGAGCCCAGCCTTCAACGGCCAGGCCATGCTTGTCGAAGGAACACAGGACGCCTTTCTCGTCTCCCGTTCCTGTGTCCCCTCCCCGGCCCTCGGGTGCCCAGCTGCCTCTAGGACGTCTTCCTGAATTAGCAAACAGTGTCCTTGCTGTTGGGCAGACGCATGCCACCATGGTCCGTGGCTTGGTGGGTGAGGCGTGGGTCAGATTTCAGCCCTCGAACCCTTGCCCAGGGCACAACCTGCCCCACGTCCCTCCGTCATTATCAACTGGTGACCCTTTGGGCTGACTTTTCATGCGTGGCTGTCCTCTGGGCCCCTCCCGAATAGCCGTTGCTGGTGTCTGTCGTTGCCCAATTTGTGGTGGGGGGCTGAGCAGGGAGCACCCCGACCTTTCTCCCCCATCCCTGCACAGCTCGTCCCCACCTGGAGGCAGCTGGGGGTGGTGGGTGCAGTGAGGAAGGAAAGGGAGGGACAAGGAAGGCTTTGATTCATTTTATATCATCAAGATTCCACATCATTTCTTTTGGAAAAAGATCACACTTTCTTTTTTAAATTTCAAATTCATGGGAAGAACCTACGTTTTGGAGTCAGAGAGAATTAAATTTAACTCCTGTACTGTATTTTTTTGAGAATAAGAATTTTCTGCCTGTCCCTCAAGAGTTCTCACTGCCCTCTGCTGAGAAAGTGTCACAGACTGTGATGATGACAACTGTAAATGGCATCCTTAGAGCTCTGCAGTGCCAACTTGTACAGCTGTCTGTGGTGCCTTTGACCCTGACGAGTCACAGTGTTTTCGAACCTCATTATCTTCACTCATAAAAGGGGTTTTATAGTCCTTAGAGAAGTTGGTTAATAAGTGTTAACTGTCACTATGTTATTATGGTCGCCGCTATCAGATTTCAATCCCGACAAAGATGATGATGATACTGGTGAAGACATTTGATATGATAGAGATTTAATGCTTTTCCAGTGGGGTTTCGAATTTATGTTCTAGTCTGGTACAGTCACCAAGTTATTATCTACATTTCACAGGTCAGAAAATCGACTCGTGTATTATTGCATGACTTGGACACAATAAGACAATCAGGCAGATCAAAAGGAACATTCTAATGCCTAATTCTGACTCAGCTTTTCATCAGCATGCGCTGCCCTCTGGAGCGGTACTGATGGTGGTGATGTGTACGTGTGTGTCTTTGTTCAAAATGGACCTTTGTTGGAAAGTCTTATTAAGTTTCCTTCCGTCATCATTCCAGATTTATTACTTTAATTCGTTTTGGCTTTTTATACACAGGAGTTACATTTTCTTTGGTTCTACCTCAGTTTCAACCTGCCAGTAGGGTATAAAAATATATTTTTATATTTCACCCTCTGTAGTTTACTTCTCTTGTGACCATCGTTAAGCAAGAAAATGATTTACTTTGGACTCAAGGGTCAGCAAAATGCGAAGCCATTTGTATCTGTAGCGCTCACAGATTTATGGATAAAAGCCTGTGGACGTGAACCTGGACTGCTGAAGACCACCGGAAGCCTCCTGGACGAGCCCTGACTTTCAGGGGGACCTCCCACCCCCATCTCACCTCTATCACCGTCCTCTCGCTGTGCCCGTTCCTCCCCCCACCCCCACCTACTGCAAACGTTCCTAGGAAACTTTCGTAAGCCCAAAGGGTGTAATTGCCATGACTTCATATGCCCCGCGTGGCTCTTTTCTCGTTTTCTTCCCTGCCTCACTCTCCTTCCGCTTCCTGGGGTCACCACCCCCATACAGTCTGTACACCCAAGTCCTCATTCAGGTCCACTTTAGGAGAAATCGACGCTAAGACAGCACTGTCCTCAGGCTGTGGTTTTCTGCGTGGGGACTAACTCATTAAATGCGTGTTTCTCTCAGGAGTGCATGAGCACCTCGGGGACTCCCCGGGTCATATTTGCCCATCACTGTAACCTGAACACAGTAGGTACTCTTGGCAAACAGTAGGTGCTCAATTAGGCCATATAAGATGAATGAATGATCCCTGTATTATGAGGTCATGATGCTATCATCCCACTTCCTTCTGAGAAAAACAGCTGCAGGTAGTGACGGGCCTGGGGAATCTCTTCTTTGTGTCGGTGTGACCTGGCTCTTCTGGAAGTTATGGGTCAGTCTTGACCCTAATTCAGCCATCCTAGGAGTCCGGTGTCCCAGCAGGTGCACCCCACTCTGAACAACATCGGTCATCGAGGGAGAGTCAGCAATGTGGGTGGAGGAGGCAGGAGGAGAGGCCGATCACGAGACAGGGCTGAGCAGGGAGCTGACGAGCTTACTGGGGAAGGGGACCTCGGAGAGGCAGAGAAATGAGGGCTGCAGGACCCCGGCGGGAGCTGAGATCCAACCCATTAGTGCCCTGCGAGTCTCTTGCTCCAAAGATGTCTCTGGGAGTGAGTTTTCCCAGAAAAGACTTTTAAAATGAAGGCCTAAAAGATCTTCTCAAAAACCACACCTAAAACCACAAGCCTTCCCACTAGCCATTTTGACTCCTGGCAAAGACAAACATTAAAAAGGCAAAGGAAAGTAACGTGAGCCAGGAAAGAAGCCCCTGGTGCGGGGGGAGGGGTCTAGCTGAGGTTCGGGGCGGCTTGTTTGTGTTTGTGGGTAGGGGAACTCCTCCCCTTCCCTGCTTTGTTTTGTTTTGTTTTGTTTGTTTGGTTGCGACTGGTCTGATTTTCTCCTTTACGTCTTCATGGAGAGGGAGAGTATTCATTCACATCAGGCTCTAGACACCCAGCCAGCTTCAGGCAGGTAGCGGACCCTCTCTGGGCCTTAGTCTCATCTGGAGAATGGGCGTAATCAAAGCTGATTTGCAGTGGGGAATGAAATAAGGTTAGAACAGGGTCCAGCTCGGTGCCTGGCAAAGTGCTCAGTCGTATTTGTCATTGTAACCTCACCTAACCTCATGAACGCCTGGTGAAATGGGTATGACTCTCCAGATTCGAACAGTCTCCTGGAGGTTCTGTCACTTGTCCAAATGCGCCCAGCTGGGCAGGACTGAGTCTGGTCAGAACCCGGTTCCACTCTCTGATCCCCCACCTCGGATCCCCCACCTCCCACCCCCACCTCAGCCCTGTCCCCCTCCTCTCCCCGTCTCTTTCCTCCCGCCCTCTCTTTCCCCGTGAAGCCAGGGTTCATGGTCAGGGTCGGAGCAGAGATGGGCCAGAGGAAATGTTGGGCAAAACACTGAATTTGGAGTCAGGAACCTGGGGTCCAAGTCCAGGAGTGAAAGCTGGGCAGTGCCTCCCTGTCTGGACCTCTTTTCCTCTCCGGGGTGGGCAGGACAGTGACCCTGCCCTGGCCACCTCTGGGTGTAGGGGTGGCTGATCTGCTGCGGGCGGGGTACAGAACCTTATAGTTTCAAGCCCAGCCGTCATCAATGCACCTGTCTGTCACTAGCAAGCCGAAGTGGCCCCACCCCAGCCCTCTCTGCCCACCCTGCCCCACGTACACAGAGGCATCTGCAGACCCAGTTGTCCAAACCCTCCTCGCTCCTGGCTTCACACCGAGCTCTCTAGAAAGGAGCCAGCGACTTCGATGGGTTTCCTTGTCATCCTCCTTCCTCTCCCCAGCATCAATGGGAGACATTGCTCTTTTTTTTATTTTTAAATTGTTTGTTCCCAAAGGGAGACAACCCAACAGAAAAGGTTCATCGGTTCATGCCACCAACCTTGGTGACTGCTGCTCCCTCCGCCAGGAACACCTGGGACTAAAGTCCTACCGGCCCTTTGCCGTGCGACTCAGCGGCTGGGTCCCTTTCCTCGGCGCCCTGGGCTGACTCAGGACTCCGCGCCTCCTCTGGGTGCCCTGCTTTCCTTCCTGTCCGCATAGGACGCTCACTCCCACCTGTCCGTGTCCTGGTCGTGGACAAGCTCAGTCAGCAGGGCCATGTCTCTTCCTTCTCTTGGTCTCTCAGTCCCCAGTGGAATGGCCGGTGGAATGAGGAAGGAGGGGTCACCCACACACCTCTGCTCCTGTCAGCCCGTCAGCCCTGAGGACCAGCCCCGGAGGGAGGCTCAGAAATGCAAATCAACTGTGTCTGCTTCAAATTAAACCCACATTCTGATCTAGTGGGGGCAGAGCTGTTTCTTAGCCAATACATATGAATAAGAAAAATAAGCCAATCTTTTAGGCTTCTCCTGCCAGCCACCGCCCCAGGTTATAAATTCTGCACTGCCCGGTCTGTCTGACAGTCGTGACGAAGCGGGTTTCGGGATCAGGAGCTTCTTCCCGCCGACAGATCGCAGCACCTTGCGTCTCCCGGTCTACCGCCTCCATCTTGTTCCCGTCTAGGAGGAAGATTTGACGAGAATAGCTATTTTTTCTACTCTGGGACCTTCTCTGCCACCTCTCTGCCAAGCGGACACTGCGATTTCTTTCTTCTTTCGTTCTTCCTCCTCCTCCTTTTTTAAACTTCTGACCCTTAGCATACAAACCTAAAAAGGTTTTAATAAGCAGAAAGAACAGCCTCCCCGGGGTGGGCATGATGGGCTGGAATGGCTCCCACCTCGTGACCTTGTGTGTTCAGGTCTTCCTTGTCCGGAACCCGGTCCCTTGTCTGACGGCCCATCCACCAAACCCAGCCTGTCGCCGAAAACCTGGGCGAGGCGCCGCGTGCTTCTCTCCGCTGCCCTCCGCGCTCGCGTAGTTAGGACTAAGAGATGCTCTTCGCTCGTCCCCGCTGCTCTCCGCTCGTCCCCGCTGCTGTCCGCCTGGCGGCTGCTCATCCGGCTTCGTGCACCCCCTGGGAGTGGGCGAGCGGCCCCGCTCGCCGTCCCCGCTCACTCGGGCTTGCTTTCGCCACCATCGAGGAACTCCTTGCACGAGGACTGTGCACAGGCTCCGAGTGTCCCCTCAGTAAGCTCCCACACGCCTACACCTGCGCAATCTCCAGATCAAGGTGCGGACTTCCAGCGCCCAGCAGCTCCCCTGCGCCCTCTCGGTCGGTAATCAAAGGCTCCGTTGTCCTGCTCGCTCGCATCCGGGTTGCTTTCATCTGTTCTGGAAAGTATTCTAAATGTCGTCATCCAGAATGCACTGTTGTGTGTGGAGTTGTTTTTTCTTTTCTTTTTGCCGTTATGTCTGTGTGACAAATCCAATTTGTTGTGTTTAGCAGATTTTTTTTTCATTACTAAGAAGTATTCCACTATCTTAGTTCTTTTGGGCTGCTTTAACAAAATACCATAGACTAGGAGGCTTAGAAACTACAGAAATGTATTTCTCACCCTTCCTGGCACAGGGAAGTTCAAGGTCAAGGCACCTGCAGATTCGATGGCTGGTGAGAGCCCACCTTCTGGCTCATAGATGGCCATCTTCTTGCTGTGTCCTCACATGAGGGGCAAGGGAGCTCTGTGGGGCCTCTTTTATGAGGGCACTCATCCCATTCATGAGGGTGCCACCTTCATGACCTAATCACCCCCAAAGCCCCGCCTTCTAATAACTTTGTATTGGGATCTAGATGTCAACATATGAATTTCAGAGGGACACACACTTTCAGTCTGTAGCATCCACTAAGATGTGTATATATATATATGTGTGTATATATACACATCTTATCTCAGATGATTTACCTGTTCTACTCTTACTGGACAATTAGAAATTTACAACTTTTGGTTATTGTGATTAATGCTATATACATTGTGATTAATGCTATGTACATTCTTGTCTGCCTTTTGGTAAAAATAAGTTTTCATTTTTCTAAGGGAAAAAGCTAGGAGTAGAAGTTCCAGGTCATACAATATCATTGCGTAGCTTAAGCTGATTTTGCCACATAATTCTGTAAAGTGGTTGAACCAACTTACACCCCCACCAGCAATCTAGGAGACTTCTGATTTTTCCCTATCTTTGCCAACACTTGTCATTGCCATTAGATGTGTGTATGTGTGTGTGTGTGTGTGTGTGCGTGCGCATATGTGTGTATGTGTGTGTACATGTATGTTTGGTCCATTTAAGAAACTGAGTCATCAGTCTTTGATTTGTTGGACTTATTCATATATCCTGGATATGAGCCCTCTTTCAGATAAACGTGTGACAAATATCTTTTTCCACTTTAAGACTTATTTTATCACTCTCTTAATGATATCTTTTGATGAACAGAAGTTTTCATTTTAATGAAGTCCAATTTATCAATCTTTTCTTTATAGCTACTACTTTTTGTGACATGTTTTAGAAATCTTTGCCTACCCAAAGGTCATGAAGATAATCTCCTATGTTTCCTTCTAGAAACTTCATTGGTTCACTTTTTACGTTTAGATTCATAAACCATGCCAAATTAATTTTTATGTACTGTGTGAGGTTCACCTTGACTTTTGAAATAGCCTCTTCCCTGTCTTCCCTCTTTCCTGTCTTGAATTATCCCATTTTTTGCTGCCTGCATGATTGTCCATTCTAAAGCTAGTTCTGATCACATGACATTTCTACTTAAAACCATTCTGTGTTTCTCTCGCCATGAAGTCTAACGTCCATAGCATAGTACGTAATGCCTTTTGGGATCAGACACTTATCTTTCTAGCTTCATCTCCAATTAAGGAGATAGGAATTATACTCTTGCCCCCAAATTCTAAATAGCTACTGTTATGAGTTGAATTGTGCCCCCACCTCCCAAAAGGCATACTGAAGTCCTTGAACTTGGTCCCTCGGAATGGGACCTGCTCCAGGACAAAAAGATAAGTAGTTATCATGGCAGTCTATCTCTTAGTTACAATATCTAACACGGCTCTGTTTCAGATATCTAATACCGAGTGACAAACCACCCCCAAAATTAGTGACTTCAAATGATAATTTATTAATATCTCTCATGGTTCTGCGGATAAACAGGGTCTTAACTGGTGGTTCTTTCTCGATCTTTCATATGGCTGAAGTGGATTGCAGCTAGAGGTGGAGTCATTTGTAGACTCTTCTGGGCTAGACATCCAAGAGGCCATTCTCACGCATGTCTAGCCTTGCTGGGGTGGACAGAATTCCTGGGGCTGATGGGGCCTTTCCTTTCACAGAGATTCTCTTGGCTGCCTGGGGCTTCCTCACATTGTGGCAGTGATAAAGTCGTCAGACTGCTTACATGGAATCTGGTTTCCCTGAGGATGAAGGACCCAAGAGACCAACGTTTCTTCTGACCCGGCCTCGGAAGTCATGCAATCCCGCTTCCTCCTCATTCTATTAGTGAAAGTCACAGGACCAGCTCAGATTTAAGGGGCGGCGATTCTGTAAGAGAGTGAGTGCTAGAAGGCATGTTTCATTGGAGCCCATGGGAGACTAGTTGTGATAGCTTCTTTGTGTATCCTCCTCAGACACATTATCTTTTGTCCCCAGAGGCTCTAATATAAGTTGGAAAGGGCATTCATTAGACCAGTAATTTATTCTGCAGTCAATTTCTTATTATAAAAAAGCATGTCCAGCTCTGATATCTTATCTAGATTAAAAAAGGACATAGATGACCCTAAAGGATGGCCTAAAACTCCTTCTCTAAATAATGTGACCTCGACAATGTAGACATGTCACACAAATGCTGCAACACACTGCGCCAATTAACTAATGGCGTCTGAGGATGTATCAAGAATAATATCCAGTGTACATTTTGAAACGGAGAAAATAAAATAGCTCTCTGATATTACCTGGACACTTCAGGTTAAGAAGCAGCAGAATAGATGATCTCATTTTAATCTCATGGTGATAATTCGCGATTTCATTATCCCCAACATAGCTCATCAAAACCACTGTGTGATGAAACTAAGATGCATTATACACATTTTATAGAAGAATAGATGGACTTTCAGAGATGTAAACTGTTTCTTCCACCAAGGGAATAACAAGGCTAGCCTACATTATGAATAGTGGGCAGTGGTCTGGAGAGGCCTTGTAATAAAGTTTAAATAATGGCTCAACATTTTTACCCCAAATTCATGTCTTCGCTAGTGCTCTCCTCAGGTCTTGAACTGTTGTTTTTATGGATAAGATGTTATTACTGCTCTTAAAAAAAAAAAAAAAAGAACAGAAGGTTGTGAACAGAAAATTACGTTTAAAATAAATACTTATTTAGAATGAGAAAACAGATAAATTATATAGACCGAATATCTACAAAATCCAAAATGATCTCATAAAGTCTAGGGAAAAACCTAATATTTTTAAGTTAACTTCTAGGCACATATCTATAACATGTATTCCCTAAGATTTGGGGTCCATTCTCTTTTCTGGCCTCTTCGCAAAACAACAGTTTTATAATAATTTTTGATCAGACAATAGAAAGCTTATTTAGTCCTTCTTCTAGCATGGTGGATTAGAACGGTTTTTACTGATAATTTAGAAAAATTCATTCAGAATCCTAACCCATTGATGGTCACGTCCTATAAATTTTTAGGATTGTTATCAATTTTGGGAAAAACTCTATCCAATTTCTGCCTTAAATGAGCTGTAGGTTTTCAGAGCATTTTAACTTTTCTTACATAACAACTAAATATTAAATCATCTTTGAGTTACTGACATTCAATAGCCAGCTTGTCAATGATTTCCTCTTAGAGTGATATATTTTGAGTTTTATATGATCCCCATTGAGGTCAGCATTTTGTTTTCAGATCAGCCAGAAATTTGCATATCTTCCCAATATATTTGGATGATTCACTCCTTTAGATTTATTGACCAAAATATCAAATAATCCAGGAGCCTATCTATGCACTATTTCTATGAGAGTCACTCTTCTAATGAATTACCACATTTAGTGTGATCTAAACATTATTTTTGCTGTAATTTGCTTCTAAATATCAGATTAATTTCTACTGCTTTCCCCTCCTCATGTTTTCCTTTTGTTTCTTATAATTTTTAATTGAATTTCCTTTCATCTCCTTAATGATAAATTGAAAGACGAGAAAAGAATGAGTCCTTCATAAACATCCAGTTCAGGAGCCTGTAATTTATTATTTGTTTTATTTGAAACATTCCAAAACATCTTTTCAAATTACAGTTGAAATGATGTATTGAAGCTTTATCAAATTTTGAATACATTTGTTTTTGTTTTCTTTGTGCTCAGATTTCTCTGCGAGTCTTTAACAATGTATGTCAGTCCTTTAAATATCTTTGTGCCCGTGTACAAGGCTTGAATAGCTTTATAATGGCCCAGACCATTTTATCACCCTTAGAATCTTTAAAGAAAAATCTAAGTTGGCATATGAATATACAATAACATCCACAATTCAAGCCTGGAAAGAAAACATTTAATGTAGCAGACCACCAAAGCTGTCAACAACCTCAACATTGTGGAGGCAGCTTTTCAATAGGATTAAGGGAATGAGGTGCTTGCGGCACATATTGTGCCATATTTAAATGTTTTTAAAAAGCACCTGAAGGCCTTTGTTCTTGATAATAGCAATTTTTTCATACAATTGACTGAATGACATTCAAGGACAAGCTATGATAGTCCAAAACTTGTTTCACTATGTTAAAGTCAGATAGTTGTCAGTTGGCAAAAATGTTAAAAGTTTCTCATAGGATTTTCTGCTAAAATAGTAGCACACATTACTCATCACAGATCAATGTTTGTCACATGCAACATGGAACTTTCAATCATGGGGTAATTATCTAGTGGCTGGTTTATTTGATGTATCTCTTAATGGAACACAGTTTACAACCAAAAAAGCACCAAGCCATATAGGACACGTATATAGGACATCACATGGGACACCTGAGATCTCAACAGTTGGTTATCAATTAAAAAAAAACAAAACAAAACACTTGTTTCAGAAGCATCTTTAATATTCATTCTATGTTCTATTTTATTCTTTGCATTTGCAGTATGGTTCTTCATATTATTGTGATCATGATATTGGAAAAAAAAGTTGTTTTTACTTAGACAGATATGAATGAAAAGCCTACTCACTGTGACAGGCCAGTATGAAAGATCACAGAACTCACCGAAGTTGATAAGTTCAGCTAAGTGGAGATACTGTTGATCTTCGCGCATTTTTGTCACGTGTACCAATTGTGTCTTACTTTGCCTTTATTTTCATCACTCTTCCGGTTTGGGTTTCTCTGTGGGAATGGCCTGATTTTCAAATCCTTTGTTATCTCTTTAATTGTCATTTTATTTTTATACTTTCAGCTACCAGGACTCTTTTCTAAGTCTTTATGACTTTGACCATCAGATTTTTCATTCCTGCTGTGATATAGTAAGATAGTTTCTGACATCTTAAAGATTCTGCTAGTCTTGGTGTGCTCAATTTCTTTTTTTGACTTTAAGATACTTCTCACCAAATCTGAATTTTGTTTTCATGAATAATTCTAAGACTGCATAGAACTAATCTGAAATTAAGGCATACACAAGAGCGATTCTAATATTCAAAAAACCTACCACTACTTTGTATTGAGCTACTTAATAGTGTGACCCCAGCATTCGTACACCATATTGACTTACTGATGAATGTGTAGGAGTTTGTCACTTGCTTCTTCAGGCTTTTTTGCCGGGTCACAGATAAGCTTGTGTTCTCTTTCACGTGGAACCAGCAGACTTCCTCAGAACAAGACGTGTCGGCTATGCTAGATGCAAAGCAATATGTCGGGATGCGTGAGACACGCAGCTCCTCACACAGGCTCACTTGCTGTTTAGTGTTCTGATCCTGGCTCCTCCTTTATGAATACAGGGATTCTAATCAATTCTATTTCATACAATTCTCATCAAAAAAGAAAAAAATATGTATAGTACATTTATAATTGTACCTGCTGAGATTCTGAGCATGTAGCTGACAAGAGAGAATGATTTTGACGGGGCGTCAAGGAGACCCAACTTATAACTGTACACAGCTGATGATTGGAGGGATTGTCCACCATCGGGCTGCTGGCTGTCTACATCTCAAACCTTCTCTTCCATGAGCCGTACACATCTAGTGCCAGGGACTAGAGGACAAATTTCTATCAGAATCAAACTACATCTTCAGGTTGCTGTGTAAGGAAAGTTGACACAGAGGGCGAGTGGAGACTTCTGGAAGCCACTCCTGTACCAGGAAGGCTAGCAATAACATAACTATAAACGGCAGTGAAAGCAAATCGCGTAAATATATATCCCACCAAATTCCCAGTAAACGTATCCCCAAACCAATCTCCTTTTAGCCAGACCCTCAGAGAACTGACGGTAATTTATTATGGCAAAATGATACAAAACGAAATCAGCAAAGGGGAAAGGCACATGGGGGAAAAGCCAGAGGAAGCCAGGAGCAAGCTTCCAGAATCCTCTCCCGATGGCATCACACAGGATGTGCCTGTGCTTAACCGCAGTGAACGGTGACAGAACAATATAATAGTAAATCCTAAATAAAATTTTAACAAACAATTCAACGGCACATTAAAAAAAGCTCAGCAGGACTATATGGCATTCATTCCACTAATCAAGAATGCTTTGTTATAAGGCACTATGTTTAATTCATCTCATTTATATATCTAAGGAAAAATAACTTATGGTAATCTTCATAGATGATGAAGAGGCATTAGGCAAAATTGAATATCCATTCTTAGCTTAAGAAAACCTTAATAATATAGGAATTTGTATATTTTCCTAACTTGATAAATGATATCTCTTTTGTCCCAAAGGAATTTTCAGGATAAATGAGGAAGCACTAGAAACATTCTCACTAAATTCAGGGAAAAAAAAGACAAGGGCATTATTACACCAGATTTGTTAGCGAGTCGAAGAAATTCTATGTACAAAAACTTGAAAAAGGGAGGTGAAATCATCACTATTTAAATACAATCTGATTATGTACCTGGAAGATTCAAGGCAATTAACCAAAATGAATAAAAACAGGGAAATTATTCAATAAGATAGCA
Organism: Pteropus vampyrus; assembly: GCF_000151845.1. NCBI lineage: Eukaryota > Metazoa > Chordata > Mammalia > Chiroptera > Pteropodidae > Pteropus > Pteropus vampyrus. Next base: position 1,775,856 of record NW_011888964.1, read on the forward strand.
TGATTCAAAATTAACAAATAGAATTCAATAAATCTATTGCACATACACACACACACACCACTATGTATAAGTTATTACATTGTGATATACAAAGGAAGAAAATAATCAGTGAAATATGACAGTCTAGTTGAATTCACTCCATATTTTTGAATACATTCCTTTCCCCAGCTTCTCAGAGACCACATCATCAGGAAACCCAAAGTTCTGTGTCTCCAGCAGGCCAGACTGTCCCCAGATAAAACGCCATGCCCTCATCCCCTCGGGCTGCAGGTCCGTGCACGCACAGCTGAGAAGAAAGCTCCCCCCTTGGTAGAGGAAGCATGGGGGAAGGGCTGAAAGAGGCCAGCTCGTGGAGGGTTTGAATGTCACGGTGAAGAGCCCGGGGTGAAGGCAGTGCCACCATCGAGAAAACTAGGGGCCAGTGTGGGGACAGAGAGACCAATGCAGAGGTTCCTGCAGAAACAGTCCAGTTGAGAGCAGATGGGGAATTCAGCTTTGCTAGTAGAAATAGAGATAGAGAGCAGATGGATTAAAAAATATATATTAAGAAGTGAAATTGGCCAGATTTGGACAGTATATTGGCTCTTGGTGGAGGTGAAAGCTAACTAATGCCATGTGTTCAATGGTTACCTTTCTATTATTATTATTAATATTATTAGTTTGGCAAATTGAAGCCGATACTTATATTTTGATAATTGTAAAAATGCTTTACCGACTTCCCTCCGTAGCTAAGATCCCCATTCCTGTAGCGTTTATTGTTCTTTGTCATTCACACGGAGGTCGGATGTTGTCCTAATCATTTTTCCTGGGGTATCTCAAGTTCGAAGTCATTGACGGAATTAAAAAATAGGAGACAAAAATCAAGATTGAATTCCCAGGGAGAAACTGAAGTGACAGGTCTGGAATTAAATGTTTAGAGTTTGAGTAAAAGCCGCAAATAGCTCTGGCGGATGTTCAGTTTGGCTTTATCAACCATTGTTTTCATGGTGTGTTGGGTGCTTAAAAGATATTGCATGTTTTTTCACGAGCATGAGACGACATAAGTTATTCTGAGAAAAAAACAATCAGAAAAACAAAGGATTAGTGTATCCTCATGCTTTTTGCACAAAAACATAAGAACGAACTTTCCATCTTTCAATGTTGCCTTACGAACAGTTCCCTACTCGTTGATGTCAACTTATTTTTGCCAAATGAGCCATTCATGATGGGGACTCTAATTCAGAAGACCACAGACTGAAGTTACTCCTTAAAAAGTCTCAGCACCTTAGAACATTAAAAAAGATATATTCATTTGGGAAGCAGACTTTCACAAAATTGGAAAATCCTACCTTTCCGAAGTCCTTAATACCCCAACCCTCTACTTTTTTTTTGACCTGAGTTTCACAGGCAATCAACCCCAGGCTGGCAGGGTAGTTTATCACCACTGAACTTTGCCACCTGGCTTAATTCCCTCCCTGCTCGGCTCGGTGATGACACCCGCCTGACGGCCTCCCAGCCCCACGGTTCCTCATCGCCCTGCATCGCACGGCGGAGGGAGCTAATCACGTTTTAAAGAGACTAAATATTACACTGACATAAAAAGGTTCATTATGACTTAGTCGGGAATGTTAAACAGCTGTGACCTGGGAGAGGAGAAAGGTAGAGATTAAGGGTGACGTTTGAGTGAAAACCGAGTGATAAAAACAATTAGGGCATTAATGGAGGAAGATGCGTGCTTTCCAGCGCCATTGACCTTTCTAAGCCCGCTGCTTCTCTTTGCTTCGTGTCTTTGATTGCTACGTCTCCTGAGAGGGAAGGGTAATTTAGGGGATTGGGTGGAAATTCATTGGGTTTCTGCTCTGCCCCATTACCTGGAGGTGGGTACCGCTGCAGGCTGGTTTCCCGATCTGTGAGCCAGGAGCACCCACACCTGTGCTGCTCAGTGTCATGCAGATAGCAGGTCTGGGTGCCCGGTCTGGACCTAACCCCCACCGCGGCCTTCCTACGCAGGGTACTGCAGACTGAGCCTGAGGGCCAGGGAAAGAACGAGCCCCGGAAGACCAGCAGAGCTGGGTGTCAGTCCCCCGCCGGCAGGCTGTGCGGCCCTCTGCAAGCTTCTTCACCTCTCTGAGCCCCGTTTCCTCATCTGCGAGGGGGAGGCAACGATATCGAGGGCTGTGAGAGCCAGTGAGATATATAAACAAAGCGTCTACCTGAATTTTACCTGAGATCGGCCCAGCTATGTACATTGCCCTTTAAGAAGCAAGCAAAGGGGTTCTTGGGACCGGCCTCAGGAGACCCCTGCTTCAGGCTCAGACACCAGACCCCCCCAGGGAGGCTGGGAAACCGGAGGCCACGAGTGTCGTGCTTGGCTGGGACCAGTCCTCAGAGCGGTAACACGCCCTTGGATTGGGCAAAACTGGCTCATATCAAGAAGGAGAGTCTAGATATCACGTTGCCCGACCTTTCAGCGCCTCGCCTCCTGCGAGGCCTCCCACGGGGGCGGGCTTAAGCTCGCCTGCTCCGACGACTGCCATCTCGGCGTGTCTGCCTTCCGTCGCCTGGAATCTAGTGGCCCCCTCTCATCGGCTGTCCTCTCTTACTTCTCTGGTCTTCATAGGTTTACATTTAACGTCATTTAATATGTTCCTTTACTGTCATTCCCGTGGGCTTTCGAGAAGCGGCTGCTTCGAATCGGAAGTCCGGAACACATTCTGGACTTGCTCTTGACTGTCAAAGCTCTTCTTTAGTCTCCCATTTTTTGGCAACACATTTTCCAGAGCCAACTCTACACAGTCCCTGAGGGCAGGGCGCCTCCCGTTCATCCTTCCGTCCCTGCCAGAGCTGGCCCGAGGGCCTGGCTCACCGCAGGTTTGGGGACACACGTGCTGAACGGAGCCACTCTGTGCACAGGAAAGTGTACGTCTCATTCAGGTCCGCCAGCTGACAGCCTTAGGCAGCGCTTTCTCATTTCTCGCCTCCAGGACCTGCAGAAAGGCAATTCTCATTTTTCGAGAGAAATCTAGGAGTATAACTGAAGCTCCCGGGGGCCGAGTGTGAGTCTGGAGCCAGGCCGAGGCGGAGTTTTCGTCTGAGGCCTCACAGGTGGCAGTGGGGCTGGGCAGAGGGGTGGAGGACACGTGGCGGGCATCCACGATGGTGAGCATGGCAGTCAAGACTCTCACAGGACTGGGGGGACAGGAGCTGCAGAGCTCAGAGAATCCCCCCGGATGGGCGGGGCGGCCAGCAGAGCCCGGCTCTCTGAACGGTGCTTGATGCTGATGATGCTGATGTGTCAAGGGCGGCCAAGGGCAAGAGAAGTCGGGGTCAGTGAGGGCTCTGGAGGGGAATCCTGACCTGCGTTCTTCACCTGTGGGCTTTACATATCAGGAGGTAGCAGCGAGCCAACCCAGCCACATATGTCGGTATGGGAGATGCCCTTTGAACTCTGACTTTATGAAGAAAACGGTGTCTGTGAGAGAATGACCACACTGGCATTCTGCAATGAGATGTGTCTACGGTTTACTTCACAAATGTAGGGAAATAGATTATAAATGCCACGTGGAACACCAAGGACTTTTAGGAAAACGGAGATGCATTCTCTCTCTCTCTCTCCTCTCCCGCCCCTCCTTCTTCCTCACAGCTCCGTCGAGGTATAATGGGCATATAATAAGCTGCACATATTAACAACTTACAAGTTTTATTATTTGCATAAACTTACACAATTATCACCACCACCAACTCAGCGAACACATCCATCACCCCCCAGAGTGTCTTCAAGCCCCTTCCGTCGCCACCTCACCATCCACAAGCAGCCACAGACCGGCTGTACGTCGCTGCACGTCAGCTGGCATTTCCTAGGATTTTATATCAACAGAGTCGCACGGTATGCGCACATTCTTTTCTGTCTGACTTTATTCGGCATGATTATTTTGAGATTCGCTAATGGTTAGTGTGTCTGTGGTTTATTCTTTGTTGCTGAGTAGGATTCCACCGTGTGGATTTGTTTCGTCATTTACCTGTTGGTCCCTATTTGGTTTAGTTCCTGTTTCCTTTTGGCAGTTACAAATACAGCTGCAGTGAGCATCTGTCTTCGTATGGACTGGACGCTCCCTGTGGCTCGCCCTTCCTTCTCTCCCACGGTGGCGGGTGTGCGTGGTGTCTCGTTTTAGTTTGCAACTCCCTAAAACACATGATGTGGAATGTCTTTTTCTAGACTTCTTTTCTACCTGTATCTTTTTTGATGAAGCGTCTGTTTACCTCTTGCCCGATTTCAAATCAGGTGACTCATTTTTGTTGTCGAGTTTTAAGTGTCCTCGGTATATTTCGGGTAACCGTCCTTCATCCGATGTGTCTTTGGCAAGTATTTCCTCTCGGTCTGCAGCTTGCCCTCTCATTCTCTTGAGCACGGATGGTTTTTGACACACATGCTGGAGAATGGACTTTTCTCGTCGTGCAAGCTCTGAATCAGGTCAAATGATGAACGGCCCCGTGAACGGGCCTTTCCAGGGAGTTACCAGATAGGTGACATAGTGCAGCGTGATGGGGATGAGACTTTCTGAAGACCTCCGCCCAGATCTGTCCCCTCCAGTGTCCGCCCCACTGCTGGAGACTGTGAGGGGTGGGTTTTTGAGGTTGCCGAGAAGGAAGGAATGGAAACAGGGGTGGCTAAAACACGACGAGCCCCCTATTCTTACCGAGACTCAGCTCTTTCTTCTTGAATAAACGCTCCTTGGATTATTGGAAGAAATGGCGTTAATTTCCAGAGTTTTTAAAATTCTGAATTGACTTTTTTTTTTTCTTTTTTTGTCGGTGCTGTTGCCTTTGGTGAGCAGGTTTTCGGGGGTCCTGTCTCGCCGTTCCTCTTCCACGTAATTGCCTAACAGAGGATTTTCCCAATTGCGTGTGATGTCGAAAGGTGTTTCATACAAAGATTTTTGTGTTCGAAAAGGTTTGGGAAAATACACACGCAAAGACTTAAAAAAAAAAAAAATCTCCTGTGTCGTATTTTCTTCCCCAGCTTCGATTCTGGCGTAGCCTTGGTGCACGGCGCCATCCGCCCTGCAGGTCCCACGTCCTGCGGTGGGGCCTCATGCCACTCCCCCGCCTTTTTGTCCCTTGGCCTCCCCCGAAGTCCCCTAACACCCCTTGGCTTGTGTGACGGTGTCTGAGGATGTGAGAAAGTGAATGCTTTGGGGGAGCAGGGGTGGTGGGTAAATGCAAGCTTCCTGTAGTCGGAGGGTCACATCAGAGGGCATTGTGCCCGACCTCGTGGGTCCCCTTGGGGCTCAACCCTCATGTGGCCACAGCGGTAACTGGCTCGGCCGTGCAGCATCTGGAGCCACGCCCCCCTTCCTGCCTCACCGTTCCTCATCTCTTCTTTCCTCTGCTCAGCTTCCAAATGCGTGCCTCAGACTTTCCTCGTAGGAAAATCTAAACAGAGATGTCATGGTTTTAGGAAACGCAGAACACTTCCTCTTTACTATTCAGATTCTCGCTATTTCAGATTATTTCATCCACTAGTTCAGATTATTATTATCTAAGAGACTGCTCTGGTATGCTTTTAGTCATCAAACCCTTTAATATCTATAATCTTAAGGGCATACGCCCCATGGAATACAAACATGCTTTCAGAAGTGTTGATTTAACATATACAAATACCTATTAGAACTTCAGATAATCTCGTAGATGTCGATTAACGAGAGGAAGTTTCATTTGGCATTAAAGATATACGCTCTTCCGAGGATACAGTAAGTAGCAAAGTGCCTTGGGGATCGGGCACAAATATTATGACATCATGATCCCTCAATACTACGCATACTTCATGACATCCAAGCTCACAATAGCCAAGGCACCATGACTGGCAACGCTGTAGAGATGGCAGACTTCTCCATGAGACAGCTCATATGTTATTGAATAGTATTTATTTGATGTTTATTTATATTTATTTAAGAGTTCATATTTTATTTGATTTCCTATTTGATGAAAATGTGAATTTTCTTCACGGCAGAACAATATAATTGTGATTTAACTGATTTCAGGTAATAAAATGTTTCATGTTTTATCACTTAGGATATTTAATTTTGAGGAAGTTGGAATTAGGTCATAATGTTGGCTCGTATGCACGTGTGTGTGTGTGTGAAATGAAGTGACGACCTGTTGGCATCTCATGGTTTGGGGTCCTCCTGTCCCCCTCCAGGCAAGTTTAGTGATGCCCCGCTTTCAGGCGATTAGAAGAGCCCCATGATTCTCAGCCAGTTAGAGAGCTCCCCTGGGCTTTGCCATGTTGCTGATAGATGAGGAGCTGTCTTTTTCTTTTGGGTCAGGGGTTGTAAGCATGGAGGCCTGGGACTGGTGGCTGTTTTGCCTGCCACGTGGAAAAAGCTTGACTACAGTAAGAAAACAAAGCCAGTTAACAAAGGGAAACAGAGATGAGCATAAGTGGCAGGAAGATAGAGTACTACTGTCATTACTTGAACTCTTATATGTCGCTGTGCCCGAAGGCAGCTTTGTCCCAGGAATTGCTCGTTGCATGAGTCGATAAATTCTCTTTATTGCAACTTGCCAGTTGGTCTTAGGATTCTGTCACTTGTGACCAAAATTTTTGACTTCGGGTAGGCTGTCATCTGAAGTGCATGGTGCATGTCGTGCTCGGTTCTGGCTCTCTCCCCCCCCCACCCCCGCTGCCTCTGCAGGGGCAGCGCCTGTGATATGATAGGTACTCACGTGTCTGTTGACTGTCTCGCTTTCACCCACAACACGGGTGAAAGAGAGCCCTTCGATATTTCCCGTGTGACATTTCCACTCCAACCTTTGTGGAGTGTGGGGAGAGACTAGGACAGCAAAGTTTTGAGACCTGGGTCTGGGCCCTCTTCTGCTTTTGTTCTAAGTGAGACACTCTCCTTGAAGTCAGCAGCAAGTTTGGGTTCTTGGTGCGACATAAGTTCGGGACTTTAGACATTCTATTTTTAATAGACAGGCCTGGTTGTTTTTTTTTTTTTTTTTTTTTTTGGTAAATGAAAAAAAAATCAATAAAGCTTTGATATGAAGACTTTGCTTTTCTTTTTATTTTTATTTTGGGCTTTTTTTTTTTTTTTTGGTCAACAGTGAAAGTCACTGTGTACCAAAGAAAAATGATGTCCACAGATGAAATATGTTTTCACTGATGTTTTCCGATCAGCTCAATGCATACCAAGTGCTTCTGGGGACTCTGGATCCCACTGGGACCGGGGCAGTCACGTGGAACTGAATTGGTGCATCTCCTGGCCTCTTGTGGACTCTGTGATTGTTTTATGATGTCTGTTGGAAGTCAAAGTTTTCATAGTTTATTGTATTTAGAAATAGAGCTCACTAGATAAATGGAGGCTCTCATCTGGAGGGCAGGACGTCTTCTCCCAGTCCTTGCCAACTATGATATACATTTGGTGTCAGATCTTGATGGGCGATTTATCACATGTCATCTTGAAAAGATAGGTCTCCATTGTTTGCAGACAAAAACCCAGGTTCCTGAGACCACCCTTCACAGTACAATCCAATGTGGCATCAACCGAAACCTCTTGGCCGAAACCTCTTGGCCAGGAACAGAAGGATCCCAGTTTGAGGTCCAGTGAGGCTGCTGACAGGTCATGTGGCCTGGACAGGTCTCTGTGTCTTCCTGAGTTCGGAGCCTCCATAAGGCTGGGCCAGATCAACTCAAAATTCTTTTTGATTATTTGTTTTTGCTTGAATATTCTTTATTTGTGTCTGAAATTTTCAAACTTACCTCCCACCAATATTTACTGGGTGTCTACTATATGCCAGGGAATTAAAATATATCAATCCTTTTGCTCCTCATATAATTGTAAGACATATTGCGTGTTAGAGGGAAGGTCACACAGCTGGAACTGGGCAGAACTAGGACCAATAAAGGTTCAGGAAACATTGGTGCCCTCGTTTGCTCTGTCACTGTCCAGTATTATGAGTTTTACTATGTGATACTTAGTAAGGAAATAGAGGCTGGAAGAACTCAATGCCATGAGGTAAAAGTTGACTTTAATCTTCATTAAAGAAACACAGGAAATTTATTCTTTTACTTATTTATTTTTTTCGAAGCGACATAAAACAAATATGTAAGAACAGTTAGGCCTAGCGAACATCATCTTGTATTAGCCATAAGGTCAGTGATTTTGTCTGAGTTTTATGCGCTCAGTACAGTGAATGAACTATTTTAAACTGGAATTCAGAAGCCTTAGGCATCATTTTTATCTCCATCATTAATTTATTATAATATTTATTATCACCTTGGTTAGTGGAAGGAAATTCTAGGATCATAGTTTTCTCACTAGTAAAATGAAGTAGTTAGAGACCCTGGTGACACTTTTTAATTCTCAGATTCTGTGAAACAATGGGGACTACTGTATTAGTAAAAGTTACAAACATTGGATCTGAAAGACTCAGAAATAATACCTGATTATTTGGAATATCTCCCTCGTCTGAAGAGGCTGGGCACTAAAGGAAACCATCAATTAGTCCCAAAGCAAAGATGACCCAACGTCCAGATGAAAGAGAAGAGGGCTAAGTTCTCCCCACTCAGAAGGTTGTTATTCTGTCAATTAAGGGCTGCTCTTATATTTTCAAATTCTTCCTCCTTTGGCTTCTTCCCCTCAGCCTCTTAATATATTTAAATCACTGCATCTCTAAAATAGATTATTTATTCGAGCCCACACTTCTTCTAGTTACGTCTCTTTCCCTTATGGGTCTGTGTCAAACGTTCCTTTCTCCTCTTTACTTGTCATTCACTGTGAAACCTGGGATATCCAGACTTCAGCCCTCACCACTCCACTGACAGGCACTTCCCACGGTCTCCAAGACTCTCTCTCTTGCTAATTGCAACGGGCCCTTACTGGACTTCTTCCCGGCATTCAGGAGTGTCGCCTCCTCCTAGAAGTGCTCTGTTCCCTAGGCTTCCATGCTCCTTCCCTCATGATCTCCCGGTGGATTTCAGTCCACTTCTCAGGTCTTCCTTGGGGACGCTACTTTCTTGGCCCTTTAAAACCATCCATCATTCCATGCATCCATCCATCCATCCA
>NW_011888964.1:1786597-1790608 GCF_000151845.1 Pteropus vampyrus
GGTTACAGAAGAGATCAGTGGATACAGAGATCAGAAAAACAGCAGGTCCTTACCTCAAGAAGCTCTTAAACCTGAGTACATTGAGAACACTTTGTGGGAATGACTTGCCAGAGAACACGAACATGGTTAAGCAGCTCGGGTATGATCTCAAAGCAGATCTCTGTTTATGTATTCACATAATCATATATTTTTTGTAAAATTCACAAAGTTAAGGTCTTTCTGTATTCTTCTTAAAGCAGTCTCCCAAGTTGTGTAGCTTTTGGCCGTACGAAGCATAGACTGCGTCCGTTCCCATGCTGTCTTCCACTGTTCTTTTCCTTCAGCACTGATGAACACGTATGTCCTGCCACTCTGTGCTGGGCGCTTTCACGTGGGTAGTGACGATGCACGGGCTAGCACATGTGGCTGGCGCGTGAGGTTGGTGGAGCCAGGGGAGACGAGCTGGGGCCTTTTTCTTAGCGTATTCCTATCTCGACAGTCACCACACAGATTAGTATTTTAAGTGCTCTGAGAAGTAAAGAAATCCAATCAATTTTGTTAAAATCTGCATTTCTGGTCTTATTTAATCCAGATTCAGGAAATACTCTTTTACTTTTGGTGTAAAACCTGAAGCTAGTGTTCTACGAAGTACACATTGAGGACCCTGAGCTAGGAATGCATCTGGTCTGGCTCAGCAGTCCAGTCCAGTGGGTGTGAAAACAGTAGCATTTGCATTAATCAGGCAGTGATTGTTGCTGAGGCCAGTTATGGGTCAGACTCTAGATTAGATGCTGGGGATTCAACGGTGAGGGGAAACAGACATTCCATTTCCAAGAATCTCAAAGAAAGACACGCCGAATAGATGCAAGCGATCAGCTACGATACATGGTACAAAATAAATGCATGAGAGTTAGAGACCCCTATAAAGAAGGGTAGCATTTGGTCTAAGAAAATATCCTTGAAAAGTGACGATAGAGTTGAGATCTGAGGAATCCACAGGAGGTTAGTAGATTGGCCTGGGAGCAGCGAGAGAATCGAGGCTGTGGGGACACAGCCTCCCTGTGGTGGAGAAAGCGTGCCCTGGTTGAGGAGCTAAAGAGGCAGATTGAGATAATCTTGAGAACCATCTCCATTCCACCCTTGGCTCTGTCCTAGAATCTTCTAGATTTTTTTCCCCCCTAGCACCATAAGGATGATGTGTTGACTCCGAATCACCTTTATGGACGGCTGGGTAATATTTTCATGTTAGTGACTGGAAAGCATTGCAGAACTTGAGAGAGATGTTGTTTCTATGCCAACAGCATCGAATTCCCAAGGCAAGTACCATATGGTCCTTTGGGAGGCCAAGTGCAAGCCCTGCTCTTCACACCTTATCCAAGGGCGAGAGCCTCCTCTGGGTTTATTACCTGCATTTCATTGGAAGAGTGCAAAGTGTTGCTTTTTCTCTTTCCATTTAAGAAATATATGATAAAAAAAGATGGTAGTGGGAACTCTCCTACGGAAAGACTGTCGTATGTGACGGAATGTAGCTAACACCGCCCTTGGTATATAGAAGATGCTCATTAAACATTGTGGAGTAAGATGCCTGTGGGGCACTGAGTTTGAGGTGTCACTGACCCATCTTCTCCTCACTCCCAGAAGATGCTGATCCTTTGGTTACTATGAATACCTCAACTGGATTTGGCATTTCCATACATTATTTTTTAATAGATGGTCCCCTTTTCCAGCTCCAAACTCTGCAGCTAAAGGCAAGAGAAACCGTCCCATGCCTGGATGGAGTCTGCAGGATAGTGCTGCTGACCCAGAGCTCGGGTGACTGAGACCTTGCTCATCTGAAGGGGGATCTTGGGGAGGAGCTCTGAAGCGAGACCCCTGTCACATCAGGTCAGGAGCTTGTCTTTGTTCAGCTCTCCCAGACACTGACCCTGTGACCAGAATTTGAGTGCTTGTGGTTTACTTAAAATGGATGATTCCAAGAAATACTTTCAAAGGAGGGGCAACGTAAGACAGGGAAGGGAAGGGGGCCAGCAAGGTGTATGTTGTCATAAAAACTTCTGCGACAATGGGGACCCAACTCTTCTGAGGAGCTCTGGAAGCCAAGTAGGACATGCCTTTCTGAGTTATCTTACCTGGGGTGCAAGGTGCTGGGGTGTGTAGCCACCACCTCTGCTTCTCTCTTTGATGAGAGCCACGTTCGGGGTCTCCCAGCTTGCCCGTGTGGAGGCAGTTCGGGAAGAGCAGAGGGTAGAGGTGGCTTCTGAGCAGATATGAGGGGTCACCAATAGTGTCTGCCACAGAGCTGCTCCCTCGGGAACCTGGACTTGCCAGTGATGCTAGAGTCACAGACATGAGTGGCGATGAAGCTGCGCCCTTTGGGAAGAAGTCGTTTTTGACAAGAGGGAGGCGCTTCCTCTAACGAGGCCACGGTGGGCAAATACAAGGCAAATTCCCACCTCGAATACACACGGTGCCAGGAGAGCGTGGCGGCATGCCCACCCATTTTTGTTTTCCAGGCCGATGCCACATCATTGTTTTTCATGGTAAGAAGCATGGAGAAGCTGTCAGAATTCTTTTCCTTTTTTAAAATCATCCCAACATTCTTTGACTTACTCCTGCCACTCAACAAGACCTCCGTGGGCTGGACATGGGAAATTCTGCGCAGAAGGGTGCATGGGACAAGTGTCGGACAGGAGAGGCATTTTACAGTTTAATCAGGCAGGAGAATGCACTTTCCCCCCTCCCCCCTGCCCCGGACATAAAGCACTGAATAATCTGGAAGCATCACAGCCATGGTTGAGCTGAAGATAGAGCATTAGTTCTTCCAAATGCTGCTTTTTAGGATCGGAGGTGATTTGTTCTTTGGGGCTTTGCTGCAAATAGTTTGGAAATTCTGGCTATTATCATATTGACCTTAACCTGGACAGATATACCTGAGTCTTTATCTGAGAAACTTGGCAGCCGGCTGCTAGAACACTGGGTGGGAAAGACACAGAGGCAGGGCGTAACTGTGAGCAGGTCAACGTTATTTTTCACTTCATAACATTAATCACGTCTAATGTCACTTTTCTGACAAGTCTTCACTGCTACTACCAGCATAAGGTTATTTCTGAACAGGAGACAACGGGGAACAGGGGTTGCATCCATCCATTTTCAGCTTAACTAACACCGTTAAGGTGCTTCTCTACGCCGCAGTCTGGGTGGGGAAAAGCAGCAGACACGGAGATGCAGACAGCGCCGGTCCCGCCTCTGGAAAGGCACAGCCTGGCAGGGCAGATGATAAGTGATGGGGCATCCTCACAAGAAAGCGGATCGCCGTTTCGGGAGAGCTTTCCGCGGTGTGTGACAGATGGAGGGAGGGGGAGGAGGCCTTGGATGATCCTGGGGGGCGTTGCTGAAAATGCGACCCAGAGAAAGAGTGGTGAGAAGGGGTGACCTGGGGGATTTGCTCGTGGCTCACGTGGCCTGGATGGCTGTGATTTACGTGGAGGTGGCTGAGAGAAAGCACAGGTTGGGGGTTTGGTTGGAAGGAGGTGATGAGTTCTATTCCATGTTACGTTTGGGGTGCTCCCGGAACATCCTTGCAGAGACACAAGTTGGGAGCTTAGAGCGGCGTGAATGTCCGTCTGTGGCAACTGAGTGCAAAGCGATTCCTTCAATTAAAATGAGGACTATCAGCTCGGGAGTGGAAGGGGAGCAGGCAGGAGAGCAGAGCAAGGACATGTTAGGACGTGATTACCAGTAGTTTTTCTAAGGTGAAGATGGATGGAGAGGCTCTAAAATTCTGTTTGATGCCGCGGTTTTCATGCGCTGTTTCGCTTATTTCCCAGGACACTTTGGTGACAGGCAGCGTTGTCTCCATTTCACAGAAAGGGAAACAGAGCCCTGGGTGGTTGTGTGGGTGGCCAAGGCGACAGAGCTGCTGGGGAGGAGGGGATCAGCGTGTGACTTCCTCCGGCCTTCGAGCATTCGAAAATCATTGAGGAATGAGAAATGGGAGATAGAAAGCACTCGAAATGCCAGCTTCATCACTCA
>NW_011888964.1:1792034-1793623 GCF_000151845.1 Pteropus vampyrus
GTCTGTCTGTCTCCTCTGCCCCTCCCCTTGCCATATCTTTTGGTGACTTCCTAATTTCCATCTTTCCAGATCGAGCGTGTCTTTCCAGATTTCCAAGCAGGTGATACAGCCTGAACCTTTTCTGGTCTCAGAGCCATTCTGGCTCACTGGTATTTTGTGTTGGATGGCACGAGCCCACGGCTGTACCTCTTAGCCTTCTTACGTACCCGCGATACACAGAATAGATATTTATGATTTAACACAAACGGAACTCCCCCTTCTCCTATTTTTTGGTGTGCTCGACCCTTCCAGTGGAGAGAGGAAATTCGGCAGGGATCTGCCGTGTGTAATGAAGTACAAAACAGTACAAATGCCAGCGCTTGGCATTCCATTTGAAGTCGCCCGGGGTCCCTCCCCCCAGTTCCAGAGAAGTAAAGCCATTTACAGAAAGGGCAGAGCAGGGAGAAGACAAGGGGTCGCCTACGGCCTGGATGCGGGCTCCTTCACGTCCCGCGAGGCGGGCTCCCGCGTTTGTGGCAAGATCAGCCCATGCTGACCGTCAGCCAGTCCCTGTGGCTTACATCACTGCACCAGACACTCCCGGCACCCCGGGCCGCTCCACCCCGAGTAACGTCTAATTATGTATTTCCATGGTTACTTTCAGAGGTAATAACGAATCCCCGGCCCCCTAAACCATCACTAGGACTATAGGAAGCATGTTGAAGACAGAGCAAAACAAAACCACACAATTACCATATTCAAGCAAATAATCAGAGGCGAAATTGGCTACTGAGGCATATTATCTCCCACTAATTATCATTTTAGATGATGAAAAACTCACAATGAATGGTACTTTCTCCACCCCGCGCCGCACAGAGCGCTCCTCTTCCCGACTCCAGGATCCAAGGGCCTAATTATTTGCACTTAATAACTCAGCCCCGTCTCCTTGGCACGAATTCCATTTGCCGCTGTAAATGGGGGCCACACTTCTCACAGAAAGTGCAGTTGTTAAAAATAAAACCCTCGCTTTCCCTGCCTCCCCATCCCACTCCCTAGCATGAAGAATGACTATGATTAACAAGAGCCCAATTAGCAGTCAGGGCTCAGATTCCTTCAACTCCCAAAGCCAGCAAGCCTACCTACTCTCGCCTCGAGGGAGATGTCCTTCCCAAAGGAGGCGAATTCAGACACACACTTCGAATCACGTTGGGCTCCGTAAAACTTTGTCATCTCCCACGTTAGGCCTTTCCAAAGGACATTTAAATAAGTACTGGAGTACCGAGTACTCATTATTTACTCAGGTAATAAGCTAGCCTCCTCCAAATGCTCTGAGTTGTTATTCAGATGGAAGAGAGAGGTCTGTTTAACTCAGCTGATTCAGTGTCTTTCTGATTGCCAGCGCACATGTTAGCACCTGTCTCGGGGTAAGCATCATGCTAGATGGTGGCTTTATGGAGATGCCTCTAAGACAATGTCCTGTGTGCCCAGAGGTCATGGTCACAGGGAGGTGGAGTCCTAAACAGTTGGAGCTCAGTGAAACACCTGCAGTAAACACTAGAGAGTCCGCTGTTGGGGCAGATAAGGCTGTGCTTCTGAGCTCTGCAAAATAA
>NW_011888964.1:1793673-1795616 GCF_000151845.1 Pteropus vampyrus
CACAGAGCGCTCCTCTTCCCGACTCCAGGATCCAAGGGCCTAATTATTTGCACTTAATAACTCAGCCCCGTCTCCTTGGCACGAATTCCATTTGCCGCTGTAAATGGGGGCCACACTTCTCACAGAAAGTGCAGTTGTTAAAAATAAAACCCTCGCTTTCCCTGCCTCCCCATCCCACTCCCTAGCATGAAGAATGACTATGATTAACAAGAGCCCAATTAGCAGTCAGGGCTCAGATTCCTTCAACTCCCAAAGCCAGCAAGCCTACCTACTCTCGCCTCGAGGGAGATGTCCTTCCCAAAGGAGGCGAATTCAGACACACACTTCGAATCACGTTGGGCTCCGTAAAACTTTGTCATCTCCCACGTTAGGCCTTTCCAAAGGGCATTTAAATAAGTACTGGAGTACCGAGTACTCATTATTTACTCAGGTAATAAGCTAGCCTCCTCCAAATGCTCTGAGTTGTTATTCAGATGGAAGAGAGAGGTCTGTTTAACTCAGCTGATTCAGTGTCTTTCTGATTGCCAGCGCACATGTTAGCACCTGTCTCGGGGTAAGCATCATGCTAGATGGTGGCTTTATGGAGATGCCTCTAAGACAATGTCCTGTGTGCCCAGAGGTCATGGTCACAGGGAGGTGGAGTCCTAAACAGTTGGAGCTCAGTGAAACACCTGCAGTAAACACTAGAGAGTCCGCTGTTGGGGCAGATAAGGCTGTGCTTCTGAGCTCTGCAAAATAAAAGCGCTTTCCCGGGCCCGCCCCCGGAAACCAGGTCTGGCTTCGCCGGAGAAAGGACTGAGATACGGTTGGCGAATGTTTACAGGGGGGGGGGGGGCGGAACCACGAGGCTGCGCGTGGCGCAAACGCTTCTCAGGGCGTTTCACGGCCGGTCCCAGGTCTCTTTAGCTTCATTTTCTGTGTAAATGCACCGCCGCTCTCTGCCGTGGCCAGGCAGCCCATGCTCCCCAGATGCAGTGCACCTGCACACCTTTGTTCTTGCTGCTGCTTTCCCTGACACCCCCTTCTTCCTTTTCTGTGTCTGTGGGATTCTGACCCATCTTTCGAGGCCCGTTTGAAGTAGCGTGCTGTCACCGGAGGGATATGGAATTTAGGGAAAAGCGTTGTCTTCAATATTGGCTCTGCCAGTGGCTGGCTAGTTGTCTATTCCCTCTGAGCTCGGGTTTCTCCTGTACGAAGACAGAAACGATGCTCCCTGCCTCAAAGAGCTGTTCCAGGATTACGCGAGCTGACGTAGGACACTCGCGAGACGAGGCGGGGATGAGTACCCATAGGGGCACGTTGCTTCTCCGCCTCTAGAATCAAATCGCAGTAAATTAGAATAAGGAAACATCTTCTGTGGTCCAAACCCGAAGCCAGCAGCTATAAGAAGGCACAGATGCAACACCTAGAGGTTCTATTAAGGTGCTGATTGTCCAGGTATGAATATAAGACCATCGCACGTGTGAAGAGAACCTGTCCAGTGCTGTGTGACAGTGTCTACGTGAGCAACGTGAGGGCAGCGGGTATTCATCTTTGCATGTGCAGTGACCGGCATGGTGACTGTTATCGAATGGATGCATAAATGACTGAACTGAATGAGAAAATAAATATATAATATTTCATCAACACCGCCCCCCCCCACACAGCCACTAGGCCAAATGGTGAGCTTAGTAAGTGATTATTAAATATTTGAATTAATGAAGAAATGATTTGCCTTCCATCACAGGCAATTTATGATTTAGAGAGATATGCAGAGCATTTGGGATCCGAGAGAACTGGCTTTTATTGTAGATGTGCCCACTATTTATTCTCTGCGTGACCTTCGGTAAGCTAAATATCGATCATACCCCAACACTTATAGCAGAGGCCACAAAAGGATGGCTCCCCGCCCCTCTCCAGCTCTCTCTCTCCCTCCCCTCTCCCTCTCCCCCTTTGTCTCCCCC
>NW_011888964.1:1796972-1799752 GCF_000151845.1 Pteropus vampyrus
TTTTGTTGGATTCCATCTGTCGCTAAGGATGTCCACAGTGTCAGCCTAACCCTTGAAGTATCTGTGAGAGCATCTTGGCTGCTAAATCAGTGCTCGCTCTGAATTCTTGCAGGAAAAGGTGCTGGATTTATAGGCAAAGAGGCTTAAAACTGTGGGTTTTCATATTAGGGCAGTTGTTTGTTAAAATAGCAAAGATTTCTGAATGAGTTGGTAAATAGCCTGCCCTCCTCCCCGCTCCTTAAGGCCCTTCTAGACTCTTCTTAGGACCCCTGTGACCTCTCTTCTGTCCCCTCCCCCTGCCCCACACAGCCTGGGCCCCAGGACCCTGTTCCAGTGGGCTTTTATGTGGTCGGCACCGAGCTGTCCCGCTTGTGTAGTCTGCCACCCCGTCCCCTATAACCCTACAGTAATAGTTCTTGACCGGGGCACTTTCGTTCCTAGGGGAGATTTGGCAATGTTTGAGATATATTTGGTTTACATAACTATGGGGCAGGGGGTGGGGACTTGCTACTGGCTTCCTGGGATGCTGCTAAACATCCTAAAATTCACAGGGTACTTTCCCAGAATGAAGAATGATCTGGAGCCAAATGTCAGCAGTCCTGAGGTTGACGAGCCCACTGGGCAGTGGTCACCTGAGGGAGAGGCCTGGCCGAGGCACCCTGGCCTCTTCTGGCCTCACAGACTAGGCTGCTTGGCAAATCATTCTTTAATGCGTTCTGTAGTTGGTCTGCAGTTCGTTGATGCCCATAGAAGTTCACTGCATCCCTTGGGTGGGTTTCCTAGTTCCTGGCATCCTCCTTAATTCAGCCCCAGCTCACTCCGGTCTTGTAGTGATCACATGATTGGCTGTTTAGTGGATTTAGCAAAATAGACCCACGCGAATGAGCATTTCCAATCTCTCGTGAAGTGCATTCCATAGTGGAGCCCCCAAAGATATGCCCAAGTTTAAGCCTCTAGTAACTGTGACTTTGACCTTATTTGGTAAAACAGTCTTTGTGGATGTAATTAAGTTCCGGATCTCAATATGAGATCATCTTGATGAAGGGCGGGCCCTAAATCCAACGACATATGTTTTTATAAGGGGAAGGCAAGGAGAGATTGGGCACACGGACACAGCACGGAGAGGGCAGTAGGAAGAGAGAGGCGGAGATTGAAGTGATGTGCCTATAAGCCAATGAATGCCAAGGATTGCCGGAAGCCACCGGAAATTAGGAGAGTGATGGTTAATTTCATGTGTCAACTTGACTTGGCTCTGGGGTCAGGTATCTGGCTAGACATTATCTCTGGGTTTGTCTCTCAAGACATTTCTGGGAGAGATTAGCATTCGTATCCGTGGACTCGGTGACGTGGGCTGCCCTCCCCGAGGTGGTGGGCACATCCAGCCCACCGAGGTGCTGGATGTTATGACAGGCAGAAGAAGGAGGAATTCACCCCTCTGCCTGACTGCCGAGCTGGGACACTGGTCTCTTCTGCCCCCTACTCAGAATTATGTCCCCTGGATCTCAGGCCTTTGGACCTGGGCCAAATGACATCACGGCTGTGCTGGGTGTCCAGCTTGCAGATGGCAGCCCGTGGGACTCCTCAGCCTCCACGATCATGGGAACCAGCTCCTGTTTCTCCAGAGAACACTGGCCAATACACGCCCTCGGAGCCTTCGGAAAGATCCAACCCTGCTAGCAACTGGACTTCCAGAATTATGAGACAATAAGCTTCTGTTGCTTTAGACCACCCAGGTTGACCTAGGAAACTGATACTTCCGCATCCTTCCCTGTGCTTCTGGGCCCTGTCTCCTCGGATGGCATCGTCGACCGGCCCGTCGTTTGAATCTGAGTCAAGTCCTGACTCCAAGGGGACCTGTGGCATCCAGCAAAGTAAAGAAGTTCTGCCCAACCTGTCCCCCTTAATATTTCTTCACTCTGTCCCCGGCGCTCTACTGCCCATTGCCACTATCGAGGTGGAGACCTCGATAACGTCCACCTTGTTCGCAGCAGCCGCTTGTCCCCAGCCCAGTGCGCCTCTCCACGCCCGGCTGGTCCACCCTGCATCCCGCATCCTGCTCTGAACGGCGAAGCTGATGATCCGCTTAAAATGCTGCGTCAAGTCTCCCTTATGGTAGTTATGAGCCCCTCGAATTTTTTTAGCATGGGAGTCTTTCTTGATCATCCTTTTAATCATTTTCTTTTCCCATTCATTTTTATGATTTAAAGAACATTTAATTAGCCCCTACGATGTGCCAGGCCTGCGCTTGGCCCTGGGCACACATGGAGGAATAAAACGAAGCCCGTGCCCGAGTTGGGGAAAACGACACAGATCGTGACTTCATTCCAACAGAGAAGAGTGAAGGATGAGAAGTGACTGGTGTCGCGAGAATGACGGATGGGAAGTGGGCTTCCGAAATTGCTGACCTGGTTTGGGGACAGAGGACTCTTCCCCCGAGGGAGCAGTGCTTTTTCTGACAGCTGGGAGACGAGCTCACAGAGCAGAGGGGCGGGAAGGCACAGACCAGGAACGGTCTGATTCAAGGCGCGACGTGCCGTGTCGGGCAGCTGGTTGGAGGTGGGCGAGGCCGCAGAGAGCCGTTGGGACAGAGATGGTGTGAGGTGGGCGGGAGACGAAGGGGCTGACACACAGGGTCCCGGAGTTCAGACGAGGGGCCTGGATTTTATTCTAAATAAAAAAAAAGAAGCCATGGAAGGCTTTCCATAAGGAGGGAATCGATCGGACTTCTATTTGAAATAGCACGTGGGCTGCTCTCTGGAAGTCGACCGGAGCAGGGCGAG
>NW_011888964.1:1799802-1804605 GCF_000151845.1 Pteropus vampyrus
CACACATGGAGGAATAAAACGAAGCCCGTGCCCGAGTTGGGGAAAACGACACAGATCGTGACTTCATTCCAACAGAGACGAGTGAAGGATGAGAAGTGACTGGTGTCGCGAGAATGACGGATGGGAAGTGGGCTTCCGAAATTGCTGACCTGGTTTGGGGACAGAGGACTCTTCCCCCGAGGAAGCAGTGCTTTTTCTGACAGCTGGGAGACGAGCTCACAGAGCAGAGGGGCGGGAGGGCACAGACCAGGAACGGTCTGATTCAAGGCGCGACGTGCCGTGTCGGGCAGCTGGTTGGAGGTGGGCGAGGCCGCAGAGAGCCGTTGGGACAGAGATGGTGTGAGGTGGACGGGAGACGAAGGGGCTGACACACAGGGTCCCGGAGTTCAGACGAGGGGCCTGGATTTTATTCTAAATAAAAAAAGAGAAGCCATGGAAGGCTTTCCATAAGGAGGGAATCGATCGGACTTCTATTTGAAATAGCACGTGGGCTGCTCTCTGGAAGTCGACCGGAGCAGGGCGAGGGTCGGCCTTGACACCCCTGCCAGGAAGCCCCTGAAGTTGTGGCAGGTGATGGCAGCCTGCCCCGGAGTG
The DNA here is from genome assembly GCF_000151845.1 of Pteropus vampyrus. Taxonomy (NCBI): domain Eukaryota; kingdom Metazoa; phylum Chordata; class Mammalia; order Chiroptera; family Pteropodidae; genus Pteropus; species Pteropus vampyrus. Next base: position 1,800,397 of record NW_011888964.1, read on the forward strand.
AGGTTCGGAAGGAGAACAGGACGCGGCGGCCGGTGTTGGGGCGAGGGGCCGTGGAAAGGGAGATGTCAAGGGGACGCCTGGGGTCCCGGCTGACAAATGGGGTGGCCGGTCCCGTCGCCTGCCACAGAGACCACGGGGCGTGGACAGGTGCGGGGAGGGGAATCCTGGTGTTTCGTGTGAGCTCACGGGCCTCCCCGGCTTTCCCCGCTAGCTCTCCTCATCACCCCAGCTCCTGCTCCGGAAGACCCCAGGCTCCCGGACCCGTAGGCCTTCGCACCTGCTGCCCCTTCTGCCCAGATACTTGAGGTTTTCTTCCCTGACACCACCATCCCCTGGGAGCCTTGCCTGACGGCTCCGCCTCCCTCTGCCTGCCCCACCCCGACCTCTCCCTCCACTGCTGAGGCAGGTTCTCCTCTCGTTACAGAATCACTTCTCTTGGGTGTGAGCACCGAGCACGTGAGGTTCCGTGGCTCCCCTGGGTGAGGGCCGCCCACCTCCTCACAGTGGCATATCGGTGCCCAGCTCAGGCCCAAGTGGGACGCCAGCCACACATCCATGTGCAAGAATGATGCTGTTCTATGCACCCACGTGTGGCACCTGTGAGCCCCCAGTTAAATCATGGATGTGCAATTGTTCTATAAATTCAAGGCAGCAGTGATTTGTGAGGTGTTGCTTGGAACAAAATAGAACCCTACTGGTCTTGACTCTGTTATTACTGGAATGTTGAATTCAGTCATGGAAGTTGGAAAGACCCCTTTAATTTCCTAAATGTGTTACCTAAATACATCCTCTAAATCATGAAAACCAGAGGCAGTGACACTGTGAGACTCTAGCTAACATATTTTTTTAGAGCAAGGTTTCCGAAATACTGGTCTTTGGACCGAGACTAGTATATAATGAAGTTTTTACCTATTCACAGTACATCTGTCAGTATAACATTGCCAACTTACCTATTTTGGGAAAAACAAAGCCTTCTTTAAAACCGATGTTAGTTTTTTTTTTTTTTTTAAATAATCTGTATTAGCCAAATAATAAGTTAATTGTCTTCCCTTGAATATTTGATAGCCTGATTATTATTTTTAAAAAGCCTAAAATATATAACAGTTGTACCCACTGTCTTAGGGCACTCTTTAGTTTGCGAAATTTTTTAACCTATTGAGTTGTTTGTAGGTGCTGAAGAAGCTGAGGGAAATAGAAAGAGCTGGAAGCACTGGTCTGTTCGCTCAAGCTCCCTGTGGGTCTGGGGACAGAGTAAGAAACCAGGAGTTATCAGGCTCTAGATGGAATGGACCTTACAAGTTATCGGATCCCACATCCTCCCTAAGAGATGCTTTCATGCCCTCCATAGTGTCCCTAAAAACTGTGGTCCACTTCCGTGGCCAGATAGTCGCTGATGCGTGAGGGCCGTGCCCTCTTCCAACGATCCTGCCTCTCGGCACTGTCTTCCTGTCTTCCCTAAACTGAGCCCAAATGTGTTTTCACCTCACGCTGCATACTGATGCAAATCACTCCTGCAGGACCCCAGAGAACAGTCAGAACGTTTTCCTCATGGGTGTTATTCAAATATTAGAAGGCGGTTCCTTTCTGAGGTAATCAGCTTGGATCCTCAGGAATGCATCTGAGAGAAATCAAGCTGAGGACCTTCTCCGTTCGGTGGTTCCTCTGTGTTTCCTACCTCGGGGTCCTTGTGGCCCCATACAGATTCCCCGTGATGAGGCTGGTCTGGCTGATAAAGGGAACCAGCTGAGTGCCTCCCCTCCTGGGTAGGTGGTATCCTTGGGGAGTGCATGAGACTCAAGGTTAGGCTTTGGGGCCCTGTGACACTCGAAGATGACAAGAGAGCTTGACCACATACGCTGTGGCGGAGCGATGTCCGGTCTGTCCCCCGAGGCTGGCCACATGCGCGGGTGGCCGCCTTTGCGGTTCTCACCCATTGCCAGTGCCCCAGGAAGCCCTGAGGCCGGCAGAGAGAGCAGAGAAGAAGGAGGTGGCTGGAGCCAGACGAATTTCTCACTGGACTGAGCAGCGACCTCAGGGGCTTGGAGGTGGTCCTGCCATGGTGGTCATCAGGGAGGCCCACGGCAGGCCTTTCCCAGGGACTCAGAAAAGAGAACACCGGGCCCCTCGCACCAAGGCCGAGACCTGCCGCTCAGTCATCTGCATACAGAAGTCCGTTTATATCGATAAAACAGTCCTGTAAGCACAATGCAGGTTTCATTATTAGTGCACCAGGCTGGCTGGAATGCTTGGGTGAACTCCTGAGAATGCTATTATTATGCCTGATTTGTGATTTCACGGCGTGGAGGATAGGGGCAAGGAGTCAGAGTGGTTTTCTCAACATTAGCCTGATGGCAAAAAAAAAAAAATCTCTCCAACGCATCGTCGTCTAGAGTGTTTTTTTAAATGCAAAATCTAACAAGCAAGGAAAGCCTCAATCTGCAGGAGACAAGAAGCTGAAGGGAAGCACATCACGTGCCAGGCCAGGAGTGCTCACCTGCAGCCACGGTCAGTGAGCGCTGCACGGCCGACCTCCCGGAGGTGGAGATTCGCCGACGCACAGGGAGACGTGGGCTGCAAAGCTCACTCCATTTTTTTTTCCCCCGATACAACCCTCCAAGGTTTGCTTGTTCTGTTTATTTTTTTAGCTTTATCGAGTATGATTAACAAATGAAACTGTAAGGTATTTAAAGTGTACGTTGTGATGACCTGTCGTACGTACACGTCGGGAAAGGATCCTCCCCTCTTAGTTAATTATCCCATCCATCACTTACGTGTTTGTCTCTCACACAACACAGCGTCATCAGCTGCAGGCCCAGGCTATCCGTGAGATCCGCGGATGTGACGCATCTTACACCTGACAGTTCGTAGCCTTTAACAAACCTCTCCCTGTTTCCCCCACGCCCCAACCCCTGGCAACTGACCACTTTTCTACTCTGTTTCTGTGACTTCAGTTTTTCTGCTTTCTTCTTGTTTGTGTTTAATTCCGAGTATTTCCTTGAAATCTCCTTAGGATGCCGCCGTGCAATGGGAGCTTAACCCGATTCATAGAAACCACAGCATCGGGTTGGGATTGTTAAGCGAAGTAATCTGGCCCAAAGAGTTTTTAAAAAGTCTAACTTTTTTTTACTTCAGGGTCACGGTCAAAACACAGGGAGCCTTGTGCAGTGGAAAGAGTCGTGTTTTTGTCAGACTCTCTGGTTCGGGTGCTGGCTCCCTTTCTTAGAAGCTGTTAAACGAGGTGATTAACTTCTTTGATCCTCAGTTTCCTTATTTCTGTAATGGGGACAGGGAGGAGGCACATGGGGAGGGGGCAGGAATGAGCGATCGATCAGAAAATGTACGTGAACGGGCGGACGACAAAGCTCTACGGCGAGGTGGGTTCTTGTCAACACCTCTGGCCGCGGTTTCCTCGCGGGTTAAATGGGGTTTTGGACCCGTTTCTGAGGTTGCTTTCAATTCTCCGATTGCCAAGTCAATGAGGGTACGATGCGGCCTGCTTATTTTCAAGGGAGCACGTCACGACCCCCCTAACTTGCAAAGCATTAACTGAGAACAGGATGAAGAAGATCGTGTCTGCCTCGGAGCAGTTCACAACGTAAAGAGGAGGACGGCGCGTCCGTGAATGAAGCCCGGCGGGAAGCAAAGGCCGAGGGCGGGAGGTGGGCAGCCGCGGGTGCGGGAGGGAGGACAGGGAAGACCGGCCACACGACCGCCTTGTCCCGGGTCCCGAACCGGAATCAGCGAGAACGCTCTTGAACTTGGCGTCTCAGATTGCCACACGGAGGATTTTGGAGGTTCGGTTTTAAAAACGGTTTTAAGATTCCCTCTTGGTGGCATCGTGAGATGTGAGTAGCAGGGAGGAAGGACGTGGGCCTTCAGATGCCCACGCTGGCAGTGGCGTCCTGGGTGCCATGCTTGCTCAGCCTTCCAGGGAGGAGGGCAGGTCAAGCGTCCTATTCAGAGTCAGGGAGTCAGGAGGTACTTTGGAGTCGGGCGGATGGATTCTTGGGGAACCTCTAGTCCCCTGAGAGAAGCAGCCCAGGGGATAAGCGCTCTCCCGTTACTACGAATGTGTCTTTGCCAAACCTTTTCCCTCCCTGAGTCAGCGAATGCGGGTTCGTGACTTTGTACCCTAGAATCATGGGGAGAGTTAAAAAATCTTCAGGCTGCACCCTTGACCAGTTGGGTCAGAACCGTTGAGGGTGAGAC
>NW_011888964.1:1807900-1811500 GCF_000151845.1 Pteropus vampyrus
TGATGAGCATGAAGGCGTTGCACACGGCACGGGGGCATCACTCAGTGAAGGGCAGGCAGGAAGCCCCCGGTGCCAGGGAGGGCTTTACCTGCGCCCTTAAACTTGATGTCCAGGGTAGGGGACCCGCCGGATGTGACCCCTTTGCTCATCTCTCCACTCCGCCCCAGGCCCAGCCGTGACCTCTCTGGCTGAGGACTGACGAGGTCACGGTGGGCAAGGGCAGCTCAGCTCCGACCCGACTTCCTCTTTACAGAGCGGTGTGCACACAGGTGTGGGGCTGAGGGGTCTTCGGGGCTCCGACCCGGGGCGTGGTGGGAAGGCTGCCCCAGGCCACCGCTGACCGGGCCGGGACACAGTTGGCCTCTTTCTGCAGTTCCTTTAACAGGCTCCTTTGGTCCTTCCTCCCAGGTGCTATTCTGACCTGGATCCGCCTCGCTATTTGTGCAATCGCGCAGATTGTGGAGAACCTGGTAGGAAAGAGGGTTGCCATTTAGTGTTGCACCCCACCCCCAACTCCCAGAGGCCCCACCCCAACTCCCAGAGACCCCCCCCCAAATCCCAGAGACCCCACTCCCGACTCCCAGAGACCCCCACCCCCGACTCCCACTTGACGAGGCCTGGGCTTCTTCCTCAGCCTCTGACTTTGAGAAAGACTTTGCATCATCTCCTTCCTGGGATCAAGAAGGGGAGCAGGTGACACAGCCTCATCCGTCGCTTGCCCTGCTGTTTCATAAACCCCATGGGCATGCTGTCCTCCTCGGGGCTGGCCTACATTCTGCCCGGCCATTTCTCAGGCCCGTTCCGTCCAGGTTCATGGCGCCCCGCCTTGCTTATGGGAAGACGAACGCCTTGCCCGTAGCCACTCCCTCCCTCCTTACAAAGTCACCCCCTCTGCCTGCAATTGTTTCGTATTTAGAGAGCTCTCTAGAAATGCAGCTTTTGTCAGCTTATCTTTCCCAAGGCCTTTGCGTCTCAGATTCATACAGCGCCGGGTTTAGGAAAGTGCACCTGAGCGACTCTCCAGGCGGCTTCGGTCTCCCTCCAGGCACTGAGCATTTAGAGACCCTGCGGCTCCCTGTCTGTTCTTTGCCTGGCGTGGCCAGGGGCACACGCGAGTTGCCCAGCGCACTGCAGACGCGCATGGCTCAGGCACCCACACCCTGTCCTTGTTGACTGGCCGAGGCTTCCCAGATCCAACCGCCACACGTCCCAGAGCACCTCGGCTCTGCACGCTCCTGGGGAATGCGTGTCTGGCCGTGTTCTAGAGATAGTCCACGGACCCTTGGTTACAATCTGGTGACTTGCTCCAAGAGCTGGGCCCCGCGTTCAACTCAAGGACAATTTCAGCTTTCGATTTCATTAGTTCTTCCTCTGAGCGGAAGCGTTTGTTCTAGGATTCGGTTACCTCTCCCCCTCGTTACAGCTCACTGGGTCAGTCAGGCAGGGCTCTGATTGGTCAGCAGGGAGGGCTCCGCTCACTGTGGTCATCTGGAGACCTGGCTGAGGGAACAGACACCAGGGAACCTCAAATATGGCCGAGTGCCACGTCAGAAGGAAAATGGGATTGAGATGAATCATGTATAAGTCCTTGAACCTTATGAGTAGAAGTGACCCATGTCACTTCTGCTAACATATTATGGGCCAGAGCAAGTCACACGGATGTATCTGACTTCGTCAGGGGTGGGAATAGCAACCTCACCACGTGTCTGCAAGCGAAGAGCCAGCAATGTCTGGCAGACGGTCATCGCGATTTCTACCTTGCTAGCTCTCTTTCTCCTTCCAGAAAGGGGAAAACACTATAAGATTCTATTGAAACCCTATTAAAATGGGGAAACTATCCAAGCATGTACTCTAATTTACTTAATTTCAAGGGAGCAAACTTTGACCCAGTTGGGAAAAGAGACTTTTCCCAACATCGCACAGTGAATTAATGGCACATCATCGCTAGACACCAGATCCGCCGACATTTGTTTTTTTTTCCCGTTTTGGACCTCAGTGTCATGTAGACACATTGTTTTGTGGCTTTATCCGTCTCCATTTGGGTTTCTAAGTCGATGAGTTTGTTACTAGTTTTAGCTCGAATGGCCGTGGGGTACAAAGACTACGGTTGACAAGCAGCGAGGGAACTACTTAATTTCAGAAGCCCCTGGGCTCGCAGAACGGGAAGCGAGGATGGTTTTCTTCATGGGAACTTGCATCCACATTGAAACGACAATGCTGTCTGCATCTCCCGTGGAAATGCCCGGCCTCGGAGGTGACCAGCGTGCACTGAGCACTTTTAATAGTCCGGCACAACGCCGGGCACTTAAATAGGACAGGCAACTGGACATTGAATGAGACAATAACGCCAGTAGCATTGAGTCTTCTCGATGCCACGGGCTGCGTTGCTTGATACGGTTTCGGGAACCGATTTAATCGGCATGCTACTTCGGCAGGTAGGGATCGGTAGCCACCCTTTATGGTTGAAAATGTTGATGGTCACGCAGGTTAAAGAACTAGCCGAGATAGTAAAAGTACTGATTAGAGAGAGACTATCTCTACCGCCATCACCGTGCCCATTCATTGGTTAGAAAATCCCAGCTCGAAATCCTTGTGGTCACTTATTATTTTTGAATAGTCCCCCCGTGGTGATGTACACGCCCTGTGCCAGGTCTGTCTTGTCACCCCCATAACCGTCACTCCTAGTGCTGTGCCTGCCATGTTATATTATAGATAGTCTGGTAACAAGGAGTTATAATTCTTACAGATCTGGGCTTGCCCGGGGCCCCGGTGGAGGGGTGAGCTTGATTTTCTGCCTGGGTTTGGTCACCGCTCTCTGGATCTGCTGGATTTGACCCCTGCTCTCTCCTTTCCTCTGTAAGCCCCCTTCACCCCCGTGGCGTATCTTTGGCTCCTGCACACTAAATATCCCAATTTTAACGTTTTGCCATCTCTCTCGTTCCTACCCTTCTTCTTGCCTGCTCTGCTCTCCCCCTTCCCCTCCCCTCGTCTCCTTGCGTTTGCTGTTTCTCTGTCTTAATGAAGTGCCGACTCCCAAACTCACATGTGACGGGGGGAGCGCATCGCCGGGCGGTTTAGTTCTGACACGAGGATGCGCCCCCTCGAGCGCACGGCGGAACCCCCTCTTTGATGTGGCATCATGCGATCCCATTTGGTATCTCTGCTCATTAGTGCCCTGCGATTCCCTTTAATTATTTCATTCATCCCATTTTCATTTTGTAATTTAACTGTGGAATGTAATAATCGGGTTGAGCCTATCCAGGCTTTACTGAAAATTGATGCAGCCTATACTATATTTTTGGTCTGGGTTGTCCAGTAACTCGTCAAATGAGCAGCAATGCTATTAATTCCCGAGTGTGTCACGTGTGTACGGAGTGTCCCCTAGGTGCCAGGCATTGTGCTGGTCATGGTGAAGGAGTGAGTAGGACAAGGACACAATGCTTTCCAGGAAAAAGCTCACGGATTATCGGGGGAGGGAGGCCCGCGAACGGTCATGTAGTCCTGTCATCTCTGGGGGGTGAGCTCTGACGTGGCTCCCGTTTATCCTCGCCTTCCGGTGCTCATGTCCTCATGTGCCGTCGCCTCTCCCAAAGGCCCTGT
>NW_011888964.1:1811550-1813293 GCF_000151845.1 Pteropus vampyrus
AAGTCCTGGGTTGTAGGGAGCCCTAAAAGGCAGAACCAGATGGAGCCGCCGCTGTCCGGCACGTCTGGATGTGCAAAAACGCCATTTCTATTAGGTGTGACCTATTGTGAGCAGCCCAGTCCCACCTCGGCTTGAAGTTTGACACGCAGGAGGTCCTATGAACCCTCCTTTGAGTCACCTAGTGCGTTTGTTTTTTTCGACTTAAAAAAATCAAGGATGGTCCGTCTTTATAAAATGTTCTCCATTTCCTTGAATTGACTGACAATGTTAGAATTTCTGCGGGCATGTCTGAGCTTCGAAGATTTGTGTTTCACATGGTCGTGGCCAAGGAGAGCTTCGAGGACCCCAGAGGGCTCTTACACCCGGGACCCAAGCCGGAAAGACACTCGGAGAGTAGCTAGGGGCTTAGGGAGGTCACTCCCCAGGGCTTGCGGTGGGAATGACCCCAATTCTCCTCCGCCCACCCCTGGAAGCTTTTCATGGTCTGAGCGTGTTGGCTTCCCTCCCGCACGCAGCCAGCCCCTTGCCTCTGGGTGTGACCCCGGCTTGCTCATCATCACTCACCACCCACTGCCTCTCAGGTCCTTGACCTTTTGCACCCTCCTGAGCTTTCCCTTTTAGCCTGCAAAGATGGCCAAGCACTTCCGCCTCTAAAACAGGGCTCCCTCTGGCCCTCCGTGCTTTTCCAGATCCGCCGCGGTGTTTCTGCCCCTCGGGTCCTCCGCATCGGTGGTTCTTGAGTGAGAGGTGAATTCTCTCTGGTTCTGTTTCTTCATCTCTTGTCTCCTCCTCAATGCACCAAGGGCGATAGGCTGATTCCGGTCTGCTCACCTCTGCACCTCGCTGATACCCGGTCTCACCTTCTCTGCTGCAGGTGACGTGGCCAACCACACCTGTTTCTTCCTGCATCTTCCTCCGCCCTTGACTTCCATGTCGGCGCCCTCCCCTCGTTCTGCTCCTTGGCGCCGACTGGCCCTTCTTTCTCTCCTGTAGCTGTCCCTCCGCCTCTCCCCATGTTGCCCCTTAGTTAATTGTCCACGTTCCTCTGAGTCCGTCCGTGTTGCCATGTGTTCCAATGTGCTCATCTTCTCTCCTGCATTTATCCTCCATCATAAGCAAATGGCCATCAGATCTGTGTTTCCAGCTCCGACCACAGAGCCCCATCGCCCGATGCTCCCACATGCGTAAAGCTCCTGGTTCAGAATCCGCTTCCCAGACACACGAGGCTGCTGGGGCTCCCTCAGCCACTGCCTGTGCTGCCTCCTGACCTCCAATCTTGCTCATTCCTACTTGTCTCTCAAGAACGAAGTCAGGCACTGGTTCCTCCTAGAAGCGACATGAGCCTCTGGCAGGGAGGGACTGGATAACCTCTGCTTCTCACCATATTCCCACGCTGGGGACACTGCCTATTTGTGGCTGCCTCTTATTGCTTCCCGTTTATCTGTGAGCTGGAAGGTCCAGGCTTTCGCTCTTCTGTGCGCAAAGACTATCACTGTGCTATTCATTCGCCTGTTTAAAAAGGAGTGTCCTCTGAGACACCAAGGATCAATGGGAGAACAGGGCTGTGAACCTGCCCCCACAGTGCTCAGAGTGCGTGAGAGGCACAGCGTAAAGGTTGCAGCTTCCTGGGACTCATGTCTCATATGGAGCATCATGGGACTTTGGAGAAGTGCCACCTGTTCAGACAGGGTGGTCGGGGAAGGTTTCCCAAAGCTGAGGACTGATGGACGGACAGGAGTTAGC
>NW_011888964.1:1813343-1815948 GCF_000151845.1 Pteropus vampyrus
CATCTCTGGGGGGTGAGCTCTGACGTGGCTCCCGTTTATCCTCGCCTTCCGGTGCTCATGTCCTCATGTGCCGTCGCCTCTCCCAAAGGCCCTGTGACTCCTCTGTGAAACAGAAAACAGTCAAGATTACTGACATCGCTCGATTACATTATACGAGTGTAATGTCCATCTTGCTACCTGACCTGACTTTCCCTCGCTGGCTTCGATGAAGCAAGTGGCCACGTGAACTGCCCTCGGGAGGGCCCACGTAGTGAACAATTAAGAGCGTGTCAAGCCAACAGCCGGCAAGAAACTGAGGTCCTTGTCCGACAGTCTGCAGGGAAGTGGACGCTGCCGGTAACCGCGTGAGCAATGAATGGTCGGGATGGGAACTCAGCCCCGATGGATGCTTCCATTGCAGTCGTGTAGAAACACAAGCAAGCTAGGCTCTGGCCCTGCACAAAATGTGTGATAACACACGAGTGTTGGTTACAGCCACTGAGCTTGCGGTCACACGTCCCGCTGCGGCACAGAAGCGCCACGGTGCTCGAGGGCATCTTCCTGGGGGAAGCGGTGCTCGGACTCTGCCTCGGAGGATGAGTGGCAGCTGGCCAGGTGGCGTGGGTGGGAGCGGGGTGCTCAGGGCAGAGGACGTTTAAATGGGTCTCAGCACGGGGGAAGTCCTGGGTTGTAGGGAGCCCTAAAAGGCAGAACCAGATGGAGCCGCCGCTGTCCGGCACGTCTGGATGTGCAAAAACGCCATTTCTATTAGGTGTGACCTATTGTGAGCAGCCCAGTCCCACCTCGGCTTGAAGTTTGACACGCAGGAGGTCCTATGAACCCTCCTTTGAGTCACCTAGTGCGTTTGTTTTTTTCGACTTAAAAAAATCAAGGATGGTCCGTCTTTATAAAATGTTCTCCATTTCCTTGAATTGACTGACAATGTTAGAATTTCTGCGGGCATGTCTGAGCTTCGAAGATTTGTGTTTCACATGGTCGTGGCCAAGGAGAGCTTCGAGGACCCCAGAGGGCTCTTACACCCGGGACCCAAGCCGGAAAGACACTCGGAGAGTAGCTAGGGGCTTAGGGAGGTCACTCCCCAGGGCTTGCGGTGGGAATGACCCCAATTCTCCTCCGCCCACCCCTGGAAGCTTTTCATGGTCTGAGCGTGTTGGCTTCCCTCCCGCACGCAGCCAGCCCCTTGCCTCTGGGTGTGACCCCGGCTTGCTCATCATCACTCACCACCCACTGCCTCTCAGGTCCTTGACCTTTTGCACCCTCCTGAGCTTTCCCTTTTAGCCTGCAAAGATGGCCAAGCACTTCCGCCTCTAAAACAGGGCTCCCTCTGGCCCTCCGTGCTTTTCCAGATCCGCCGCGGTGTTTCTGCCCCTCGGGTCCTCCGCATCGGTGGTTCTTGAGTGAGAGGTGAATTCTCTCTGGTTCTGTTTCTTCATCTCTTGTCTCCTCCTCAATGCACCAAGGGCGATAGGCTGATTCCGGTCTGCTCACCTCTGCACCTCGCTGATACCCGGTCTCACCTTCTCTGCTGCAGGTGACGTGGCCAACCACACCTATTTCTTCCTGCATCTTCCTCCGCCCTTGACTTCCATGTCGGCGCCCTCCCCTCGTTCTGCTCCTTGGCGCCGACTGGCCCTTCTTTCTCTCCTGTAGCTGTCCCTCCGCCTCTCCCCATGTTGCCCCTTAGTTAATTGTCCACGTTCCTCTGAGTCCGTCCGTGTTGCCATGTGTTCCAATGTGCTCATCTTCTCCCCTGCATTTATCCTCCATCATAAGCAAATGGCCATGAGATCTGTGTTTCCAGCTCCGACCACAGAGCCCCATCGCCCGATGCTCCCACATGCGTAAAGCTCCTGGTTCAGAATCCGCTTCCCAGACACACGAGGCTGCTGGGGCTCCCTCAGCCACTGCCTGTGCTGCCTCCTGACCTCCAATCTTGCTCATTCCTACTTGTCTCTCAAGAACGAAGTCAGGCACTGGTTCCTCCTAGAAGCGACATGAGCCTCTGGCAGGGAGGGACTGGATAACCTCTGCTTCTCACCATATTCCCACGCTGGGGACACTGCCTATTTGTGGCTGCCTCTTATTCCTTCCCGTTTATCTGTGAGCTGGAAGGTCCAGGCTTTCGCTCTTCTGTGCGCAAAGACTATCACTGTGCTATTCATTCGCCTGTTTAAAAAGGAGTGTCCTCTGAGACACCAAGGATCAATGGGAGAACAGGGCTGTGAACCTGCCCCCACAGTGCTCAGAGTGCGTGAGAGGCACAGCGTAAAGGTTGCAGCTTCCTGGGACTCATGTCTCATATGGAGCATCATGGGACTTTGGAGAAGTGCCACCTGTTCAGACAGGGTGGTCGGGGAAGGTTTCCCAAAGCTGAGGACTGATGGACGGACAGGAGTTAGCCCACCGATGTACTTGGGGCAGGGGACAGACATGTAGGGAGGCTGCAGGTAGAAGGAACAACCGGGTAAGGTATAGAGGTGACAAAGATGACTCGCTAAAAAAAAGTGAACGCAGTCCAAGGCTTGATCTGATGGGCAATGCGGGGTCTGCAGAGCGAGAAGGCAGCGGGGGACACGTGGCCCAGACAGCAGCACGGGGGGCGGGT
>NW_011888964.1:1816813-1824393 GCF_000151845.1 Pteropus vampyrus
GGTCCGCAGACGGAAGTGGCTTTCTCCCTCTCTAAAAACTATCTTGGAATCTGCAGCTGTCTCGCCCGCCTCTCGGACGTCACCTCTGTTACCGCCCAGCTCCCAGCTGACGTCATACACTCCGCTCCCTGTGGCCTTCGCACCTGCCGCTCTCCTGCTTGGTCTGCTTGTCCCCTGGGCTTCTGCCTGGAGGACGCCTGCTCATTCTCACATCACAGCCAGACCAGCCTCTCCTCAAGGATGCCTTCCCTGACTGCGGCCCGTAACTTTACGTGCCGGCTCAGCTGGGCCATGGTGCCTGGCTACGTGGTCAAATGTTACCCCAGATGCTTCTGGGAGGGTGTTTTTGTGGACAAGGTTAACATCTAAATTGGTAGACTTGGGGGAAAGCAGATCGCCCCCCTCCCACCCCCGGTGTGGATGGGCTCCATCTGATCAGTTGAAGGTCTCAGAGCAGACGAGTCTCCCCCGGCAGGAGGGGTTCTGTCGGCAGACAGCCGTGAACTTGAACGGCAACATCGCTCTTCCCTGGGCCCGACCCGCAGAGTTTGACCTTGCTGGCCTCCACAGTCACGAGCCAAATCCTTAAAATAAAGCTCTCTAGGTACACATCCTCCTGGCTCCTTTTCTCCTTAGAGCCCTGACCAACACACTGGTCACTCTGCCTAACGTCTCGCTTCTCCTGCCCCCACTGGTGGCTCTGCTTTGTCATTGTCCTGTTTCCATTTCATAAGACTTGTCACTGTCTACAGTTATCTTCTTTGCTCCCCATTTTCCGCTTCTCCTGGGCAGTGACAGAGGCAGGCTCCCTCCCCATCCCGTGGATGGCTCTGCCCTTGGAACCTAGTGCGACCTCTGGCACGCGAAAGGTGGAGGTCAATACATCGCTGAGTGACAAGCGTGAAAGCCTTTGCACTTAAAAATAAGCATTCGAACAAAAATGGGTACCAAATGTTCACAGCAGCATTACTCCTTACAGCCCCAAATAGAAACAACCGAAAATGCCCATCAGCGGATGAATGGGTAAACGAAGGCGGTGTGCCCATACGCTGGAGTACGATTCAGACAGAAAAAGGGGTGAAGTCTCGATACACACCAAAATGTGGATGGAACGCGCTGAGCGAAAGAGGCCAGACACAAAAGGCCACGTATTATGTGATTACACTTAGATGACACGTCCAGAACAGGCCAATTCACAGGAACAGAAAAGTAAATTAGTGGTTGCCAGGGGCTCAGAGCCGGGAGAGGGAATGGGAAGTGGCTGTTAACGGGTACAATAGGTTTCATTTTGGGGTGATGAGAATGTTCTGGAACCAGAGAGCGCCGATGGCTGTGCAACCCTGTGACTATACTAAAAGCCATTGAATTATGCACCCTTGAAATGGTAAATTTTATATTACGTGAATTTTGCCTCAGTTCACATAAAGCATGCGGGCCTGCACTCTTTCACGTAATCGTGACACCCACCGCGTGCGTGGATTCACCGGTTAATACTGGGCAGAGAGTTCCAGTGATAGTCCTGGAGTCCCACAGCTGGCGAGCCCCCAGGCCAGGGTCACGATCCAGGTACATGTGGCCATACTGGTGTTTGGATCCACCTGCGTCTGCCCGTGCCCTCAAAGAGCCTTGACTCGACTCGCTGTCACCTTTCTCGGACTGTGTTCACGGCGCCCCACCTGGCACCCACTCTTTGCCTCCAGGCTCTCAGCCTTCACCCCGCCTTTCACCCTCCACCACGGTGAATGCGATGGACGAAGCACGTACCCCGACATGTAACTTTCATCCTAAAACTCCCTTCGTGGGCCCCCAGTGCATCCGTAACAGTCAACACCTCTCTCCCTCCAGCGGCAACAGCCTCTCATCTTTAAAACTACATCACTCACTGCCATGTTCGCTGCAGCATGATTCACACCGGCTGAAAGATGGGAACAACCAAACTGGCCATCAATGGCTGAGCAAGGTGTGGGACACACACACGCACACGTATGCGTGTGCATACACGCACATGCACACACACGCACACACGCGCACACACACATACGAGGGCACTATGCTAAGTGAGATGTCAGGCAGAGGTGGATACTGTATGGTGTCACTTACATGTGGAATCTAAAAAAGCCAAACTCAGAAACATAGATGAATGGTGGTTACTAGGGGCTGGGGTTGGGGGAATGGGGACACGTTGGTCAAAGGACGAAAACGTGCAGTTCGAAGATAAATAAGTTCAAGTGTCCAGTGCACAGCACTGTGATTGGAGTCAACAATACTGTGTTGCATGCTTTAAAGTGGCTAAGAGACCTGATCTTAAATGTTCTCACTGCAAACAACAACAAAAAAAAAAACAAAAAACAAACAAACAAACAAAAATTATGTGACAAGAAGGAAGTGTTAGCTGACGTTACAATGGCAATCATACTGCAATATATAAATATATCAAATCAACACACTGTATACCTTAAACTCACACAATATCACGTGCCAACTGTATCTCAAAAAAAAAGTACATCACACACTATTCTCTCCACTCCTCTCCCTTAAAGCCTGCGTTTATCCACAATTAGCTGTTCTTTGTTCCACAAATATCTGTCTGCTGTCCCACCTCTGGGACTTTTCCCAGTGCAGCCCACCCCTGGAGTTCCCTTCGCTCCCTTGTAGCTAGTGAAGGTCCTCAGTTCAAACAGCCCCTTCCCCTCTACCTGTCCACTGCAATCAACCCTTCCGTTTCCTGAACTACCTCTTCTTACCTGCGCCTCAGCTAAAGCCCTTCTCATCTGCCCTTTAGAGCCAGCTGATGGGGTGCTGAAAGGCCTGGTGAATAACTGCTTCTGGCAACCTGAGCTTTGAACCAACTGGAACATTCTGAGGAGAAGGCGGTTGGAGACCAATGTATCTCCTATGTGTAACTCTGATATGGAAGAAAGTGGCTCATACCTGTATCTGTGGGTCAGGAACTTCCTTAACTCGGAGTCCCAGAATTAGGCGAACACACCTGGACTCTGGGGAAGCCTTTTCATCCATCCTGGAGGCCCGCGCCTGGTTCTGGGAGCAATAAAACAGAATTAATGCTCCCCGTGTGCATCTAGCTTCCCTCAAAGGGGACCAGTGATGGCTGAGCTTCTCAGACCCAAACCACTCGGAACCCGTCCCACTGGTGCTGAGCTGGATGGGGGAGGGGTCCACGAGAAGCCGCCCGGCCTTGCAGCGAGGACCCCAACCCCAAGCCAGTGGAAGGGGCGGCGCCCGCCGACCGAGCTCTGGCTGGTCTGTCAGCAGACTCTGGAGTCGGTGCGAGAATGTCGGCAGCACAACCAGGGCATGAAAAAAGACCTTAAACGTTCTCGCCACAAGAAAGAAGTGATGAGCGACGTTCCGACATACAAAAGTTTTAAATTTTGATCGAGCATAACTTATCTAGTTTTCCTTCAGTCTCTTGCGATTTTGGTGTCATATCTGAGAGACCGTTGCCTAATCTGAGCTGATGAAGATTTACGCCTATGTTTTCTTCTAAGATTTTTATAGTTTTAGGCATTATCTTTAAATCCTCGATCCATTCCGAGTTAATTTTTGTGTATGTTGTGAAGTGAGGATCCACCTTCATTCTTTGCCTGTGAGAACCGACTTGTTTCAACACCATTTGTTGAAAAGTCTATTCTATGGAATGATCTTGGCACTCTTGCTGATTAAAGAATAAATAATACATTTTTCAATTGGGTTAAGTACTGAAAAAAATGACTAAGCTATCTTTACTCTAATCCCTACCCAGAGCGTCAAGGTCATTATCATTATCTCTATTTTAAAGTTAAAGAAAATGCCGCTCGGCAGGTTAAGATATTTGCTCCGAATTCACATGGTTGGTTAGAGACAGAATTGGGATGAAGGTCCAGTTCCCCTGATTCCGGATTTGTTATTCTTTTATATGAGTTACATCCATCCAGATCAACGACTATTTTATTGTAAACCAGTTTGCATTATTTAAAATATAAAAAAAAATTATTTTAAATGGATAGAGAAAACTCTAAGAAATTATCTACGGCCCATGAGAGTTGAGACCATTCTTTCGATTACAAATTAATTACAAAGCTGGAGATATTTCTAAGACTATTTCATATATTAACTCATCTCGTCCTCACAGCAGCCCTGTAAGGGAGACGATTTTGTCACCGTCTTCTGCACTTCAGGAAAAGGGGGCGTGGTGACATTAGGTAACCTGCTCAAGATCACACGGCGGGCGAGTGGGCCTCTGAGTCTGGGCCCACGTCACCGCACAACTTGTCCCGTGAAGTCGGCTTGCTTGACGAACCCATCTTTCTCAAAACCTCAAGTCACATACAGGGCTTGGCCGCCGGCAGAGCATGGAGGCCGTGAGTTCACGAATTTGGAGCCATGACGCTGGGGTGTAAATCCCAGGGCCACTTCTTCCTCACCGTGTAGACTCGATGGAGTTATTTAACCTTGCTGTGCCTCGAAGGCTCATCTGTAAGCAGGAGATGATTGTAATATCTATGTCATTGAGTTGCTGCAGGAGATGAAAACGTAGGCGGTGCTTACGATAGAACCTGGCACAGACGAATGATCGTAAACGTGAACTGTTGTTGTTTGTATTGCGGTTATTTGCCAGGATGAAAAGAAATGACGAAGGAAGCCACCTTGTGCCATCACGTAAGCCCTGGGTTGGGAGCTGGGCCACTCGGCTTCTGGTTCCAGTTCTGCTATCCGGAATGGCGTGACCTTGAGCTTTCGGCGTCTACAGGGGCTGAGTTCCCTCCGGAGGCAAGCTGGCTGCTCAAGGCCCTCTGCGATCTGGTCCGGGCGTGTCCCCACGCTTTCTCCCCTTCCAAAGTTCCAGCTCCCCAAAGGGCTTGTGCTCCCTGAACCCAGCTGTCACTTGGGCTTCACGCCTGCTCTTTTCCAGCTGCCCTAGGCTCACGTGTTCAACTCTTCTTGTGAGCCCAGGGCTTGG
The DNA here is from genome assembly GCF_000151845.1 of Pteropus vampyrus. NCBI lineage: Eukaryota > Metazoa > Chordata > Mammalia > Chiroptera > Pteropodidae > Pteropus > Pteropus vampyrus. Next base: position 1,821,774 of record NW_011888964.1, read on the forward strand.
GGCATAGTGGGTGCTCAATAAATATCCCCTAACTTGGTGATTGCTACTTCTCGCCAACGAGTCTGGCATCACTTCTAGGAGGCCTGTAACACACGCAGCCAGCCTCATTTCTCTGAACACTGCTGACTCTGACCAGTCCAAGGCAGGATCTGGATTCCGGATCTTTCTTGCTCACTCTTGTATTTCTGAGGCTTACAGCATGTGCACGGCGCACACATATTGATATGGGTTGACTTGCACCAGGAGCAACTCCCTCCCGGCCAGAGGCAGGACTGGGAGGGTGGGTCCTGCCCGTGAGCCAGCATGACGGGAACTGTGAGGGGGTCGTGAACCAGGGGGCAGCAGGAGGCGTGAGGTGCACCAAGGCTCTTCCTGCCACAGCGGAAAGATCTCGAACGAAGCACCAGACTCAGTGTGTGGAAGTCCGCCCGCCTACAGATCACGCCACATTGTCCCTTATCAGCTTTTGTTTAAAAATGAAGGTGACATTGTGACTTCTATCCATCATATCGCTTATCTGTCTCTTAATTTGTTCTTAAACTGGGTGGGGAGTTGAAGAGGTACTTATTTGGGCCACTTTAAACTTCAGCATCATTTAGCTTCATAATAATAATAGTAAATGCGATTATTTTGTATCTCGGTGTTTCTCAGAGGCTGATACCTTGAGACATCTGCACCAATGTTGCATGTGGGGATGAGAGATGCTCAGTGACCTGCAGATTCCTGGGCGTCTTTCTAGAGCTAGCTAGAACTTCTGGGAGGGCCCAGAATTTTTCATTTTCAAAAATGACTCCAGAGTTTTCTTATTTAATTTCCAGTAGAATCACACAAAGAATACACATACACACACATATATATTATATGTATTTTTTTCTTTTCCAGGTGAAGGACCTCAGGCTTAGAGATGAAAATTAATAATTAACTGCCCAAGGCCACACAGCCACTAAGTGGCAGGATTATGACACCTGCAAATCCTTCTAAATTAGTCACCCTGCTCTCTCCAAATTTGAGCTGCTCTGTGTCCTTAGGACTGTGTATCGCTCTGAGGCTTAGAAGACGTATGAAAATAATTTCTGAACTCACATGAGTTATAATTTCATCAGAAACATTAGAGGCACTTGGATGAAAGGGGAGCAAAGGATTCGGGGTGCGGGCACAGAGTCAAAGATAAGAGGCATATGTAGGAGTCACAGGAGTTTGGAGAAGGGAGAGAGCTGATGTGGGCTCCACTGGAAACAATCCAAGGAGAAAGCAGGATTTCAGATTGATCTTCTAGAATGAGTCAGATGGACATAGGTGAGGGGGAGTGGAGAAGAATGTTCCAGGCAGGGGAACGGCCTGGAGGGGGGACATTCTCAGTGCGTCTGAGAGCCCTTCCAACTCCAGCCACATCCGTCACACAGCTGGCAGGCTGTAATGACTCGGGTCTGGCTTATTAAGCACATTTGAAAATTGGGCGAATTGCTTGATTTGGTAAAAAAATTACATGGTACATTTAATCAGGCCTCCTTTAAGGAACAAATGTCATTAAACACCACTTAATTAGCTGCCCCTGCGGCCTGACTGGGTGAAAATTATATCCTTGACAAACTACAAAACATTTTTAAGGTCAAATATGGAGTACAAAAATACCACTGGATGCCCTCGGGTAATAGGCCCATAAAAGCTTGCCTCATTTTCGTTCATTGAAAAAATTCATTCTGGATTGAGCTAATCAGAGTGCGATAGGCTTTCTTTGGAGCAGAATCTTGAGACCCAGGGCGTGTTGGTCTTTATGCTGAAGGAGTGAACAATAAAGGAGCCAGAGAAACAGACACACACCTATCCGATAATACACTGGTTTATGAGCCTGCCGACTTGCTCTGGGAATGAAGCGTGTACTTGCACTGCTAACCCACGGTGCCGCGGGGTGTTATAGCTGTCCGAGCTCTGGCTCCGCCGGGTCGGAGAAAGCGAATCAAGAGAACATGGAACGGATGAGCGGACAGAGTCATCATTTCCTTTACTGCATTAAAAAGGAAAACTCCTGTGTAATGTGCACTATCTGCACAGAGGGGCTCACGTCTCAAGTGCGCAGCTTAATAAATCTTCCCCTGAAATCACCTTGTCGCCAGCACGCCCAGATCGAGGAACCACACCCCCTCGTACTTTCTTTCCATCGTTTCCTGCCGTCTCTACCTCCTGGGCAAGGGTCCTGCCTTCTCGCCGTGGAGGCTGTTTCCGTCCCCCGACTTCACGTGACGCATCACGCGGCGAGCACGCTCCCGGCTTCTCCCGTTCAACAGCTTGCGGGATTCACCCACGTTGCCGCGTGGGCTGTAACCTGTTCGCTCCAATTGTTGTATTGTGTTCCACCGACACGCTACAATTTATTTGCGTATATTTGGTTCATGGACATTTGGGCAGTTTTTCATTTCGGGGTACTATGAACAACGCTGCTATGAACACGCCTTTTGCTGAGTACACGCTGGTGTTCATGGGTCTGTCTAGGCACAGGACTCTGGGCCCGCACGCGCGTGCGTGGCTGGGCTGGGTGCACCTTCGCTGCCTTGATCGACCGATGTATCTTCTATCTACCTATCTACCTATTATCTATCTATCTATCTATCTATCTATCTAT
>NW_011888964.1:1824933-1826639 GCF_000151845.1 Pteropus vampyrus
TCATATAATACTGTATATATATGTATAGGTAATATACACACATACGTCCATATGTGTATAATATATAACATGTAACATAATATCTATATATGAAACCCGACTATCCTTTATTCCCTTAGGCCATCGGCTCTTCGCGTGCAGGAACTTCTGGCTCATCTCTCCTTCTGTCCCAGGAACTGCTTGGCACAGAGAAATCCCAGTACGTATATTCGTTCAACAAAGGAATGAGCGCTGAGCACAAGTGACCTGGATTCGGGTCACTTAGCCTTTCTGGGTCTCGGTTTCTTCCTCTGTCCAATGGGGAAGCTCTGCTCATTACGGGATGCTGCCTGGAAGAGGCGCCTTCTCCTCGAAGAACTCGCACCGCAGTGCCCTCGCCCGGCCCCGACCTTTGGAGTACGGGATCCACCCTTCTTGTCTTTCATCAGACTCCTTGTTAGAGACAGTGTGTACTTAACCTAGATTAGGCTTCGGACATGATATGCCCCCGACAGAGAAAGGACTCTAATTGCAATCAGCAGACTCGAGCCATAATTAAATGCCTGCAAACCGTCATGGTAGTGGATAATGCCTTTTCCATCTCTTCTGGTCACTGCTGTCCTCACTCTGTCTCCCCCCGCAGAGGTCCCCATGAGCGTTTTCCCATGTTTCACTTCATTTTTAAGTGCTGACTAAATATAGTCTTCTCCACATTTAAGATATACGTTTAAGATAATCCAGATGACATAAACCAGTAAACACAATTTGAACATAGTTTCTCATTTTCTTTTTTTTAAATCGAGATTTCAAATAATTTGTTCATATATGTGACCCCCCTGCCCTGATTATAAAGTGAGGGAGATGGGACTTCAGCGGCAAATTTGTACTATGAGTTAGATCACAGAACAGACGGACTTAGGGACTCCGTGCAACGATTTTCAACCACCTTATGCCTTCCGAGGCCAATCCCTTTCACAATCAGACCTGGCACCGGCTGGGCATCCCTGGGTAAGTCGATGCCTTCTCTGGGCCTTCACTTCCTTATCTACAAAATGGGGTTTTTAGGTAAAATTACTTCCAGTTTTTACATTATTCCCCCGAATTATTTTTAAAAGGAATCTATGGTGAAGTGGGTGATAGGATGATCACATCACTATCGCTGATTCTTCTCCCCTTCCGGTATCGTTTGCCTGAAGACCTCGCATTTCCATCCACTACTGCCCCACACCCCATCGGTGTTGGGCGTGGCCTCATGACGCGAGTGGATGGACAGCGCCCCAGCTCCAAGCCCAGACGGCGAGAAGCATTGCCAGTTTCCATTCCCCTTTCCTGTGCTTCTGGTCTCCCCCGTGAGAAGAACACGCTCTTGGCTATGGCTCCCGCCCTCTCGGTCTGGATGTCAGAATGAACCCATTTCTGGCAGAGCACTTCCGACCAGCCCGCTGACCCGTGGGCCTGAGAATCAAGGCTCACCGTTGTACCGCCGACTGACATGATGGATGAGAGTGCATCATTTCGTCAACGAACGGAGCAATTGCAAAACATACCTTTGCCTTGGGTGTCCGCCCTCGATCTATTGAGATGAGGAGGATGCCATCAATGTAAGAGAGTGGAAACCTGTCGCAGGTAACAATACGCATTCGTTAGCATATTCTGTGCTGCGTTCCTAGTTGAGCCATTTACTTCTATTATTTTGCTATTCTTAATAACTACCTCATTGCCACTTA
>NW_011888964.1:1827974-1836167 GCF_000151845.1 Pteropus vampyrus
ATACGCATTCGTTAGCATATTCTGTGCTGCGTTCCTAGTTGAGCCATTTACTTCTATTATTTTGCTATTCTTAATAACTACCTCATTGCCACTTATAGGGGACAAAAATGATGCTCAAAGAAGTCAAGGGGCTTGCTTAAAGTTAAGTAATGAACAGGTGGGGGGCTGAGGGGGTATAGAAGGGAATCCCAGGCCAGCTCTTAACCTTGTCCTGCCCCCTTCCCAAAATGCGGACATTCCATGTGTATGGTCCGGTTCTCACTGAGCCCTGCGAGCAAGCGTAGGTCACACAGAGGGTGCCAGGGCGGGGCTGCAGTTATAAAGTTCTGAGTACGACGGAAAGGTTTGGTTCAGCTTCCTGGACCGTGGCTGTGGCAAGACTCTTGGAGTCCCCTGAGTCCTCAGGTGCCAGCCATCCTGATGCTCATGCTGGGGCCATATGACCAGGTTCTGCCTGGCGAGCTGGAGGCAGATACACTCTAGGCGGCTGCCAAGCCCTCGGAAACATCCTGCGGGAGCCCGAGGCCCTCGCTTCCCCCTCTGCGGTCTCCTCGAAGCCACGTGTCTCAGGCGGTGCAGGTACCAGATGGAAGCAGCCTGTGCCCCGAACTGCCACTGAGAGAAGTGTTGCTAAGCGCTACCTGCCCCTCGTAGGACTGTGACGTGAGTGAGCAACGAGCTTCCATCGAGGCGTTGGGGGGGGCGGGTATTTGTTGCTTCAGTGTAAACTTTTCTGTCCTCACTAAAAAGTGTGACTCGACTTCCAGGCGGAGCGAGGCTGTCCCTGGCTCCTCCATCTGGGGCGGATACCCAGAGATTCTGGTGTCTCTCGGCAACAATTTAAAATGAGCAAGAGCCAACGGGACAAGTCTAGTATTCTACAATCTCTCTGAACGTTAGTGCAGAGGCACGTTTGTACCTTTTTAATATTTTTATGGCCTCCAGACCAAGCGCCGTAGATGTACGTCAGATAAAAAGTAAGACAGTTAAGTAGACGGATGAATGAAGAGACGACTAGGGGGGATGATGGGAGGCGGAAGGGGTTGACGGTCCCCCGCGGATCGGCCCGCAGGCCACCGCCGGCCTAGCCTCCTCGGACTTTAACCTCAGGGGCACTGAGGCGGGAGCTGTCACTTCAGAGGATGATGGCATGTTTGTCAACCGGGGCCTCTGAAGAAACAGCTTAGGAGCCTTAGGGGCTCATGGCTGCCTCTCTCCAGTGGGAGCTGCCTCTGGCCAGTGCTGTCCTCACGGCTCTGCCCGGAGGCATTCATGTCCTTCCGGGGACTGGTCAAGGGGGCTTTTTAGGGAAAAAGTTCCATTTGAAATAAGCTTGTGTGTTTTCTTTTTTTCTTTTTTCCCTTTTATTTATTTTTTGCCCCTCATTCTGGAGAAGCAGCTATAGAATATTTATAATTACTTAATTCCTCACACCTCTTGTTCACTGAACATTGAGAAGAATTTGACAAATTTTTTGCTGTTGTTGTTCGCTAGGAAGAATGACAGGCTCTGAACCATGAGCGACAGGGCCACACGAGGGGAGGAGTGGGCAGTGGCCGGGGCTATGAGACTCGAGAGCCCTGGACTCTCCTCTGGAAGAATCAAGTGTCGGAGAGTCTGCTCTGAAGACTTGCAGGCAGGTGCTACTGGTTTCTAGGCAAATATGAGCGAGATAAATGAGCACAGAATCTCCGCGATGTGGGCATATCAATGTCTGCAGCCTCGAATCCCTTCAAGCTCTGTAACAGACTTGAGTTCACAGAACGCACAACACATACCCATGAGTTAGGGCTCGTTATCCCCATTTTAAGGATGTGACCAAGCTGTGATTTAGGACGCTCTGGCTGGGGCGGATCTTAAGTAAGCTCTTGGAAGGGCTGTCCAAGGATGGCTCAGAGGCTTTCCCTCTCCAGCTATTGGAGTGAATAAATACCATCCTTACCGCCCCCACGCGCCCCCACCACTCCCCTGCTTACTGCCACCATCACCATACGATGCCACCGTCATCGCCAACACTGCCAGTAGCTGCTTGTGCAACGATGCACACTCGCCCGAGGGGAGACTCGGTGCCCACGTGATGCCCGGTGCCAGCGCAGACGGTGCCCAAATGAGGGGAGACCGAGCTGTCTGCGCACTCGGGCTCAGCCTCCCTACTCACGGTCTCTCAGGTAGGCCTCCTCCTCGACTGCATTTTCCACCAGGTTCACTCACTTTGCAATTGTCTCTCTCCGCCACCCCTGCCCCAACCAGAAGGGGTTGTGTTCTCAGCCGTTTTGGAGGGTGGGAAAATTTGCTCTTCAGTTTAAACTCCACAGGAAGAGACTGGTCCTCACCTCCCCTGCCCTTTGCTCTCTGTGCCCTCAACCCTTCACTTAAGTAATACGCGTGGAGCCGAGTCTGGCTCCTTGTCAGTCCAGGTTTGGTCTAAGGAAAAGAGGTTAGCATCATCCAAAGGCTTATAAGAAACGGAATCTCAGACCTCACCCTAGACCTGCTGAGGCAGAACCTGTATTTTAACAAGATTCCTGGGAGATTCTTAAACACAAACTTCGAGACACGCTTCTCTAGCTAACTAACTGATGGATAACAAATGGTGACGATACAACAAAAAAAGCTGAAAACAAATCCGAGGCTTATTTGCCAAACAGACCAGAGAACTGAGGTTCAGAAGGGTGATTGCGAGCTTCGCATCCTACGGCCTAGAGATAAATAGAGCAACATGAGACCAGGGATTTCTGCCGCCAAAGCTGGAGAAATTTCTTTACGGTACAGCTTGCTGCCCCTCCCTGTCCAGGTCAAAAAGCTGTCCTCTGAGTCTAGGGTGCGTAGGAAGAACACCCACAGGCAGCAGGAGCCTGGGTCCAAGTTCAAGTGGAGAGCACTGTGCTAGTCACAGGGGGTTAGACGCGGAAGGGTCGAACCCCCACTGGAGGCCTCTCTTCCACATCGTCCCCTTTGCTCTATACCCAGCTCGAATCGCCGTCCCGCATTGTTTTGACGATTAACTTACTTCTTACGGCTGCTCCCACTAGAATGAATTTCATGAGGCCACGAACCTTTTCCATCTGGTTGTGGCTGTGTTCCCAGCATTGTCACACAGAAGGCACTCCGTAATTTGTAGAACCAAGAAGTGTAAGTAAATCGAGCTCCTAAAAATGAACACAATTAACGTCATTTGTTCAAGTCGAAAAGATAGGAGATTTTCTGCCAGGCATTTCCCTAGGCACTGCATATGCACAAACCCTTATGGCAGGAATTATTATTCCCATATTTTGTTTTTTGTTTTTTTTCTCATAAGGATGGATGTCTCATGTGACAGAGCTATTAGGACAGAGCTATTAGGTCTTTCCACAATAATATGTTGCTACCCCTGCCAGACCTAAGACTCGCATCTGGAGCCATTGACTCTTACATGGTCCTTTAGATGCAAAGAATTAAGAAGGAAGGAATCATCTGTTCACCTATACTAAGTATAAACTCCACGCCAGGTAGAGAGGGAGATGCTGTCTATGCATTATTTCTTTTAATCTACCCAACGTTACACAGAATAGGTATTATTATCTCAAAGTCTTACTGAGAAGGTACAAGCCAAAGAGTCCTGAAAGTCTAGAAAGTAGTTGATACATATTGTGAAAACGAAACTGTTTTATTTCTCTATCGCACGCCATTTTGGCTCCTCATTCCTTCTTACTTCGAGGAACTGATCACTATTATAAAACAGTTAGCAAAATCTTCTGCCAGTTTTGGCAGAAGTTTACCATAAGGAAGGAAAGGTAAGACACAGGAAGCCGATTTCGGAGACTTACTTCAAAGCCCTCACTGTCGCGTGTCCCTTCCCCGCCAGCATCTTCTCCGTCTATTGCCTCAGGTTATGAGTCCTTAACTCTAGTTGGCCCCTCGGCCTGCGGACACCCATGTTCTCCATCCTTTACTTGCTCAGCGGCAGACATCGTATGATGTATTTCCAAACAAAATTCCCAATGAGGATTGAGTTTCTGGTGGTCACTCCGTGAGTTAAATCTCTCTCTCCCTGAAGAAAGACTTTGGGGTTTAGATTTAGACAGACGTGGGTCTGAATCCCAATCCCAACTCAGTCATGTATTGGCTGTGACATCTTCGGTTTTCGGGTCATTATTGTAAAACTCGATTATTCGAGAGGAGGAACTACCTGGCTCAGAGGTTGTTTTGTGGTGTGAGTGTCTCGGTGCACTGGCCCCGGCCCCGTGCCCGTGCTCTGTGCACGCTGGTTCACTGAGCGTTGCACAATCTTGGGGAAGGGGACCGGGCGGTCTCCTGATGCTCTCGTTGTGCTCTGAGCAGAAAGGCTGCCACCTCCGTGTACAAAGGTAGAGGGCACACGGAAGATCTGGAGAGTGCGGAGCTCTCTCTGCCACCTTACAGCATGTGACATATCTGGATGAAGAAATGTTGAAAGAAAAGGCAACGAACAATCGCTAGTACACTGAGTTAGAACACACATGCTTCTCACGAGTAGGCGGAAAGGAGGGGATCTTTTGGGACGGACAGACAATAGATATGTTTTAACAAATCTTTAGAGGAAGCAGCCACAGCCGGACGCATAGGACTTGATCCAATGATGAGAGAGTTAGTGAGAACTGGAGCAAAGAAAGGCAGACAGAGAGAAGAAATAGACGTTATGTGATCCACTCACTCGAGTGCACTCGTGGAGGGAGACCTAATGTGGACAGAGACTGGTCTAAAGTTTATCAAGACACAGAAGACTGTTCAGCAGAATACATAGCTAAAGAATTTAGAGGCGAACGCGGCAGAAAAACATTTAAAGTTCTTTTTTTTTTTTAAATTTCTAAACTATTTGTAGTGCCAGATGCAAATAATTGCTATGCTAATTAAAAACAAAAATCTCATCTTTTTATTAAAACAGAGCTAAGAAACTCTATGGGAAAATCCTTTTTAGGTAAAAATATTTTGTTCCTTTTGCTTTCAAGAATACCCAGCGATTCCACGAATCGACACCCAATTGCCCGTGTCGTCGGAAGCACAGGGACACATTTGCTGGATTTGCATGTGAGATTTGCACTTGTCACTAACTCAGACTGTCGTTTCGATGAATGAAGTTTTACTCGACTTGTCACATAGTGGCGAATTTATCCACTGGCAAATGAACAGAAAGACCACCTGAGGGCTTTTAGGGGGCATTAATGTGTTTAGGACTGCCGTGGAACTTGAATTTCTGGTTAGGAGACGTATAGTCTCGTCCCGGCCTGGGTGCCGGGGTGAGGGCACCGAGCGAGGTCACCGGTGACTAATAATGCCGCTTCACAGACAGACTCTGCCACGCCAGGGCCGCTGATTTATCCTCCCGACGCCATGCCGAAGTGGGCTGCAGATTTACGGGTGATTTATTTTGGCTGTGTTCATATGAGCAGCGTCACTGGGCCTAATGATTAAGCATTCGTGGTCGGCTATAAATTCCTTTCTTTGCTCTAGATAATAATGGATAATTTTTCACCACTTCTGCGTGTGAATTATGGAGGACAGTTACTTCTTTACTCTCTGGCACGTCTAGCCACGAGAGGGGTCGTGTCCCCTGGTCCCCCGTTTTGGAAGATGGGCTGCCACCGCTGCTTTGTCTCCTCTTTTTAAAACAAGAGTGAATGAATTGCTGCTCCCAAAATTTATCTAGGCACTATTGCCTAGTTGGGGGAAAAACTGAGTTGTGCGTCAGGAAATTTGGAAGTCTGCCAGGATCCTGTAGCCAACCCGCTGCGGGAATTGCTAGAAATTCAATTTTGTCAGGCCTCAGGCTCCTAACCTGTTAATCAAGAAGGACAATATATAATTTGCCTCCAGCTTAAAGTCATAGTGACGTCGGTGAAGACACTAATCGTACGTCATAAATAGAAAGCTGGAACAATATAAAGATGTGCGTATGTGTGTTTACATATGTAATGTCTACGTGCGTATATTCAAGTCATGGAGGAGGATCAAGTGCCATAAACTAGAGGGTTTCTCTTGGAGTAGATGTCCTTTGTTTGTCATTGTCAAGTTTTCGAGGTAGTTGGACACATATTTAGAGGACCGAAGAGAACGTAAACGGGAAACGAAATTTTTATTATTAACAAAGAATTGTCCATTTGGATACTCCTCTGTCATGATGTATATAATTCACGAAGTTTATAAACCACGGTTTAGAACCGTTTTTGTCAGCTTCTCACGAGGCGAGCATCAAGAGTGTCAGATATAGGAAAGGGTTTAGTGCAAAAAAAAAAAGAAAGAAAGAAAGAAAAAAAATCAAAGAAAAGAAAAAACAACCCCAAATGAAAACGGGCCTTGACCCTTGACTGGAGGACAGTCAGGCTCCAGCTCAGAGCTTTCCTTCCTGAATTCTGGGTTTCCTCCCGTGGGAACGTGGCCTCTCCACGTACTTGAGCTGAGTCTGGCTTCTCGAGGCCACAGAGATATTTTTGCTCTCGTCTTGATCTCCTGGCCACGTGGCACGATTAAACTGATGAATTCATGCGACGTCTGCAGCCAGCGTCAGTCCCAAGGAGCTTCCCCTGAGAGGGCACAGGCAGCCTTCCCTGGCCTCGGGATATGGAGAGAAGTGAGTTGGAAAACACATTCTTGTAACTTTAAAAACAAATTCTCGTCTGCCAACTAGACACGAGCTCCTAATGTGCCACATCCCACGTGCATTTGGGTTTAATTTGTTTGCTTTTTCTCAGTGATTGCTCTTTAATTATTGCAATGTTGAAACAACTTGCTCTGTCTCCAAAAATATGCTGCAGTGGGTGGGGAGAGGCAGGGGTAGAGGACAGGCAGCCGGGAGCCTGGGGAACGGCGGTCCGGGGGGCGTGCCAGAGCTTGGGGACATCTGTATGGGGCCGCTGTCCTCCCTGCTCCGCTCACCTGCCACAGGGAAAAAGGACTCGGCTGCAGGGGGCCGGCAGCCCACACGTGACAGGTGGGGACCACGTCCTGAAAGCGGCTTGGGCAGCATCCCATGGCAACCACGCTGGGTGGCTTCTGTGCCCAGATGTGCCCTGCAATGCCTTGAGTGGATTGCTCCCTCTTCTGGGTACTGGTTTCTTCAGCCGTGAACTAGAAGCTGCACGTCTGTGGAAGCCAAACCAGGCCATATCGAAGGACTCCTTTCCCCCGCAAATATGATTAAGTTCTTTTAACTTTATGAATTAGCTTCTTGGGACGAAACATGATAACATGGAAAACAACCGACATGTCAGGCCTACTTTTTTGTCACTTAAAATCTTTGGGACTTAGACCAACTTTCACAGACTTCTCTGTGCCTCGGTGTTTCCAGTAGCAAAATGGCGGCCCTGAGCGCACGGGGTTGCTCTGAGGCTTACATAAGCTTACTTTGTCTTACTGCATCTTCCGTGGTGGGGTTGGCTCCTCTCAGCAACTTTTCTGTCTCCCCAGGGGCCACACGCAATTCCAGGTCCCACCTGTCGCCTCTCCCAGCTTGGGAAGGTGGACTGACGTGGACCCCAGAACCCAAAGGCCTAAATCTACATCCAGACTTTACGCACCGGCCGCGGGTGAGTCACTTTTCGTCTGCTAAGGTTGCTGGAAGGGTTAAAGGGGAATAATGGCAGACCTTTTCTTGAGCTCTCGCTATGTGCCAAACGCGGTGATAACCTCGCCATACAAATTAATTAATTTAATCCTTATAAAACTCTAATATCCTCAATAGACAAAATCTCCATTGTTCCCACTTCACAAAGAGAGAGAAAGAGCCAAGGCGAGGACAGGAAGAAGAACAAGCTAAGGAGAGAGAGGGAGATGAAGCAGAGGGAGGAGAAAAGAAAAAAGAGAGAGAGAGTCTCACACAGGGAGACAGGGGTGAGCAGAGGCGAGTAAAGCTTGTTTAAGCTCTCCGTGCCCTCTGCCGTGTAAACAACACGCTTTCTAAAATCCGAAGGCCAGCAAAGGAAGAAAACGAGTCAGAAGGTCCAAGTTTGAACAGAACGAAGGATTTTTTTGTGTGTTTTGTCTGAATCCCCAGATGCCACCATTTTCCAGCAACCTCAGATAACCAAGTGAGTATTGCGTCGCGTCCTCTAGTGTCTGGTCTGAAGATCCCACAGTTGACCCCTGATAGACTGGTGGCTGGAGCCAGCCTGTTGGTGGGACATTTTCCACGTTCAGCCTGAGCTTCATTCGTCCGGCCCGCCTTTGCCGAAGGCACTG
>NW_011888964.1:1837302-1839442 GCF_000151845.1 Pteropus vampyrus
AGAGGCAGGCAACCCAAGCAGCGGACACAGGTTCGAAGGCGGAATTCAAACTCAGGTCTCGGAAACCCAGGTTCCAAGTCCTGAGTTTCTGGGTTGCAATCCTTTTGAAAATATTGTGGACTACGCTGTCAGAAAACAAACAAACAAAAATACCCCAAATCCATACACACAAAACTTTGTGATTTTCCCATGTCATCAGAAGACAGGGCGAAGAAAACCAGCATTATCAGGGCGCCTACCATCCCACGATTTAACTCTTCTCGGAGGCCACTGTCTCCGCATTACAGACGATAAAGTGGAGACTCCTGGACTGAGTTCTAGCTCAAGTTCACACAGCTGGCTAAGCCGGAAAGGCGACCAGAGCCCCGAGCGCTTTGGCACAGCCCCTCCTTTGCGACCCCTCCAGGTTCTCAGGGCAGAAGTCCCGTCTCTAAGCTCTTTTCATGATGCTTTGCATTTTCTGATCAAAAAGGCCCAGTGGGAATAGACACTGGGAGGCAATTTAGCCAAATATCCTTTTTAGCAAATGATTTATTTACTGCTGCTAGGACAGCATTTTCTCTCATTCTTTCCCTGGCCCTCTTCGTTGCTTCCTGTCTTTTTTTTGTTCATTTCTCGCCAGGAAGCCTCTTATCTTTGCTGATTTGGGGCCAGTACATCTTCTCCCCACAGTAAATCTGAGACTAATGGGCGCCCAGAAGAAAAGCAAAGCTTACAGCCACCCAGGAACACAGCTGTCTGCTCGCGGAATAAACAAGTTCTTTTCCTTTAAATTTCTAAGTGTGGTACCTCCCGACGACCTCTGTTCCCCATTTTTTCTCACATATCCATCCTTCTCCCAAATGGGATAACTGAACAGACTTGGATTACAGGGGACTGGAAAGTAATTCGGATGAACACTCAGTGTGCCCTTGGGCTCTGCGTATGTTTTAGGGTCTGGGAAGACGCATCTGAGAGGGGGCGGAGCTCATGAGAAAGGGCAGAAGACGCGTCGCGCCTGGCGCTCTGAGCTCATATGCTCATTGTCGCTTCCTTCGTTTTCTGCCTCCAGGGGATCACGTGGCTAGTCAGCTGTGAAGACAGAATCAACATGCACAGAAAGGCCCTGTGTTCTTCCCTCCATCACACTACCTGTCCAGGTGAAAAGTATGACCTTGCTTGTAAGGTCTGATGGAGGCTACCTAGTTGAACGAGGTGCTATCCAACAGAATAAGACCAATGTAGCTCAACCGGGAACACCGTCCCCTATGAGTCACCTTGGCTCGTTCCCTCAGGTCTTTGCTCGAGTCTCACCTCCCCGGTGAGGTCACCCCTGCCCTCGCTGTTTGAATTACCCTCCAACACTCTCCGTCTTCCTCTCCTGTTTGATAACATGTATCACTATCTGACACATTATGTATAATACTTACTCGTTTACTGTTCTGCCTTTGCTACAGTGTAAGCTCTTTGAGGCAGGGATTTTCCACTGTTTTGTTCACTGTCGCATTCCCGGTGCCTACAACAGTGCCTGGAACACAGTAGGTGGTCAATGAGTGAGTAACCGGATGAATGGGGAAAGGACAGGTAGGTATCTAGGGGTGAGACCCGGAGCTCTGTATCAGTGCTGCGTCCGCCAGTTCTTCCTGAAACACAGAGCCTGCAAATGCAGTTCCGGTGAAAGAATTTGCATGCAAACAGCTACTCAGCCATCTCTCCCCAGTCTGGGAGGCAACGTCATTAACCCTCTGAACTCGAGATGGTGACTCTGTGTTCATTCAGTGAAATCTCACCCTTCTAAGAAGGGGCCAGAGACCTGGGCTGGAAGTCTGAGATCAGGGTGCCAGTATGGACACTCAGTTACCCAGAAAATAGGAATGAACCATCTCGAGCTTAAATTCCAAAGTAACTTAGCAGTGAGTCCGAATCAGAAAATCTTTAAAATGTTTAAGAGAATCCATTCTCCATAAATTAGGTTAAACACCGAAAGAAAAAAGTAATTTTCCATTCTGCTACTTTCTGGGGGATATTTAACTTCTGAGAGTTGTGGTTCCGAGAACCCTCAGGCTCAGGAAAAATGCAGCGATTTGCATATTGGACCTCAGGGACCTCCCCCTCTGTAGCTGCTGCTTCGAACGTACCCTCAGGGCTGGAAAAGGCAAGT
>NW_011888964.1:1841812-1843709 GCF_000151845.1 Pteropus vampyrus
AAAAATAAATAAAAGTTCACTGAGACGATGAAGTAGTTCATACTTGAAGCACAGTAAGAAGTAATTCAATGAACCTTCACACACAAAGGACTAAGACTTAATGACCATTTGCAGAGAGAAGCTCAGTGTAACCATTTTTTGGGTCGAATGGGTCTGGGGGCCAATTAATTTTGAGCCCGAGAACCAGGAAGACAGGGTTCCTGCCTGCCTAATATCTGGATACAGTGTGAGGCTGGAGGGAGCAGACAGAAGCAGGTGATGAATGACTTAAAATTAATCATTGTGCAACCTTCTCTCTCAGGTTGCAACCTCCCCCGGGCTGAATCATAATTCAGGCGTCATCTTTTTTTTTTTACTGGGAGCATTAGAGCTAAAACCCGAATCTATATTCTGATCTTAATTTATAGTGGATAAAGAACATGATAGCTTTTTTATTAATAAAAATATATTTGTATGGGCTAAAAATTCAAACTATCAGAAGGATATACAATTCAATTGTCCGTTCCTCAACAAACCTCAAGCATCTTCCTCGTTAGCAGGTCCTTGCTTATCCTTCCATAATTTTTCTTCTTTGATATTATTTTGGAAACTTGATTCAACCGACATGACTACATATACTGTATACACCTTACAAACTGCCGAATTTCACTCAGCATGCCATCATATTAATATCCAATATTATTAAATGCATGCTATGTGCTAGTCATTTTCCTAAGTACTTTATATGCATTATTTATTACATATAGTTTTCCCAACAACTTCTCGTTTATAAGCTACGTGGCTTGAGTTAAATTTCTTCTTTGAAGTGGCTTAAAACAACAAAAACTATATTCTCTCACAGTTCTGGGGACTGGACATCTGAAATCAAGGTGTCGTCATGGCCAGGCTCTCTCTGGAGGTTCTCAGAAAGCATTCTTCCTCGTTCCTTCCTTCGCTGCGTTCCTTGGCCTGTTGACACGTCACTTAGCTTCTGCCTCCACCTTCACATGGCCATCTTCCCTGGGTGTCTCTGTGAGCTCCTCTCCCTATAAGGCCACCAGTCATTGGATATTTTTAGGACCCATCCTAATTCAGTATGACCTCACATTAATCTAACTAATTATATCTGCAAAGACCTTATTTCCAAATAAAGTTACATTCAGAGGCTCTGCGAGGACATGACTTTTGGGGGACATTATTCAACCCACTACAGACTTATCTATGTTTGATATTATGTTATTTGTTGGTTTGTTTACTATTACATCACTCTACTAAAATATAAATTCTGTAGAGATAAGGCATTCAAATGTTCTATTACTTGGTGTATCACAGTGACTTGTGGGTGGATAAAAAAATACCTGTTGAAACAAAAAATTCTGTCTTAGGTATGAATACTGTAAACGACATATTTTTAAAAAATCAAACCTGAGAATCCAATATTTATTGTGATTAGGCTGCTATTTGGACTTATTTACACATCTTATTTTGTATTTTATATTTAACTTTTTATTGTTATTTCCTTCTTTTTCTATCTTCTTCTAGAAAGATTGAGTTTTATCTAAATCTATTTTTGTTTCCTTATATAACATAATTATTTCATGGTTCTCTTCAATTGAATTAGGCGTTTTTACAAAGTCTAAAGTTAATCAATACTTTTATTCTCTCTCATAATACAATCGACTCTGTTAACTTCTACCCTGTTTTCAAACGAATCTAAATGATCATCTTCATAATTTTTATTCTTACAATTAACACTTATTTGAACTTACTTTATCTGGCATAGGACACTGGGCTTTTCAAATAGTGCACCTGCCTGAAATAAAAAAAGTAAAAAACCAGGTCGACGAATTCAAACCAAGATTCAGATACTCTCCGAAAATAAATGATACATTTGGAATACATCCCACTAAAGTGGGGA
>NW_011888964.1:1843759-1845855 GCF_000151845.1 Pteropus vampyrus
TGTTGACACGTCACTTAGCTTCTGCCTCCACCTTCACATGGCCATCTTCCCTGGGTGTCTCTGTGAGCTCCTCTCCCTATAAGGCCACCAGTCATTGGATATTTTTAGGACCCATCCTAATTCAGTATGACCTCACATTAATCTAACTAATTATATCTGCAAAGACCTTATTTCCAAATAAAGTTACATTCAGAGGTTCTGCGAGGACATGACTTTTGGGGGACATTATTCAACCCACTACAGACTTATCTATGTTTGATATTATGTTATTTGTTGGTTTGTTTACTATTACATCACTCTACTAAAATATAAATTCTGTAGAGATAAGGCATTCAAATGTTCTATTACTTGGTGTATCACAGTGACTTGTGGGTGGATAAAAAAATACCTGTTGAAACAAAAAATTCTGTCTTAGGTATGAATACTGTAAACGACATATTTTTAAAAAATCAAACCTGAGAATCCAATATTTATTGTGATTAGGCTGCTATTTGGACTTATTTACACATCTTATTTTGTATTTTATATTTAACTTTTTATTGTTATTTCCTTCTTTTTCTATCTTCTTCTAGAAAGATTGAGTTTTATCTAAATCTATTTTTGTTTCCTTATATAACATAATTATTTCATGGTTCTCTTCAATTGAATTAGGCATTTTTACAAAGTCTAAAGTTAATCAATACTTTTATTCTCTCTCATAATACAATCGACTCTGTTAACTTCTACCCTGTTTTCAAACGAATCTAAATGATCATCTTCATAATTTTTATTCTTACAATTAACACTTATTTGAACTTACTTTATCTGGCATAGGACACTGGGCTTTTCAAATAGTGCACCTGCCTGAAATAAAAAAAGTAAAAAACCAGGTCGACGAATTCAAACCAAGATTCAGATACTCTCCGAAAATAAATGATACATTTGGAATACATCCCACTAAAGTGGGGAAGAATGTGTGGTAGCCTAACACAAAGCAATTTTTTAAACCCACTGATTTATGAATTTTATTTGTTGGCCTGTACTTACTGCCCTTCACGCTTTCTTTCTGCCCTCAATTTCTTTCATTCTGAAATGCATTTTTTTAAGGCAGCGTTTTTGAGTAAGAGCCTACGAAAGTGGATCCAAAAATGTCTTTATGTTTTCCCTCACTTTTGAATGGCAATATATCAGGCTCTGGAATTCTGAGTTGATGGCTATTTTCTTCGGAGCTTTGAGACAGTATTTCATTGTTTTACGGCATCTGCTGCTGCCGATGAAAAGTCTATTGACAGTCTATCTGCTGTTCCTGGAATTAATCTGGTTTTTTTTTTTTTTTTTTTCCATGATGACACTAGAATTTCTTTGTATTATCTCTGAGAACTTGTCATTCACCAAGACGGAGACTCATCTTTTTTCAGTGCTGAAACATTTCCTGTCCGAGTTTCCTCAGACACGAGCTCATCTCATTCTGTCTGTTATTTGAACTCCTCTTAGATGTATGTTGGACATTCCTCATCTCTACCTTTACTCTACCTTTATGTCTCTTTGCTACTGACTTTCTGTTTTTATTTCTCCTACCTGCATGATGAATCCATCAGATCTTCCAGTTTACTAAAAGTTACACCAACCATACCTAATTTCGGCCAAATTTATTCTACTTAAATTTAACTCTTTGTTTATTAGTGAAAGCCTAATTTTGGACATATTCAAATTTGCTTGTTTTTACCACATTTTTAATTGATTTTTATATTTAAACTTCAATCTCCTTTATCTCTTTAATACAATTATTTAATACTCTATTTTTTTTCACTATTTTTTTTTTCATTGTTGTTACTGTTGTTGCCAGCTCTTGAGGCTTTTATTCTTACATTCATTATATCTGATGCTCTGTCCTGGTAGCTTGTATTTTATGAGGCTGTTAAAAAAATGACCAGATTTTCTGTTTTATTTTGTTTGTGTTTTTGTTTTGTTTTTCCCCTATGGGCGGAGTTTCTTAATTCCTTCTGGAGGAGCCTTAGGTTTTCGATGAACCAGCCTAGGTTGTTTCGCTTTTGTTTTTTGACACCTCATTTTTTCGAGTTTTCGGTTCACAGAGAAAGTGAGAGGCAGGTACCGAG
>NW_011888964.1:1845977-1860308 GCF_000151845.1 Pteropus vampyrus
AAATACACAGTCTACCTTGGGGGGCCCCTCCTGGTGCTGCACCCTCTGCGGGTTGGACAAAGGTGTGAGACATAGACGCATTATTATCAGATTAGTTTTTAATGTTAGTCTATGACCTTAGGGACACAGATCTGGGCTTCGGTTTCTCGTTGGTGCCTTTTAACCACGGTCAACACCTTTTGCAAAGTCGAGCTTCCTTATGATTTCCCAGACCACAGTGGGGACCGGTTTTCATGGAAGGGACAACTGTTCGGGATTCTGGGATCGGGAGAGCCACCCAGCACTTCCGCCCTCGCTTCCGATTCTGATCCCACTCCCCTGCAGCCCTTGGGTTTCTGTCCCTGAACAAAGCCACACTTGACCTTGATTCCCCCCTTCTCCACCTTATGAATCTGGGATGAAATTCGACATTTGGTTATTGCTTTTTCCCCTCTCTCTCGAATATGTATTTACTGATGAATCTGTCAGAACAAAAAGATGGAACGTCTATAAAAAGAGGGGCTGTTTCCTGACCAGCAGGGACGAGCTGGCGGCCAGTCTTTGGGTGGTTTCCCAGAAGCCGGATCTCTGGCACATCCAGCTCTTCCCTCCTGGCAAACACCGTGGTGTCTCACCACGAACGGTAACCCCTTCCTCTCTCGCCTGCCCACAGCCTGTCAAGATGAAGGCCCAGGAATAGCTGTACCAGGCGTGTCTCTTAATCAGATTCAAGTGAGTATACATATAAAATTCCCATCTAAAATATCAAATGATTTAAATTCTTTCTAATTGAACAAGGGATGCTTTCGCCAGAGAATGTAGAGGTGAAAGGAACCAACTCTCGCTCATGTGCAAACAGCGTTCATGCGATGAGGTTGGAGGACTCCATGACACGAAGCACTAAGGCTTTCTGTGCCTGGCAAGTGCTCAAGCCAGTTTCCCTCTCGTCCCCAGGATAAGTGCTCTCTTAGGTGAAGAAATTGTAGCCCCTTCCCTGTCTCCAGCAGAAATTAATTTTTTACTCCTTTTTTTATTCTTTGTTTTGTAAACATCTTCAATCAGCAAAAGGTAGCAGAATGGGTGGTCGCCTTCCTATGCAGTCCAATGTACCCATTGTTCTAGCCAATGACATGTAAGCAGAAGTGTTGTGTCTGACTTGGAGGAAACGTTCCCTTTTCCTTCCTGCGGGCAGCTGCGATGGCTGGTGCCTGACGAGTCATTTTGGACTCTGAGGGAGATGTTGTGTGCTGAGGACGACGGAGCAGCAAGATAGAAGTGACTGCGGTCGCGACAGATTCAAGAAGCTACCCTGCCCTAAACTGCCAATCCCCATCCCTCTTTTTCTGGGGGAGAAATCCGCTTGTATCTTGCTTACGTGTTGGTTTAGATGCCCTGCGTTCTCAGATGGACCTTCTTTTAAGTGCCGTTTTGTCTTGTTCCATTTCACCATTTAACAGCATTTGAGACCAAGTTCATGATCTTACCACCTGCTTCCCTTCTAAGGCATCCAAGAGATTGTCCTGGAGGTGGCTTCTCCAGTGGAGGAAAGCCAGGACTCGTAGCCTCTAAGGCGCTGGAGTTGTTTGGCTGTGAAGGTTCCAAAGTGATCATTAAACAGTTATTGAGCATGGACGTTGTGCATTTTCCATCCCCTGCTTTCCTGATCACTGCCCCCTCTCCCGGCTTTTTTTCCTTTGAGTAGCAAACAGCTAATTAAGTTAGAATAACACAAATTTAAAACACATACTCCATTAATGGGGAGTAGGCTGCAATGTAAATTTCACAACCAATTTAGAAAGAATGCCATTCTGAGAACAATTTGCCGAAGTTTTTTCCCCATACTTGACTTCAGACCGGGGAAAACTAGTGCTTTAATTACAAGCTAGACAAATACGGTCTGTGAAATCTTGTTTAGCGAGTTCAGATATAATGAGCTTCCAGAGAAGCAGTGAGGAGGAAAATGATCATTTATTTATATGGGTTTTACTTCTTGGCATTTTGAGATTGCATTTGTTTGGTGTGCTTGACTATTAAGATTTAAAGGCACTGTTTCTAACATAAGGCAGAACGATGCCCAAATCCATCACTGTGAAGAGTATTCCTACTGCTGGCCGTGGACAGAGGCTCCATCACCAGTACCAGGGAGACAGAACAGCGAGGGCGCCAAGGCAGAAGACCCCGTCGACAGCCACAACGCGCTGCCGGCTGAACCTTCGGACACAAGTGAGACTCGTCTATTCTCCGCTCGGTCCCCAGCCAGGTCTGCCTTGCAGTTAATGCCGTGTTCTGTTCCCTGGGACGTTCGCCATTCCCCAGAAACAGACGATGGGGCTCAGGACCCCTCGAGGGTCAGCGGTGGCACAGAGGGGAGACGTCCATCGGTGTTGCCAGCTTCGAGTCTCTTTCCTGGCTGGGACAGTGTTAGACACTCGCCCCAATGCACTTGCCTGTTGTCTCCTTTTTCCTCTACGCTGCAAATTCCAAGAGGACAGAACCACCTTGGTTCTTGATTATCATTGTAGCCTCGGTTCCTATCACAATGATCAGCGTACAGCACATGTGCAATACACATTTTTCAAAATAACAGATGGCCTCTTTGCCTTCAGGAGGAAGCTCAGGCTCTTTTGCAGGACATTCGAGATATTTTTTCCAAATCTGGCTTTAACCTTGCTCACTAGTCTCGCTTCCTACCCTCCCCTGACGATGACCGCACAGCTCTGTTGAAGCCATCGCAGCCTCCCAGACAGGCCTGGATTCTTCCACTCTATGCATCTGTCGAGAGCGCCTTTTCATGGTGCCGCTGAAACGCGATGTCTGTGCAGCATCTCCCTCACCCGGCAACTGCTCGTGGAATGATTTTAACAATGCCATAGAAGCAGACCCCTCAAGAGTGAATCCTGGGGGTTTGAATTTTAATTTCTTCCCCAGATGATGTCGTAAATATTCAAAACGACTTCTCTGGGCTGTGAGTTCCTTGAGGTTCGGTATCTCTTATAAATGCGTGTGCCTGGCATAGTGACATACAGAAGGTGGGCAATAGATGATTGTTAACGGAATCAGTGAGTGAATGAATGGCTGTGCCTCGGATGGCATCGGAACCAACCAGCTCCCCCTGTCTGCCCCATGTCACCTCTTCGATGCCTCGCCCTGGTCCATCTGGTCTCCTTCTGAATCGTCATCTTTCATAGCCACACCTGCCGTCACCTTTTATCCTGTCTTAGCTTTCGGGCCCTTCCTTGGGGTTTAGCTCTTGTCCCTATGGTAACATGCTAATGCATTGACTTCTTAGATTAGTTGTCTGTTGTCTGTCTTCCCTCACCAGGATAACCTGCCTGAGGACAGGGACCTCTGTCAATTTTGCTCAGTGACAGACTTTAATTACCCAAAAGTGTCTCCGTAAATATTTGGTAAATAAATAAATAAATGAGCGAATGAACACATGTCCTGAAATGGACCTATTTCTCGTCAGCCTTTCCTGGTGAACGCAATTTGTGCAAATGCGCTTTCTCACTTGTCGACTCACTTGTTCTCGATAGTCCTGGCAGTTTGTCTTGCCTGTGCCTTGCTCTGCACCCACTTCCAGGCTCTGCTCACAGATCATCATTTCAGCCATACCCAGGACTGGTCCTTCCCGAGAACTTCAATGTCACTGGCCATTTCTAATCTGCAAGCGATCGGGGAAGTGTCCCTTGCTTTTAAGTAGCACCATTTCTATGGAAGCCAAGGTCCCTGCTGCTGTCATTGATTTATTCCAAGGCTGGGCGAGGGAACCTCTGCTTCCTACTTGGAATGTTCAGGGCTTCCCCTGGGAAATAGAGATGAGACAACTTAGATTCATCACCACAGATGGTACCCATCTCTGCATCCTTCTAAAGGATTCCACATTTGAACAAGCCAGTTGGGGCAGGCTGGCTGGCTTCGCAGGCTTGCTAATGAGCTACTTAGCTAAGTCTTTTTACATTAAAGTCACTGGTTTGAAAATAGCCCAGGCTCCTGGTAACAAAAAGTGCTTCTGGTTGATAGGTGGGCTACAGTGCGTCCGAGATGTGATGTTTTCAAGCCAGGCCCTAGTGAATAATTGTTTCTTGTTCTTATGGCAGTGACAGACTCGGCACCAAGCCTGTCCCTGTCTACTCCATGGGCATGGTCCCTAACGGTAGATGGCAGGAGCCAGCCATTGGGAAAGGTAGCCTGCGACCTCTGATTGGTGGATCCGAATACATCCATGTGTATCCGGAGACCTCAGAGAAATACAGGAGTAGGGTGAGTGTCACCAGATGGGGGCAGCGGAGTGCAGAGGAAGGCTGTCGCGTCAGCAGCAGGGTGCCGTGGAAGGAACACCAAGGCGGGTGTCAGACAGGCACGGTGTCAGATTTCGATGCTGCCGCTTACTACCCATGTCATCTTGAGCCAGTTGAGAAAATGAATTTTAGACTCTGTTTTTCGAATCCATAAAATGAAAATAATCATGTATGTTTTATGAGGTGACCGTATGACCCATGTGCGCCCAAGTTGTATATAAACTGTGACGTGCTATAGAAAAAGAAATCAGATTATCGACTAGCTGAGCCTTTACCCTTGAGTGGAGAAGTAACAGATTCCTTTCTTATTTTCTATCTAAATTCTACCTTCGAAGACACATCACTTGCCCTCTTATTAACTCAAAGTTAGAGAATTTCACCCAGAGATCATCAGATCTAACCAGCTGTGGTGACGAGGAGCTGCCATCGACAGAAGTCAACCAACTTCTTTGCTCGAGTTTGTACACACACACCAGGCGTGCATACGCTGTGCACGCTCCCCAGGCTTACATATGCTGTACATGCACCCCAGACTTATATATGCTTTTATACGCGCCATGGGCTTGCATATGTTAGTATACGCACATCAGGCTTATATACGCTTGTACACGCACCCCAGGCTGGCATACACTTGCACACGTGCTCCAGGCTTGCATACGCTTGCACACTCACACAGAGAAGCACTCACACAGCTGATAAAGGAACTGCCAGGGCACATATGTGATCTGGGTCTTCTACTCTGAGGCCTGTGGCTTTCCACATGTTCTAGGGTCACCTCTGGGGCAGGAAACCAGAGAGGAACAGAGAGACACAAAGCATTCTTGGGTCAAGCTTTAGGGTAAACCTAGCTGCATTTGTTTCATAAATACAGTAATTTATTTCTGAGGAACCTTAGGGAATACAAAGATCTTCCCCTAAAGGAGGCTCGATAAGGTGTTTTCATGTCATTCATTCATTCATTCATTCATTCGTTCTTTCAATCGATCATTCCACAAAACTTACTGCGTGACTAGTACATGCCATGTGTTCTAGGCCCTGGGAAACCAGGTATAATGAGTCAATTAAGGCTTCTGCTTTCACAGAATTATTTGGAAAAAAAAGATAAAGCATTTCCTGGGCATGGTTGTTACCTTACATGCAGTAGTATCCCTTTGGGGGTATCACAATCAGCTCCAGGCACGTTTAAAAGAGAATTTTACTCCTAAAGGTATATTTTGAGAAAGAAATTGCAGATTGCACAAATATCTACTTATATGAATGCTTTTCACAGCATTATTCACGTTAGCGGACAAGTAGAGAATGACCTACCTGTCCATCGACAAATGGAAGTTTAAATAAGTTGGCAGTATGTCCTCTGAGTGGTATCTTATATCTACCATTGTCCAGGACATACAGTATTTCTAAATCTGATTTAAAAAAAAAATCTACGATGTCTATGGGTAGAATAAATACATGGAAGATATATTAAAATATGCTGGTATGATTCCTTCAGGTTATCAGTGGTTTTTATCGTCTTTGTTGGGCTATAGCAGACACTCATGTTTGAATCCTCTTTTTATGCGCATGACCTTGAGAAAATAACCTAAATCTGTCAAGTCTTTTTTCTAAAATGGGAATAAAGATGACCTTGCAAAGGCGTCATGATCTTTCAATGAGATAATATGTGTTAAAGTGTCTGGAGCACAGTGTCTGGTTCAGAATGAGATGTTAATAACGATCTGTTTATCTGTATTATTTTCTAAGGTGCCGGCAATTAGTATGTATTACTTCATTACTCGAAATAAAATCCAATCAATATTATAAGGAGAAAGACAGACAGGTCCTCTGACAAGCAAGACATCAAAGGTGCTTGCTGTGTATCCACCGCAGAGTGGATGATGAATATTAGCTTAACAGCCATGCAATGGCCATGCCTTGGGAGGGACGGTCATAAGAGCTTCATTTTTCAGAATAAGAGTCTTCAGAAGAGACATGAACCTGTATCTTAAGGTCGCTCATGTCCAAAAGAGATTAGGATCAGAGGACAAAGCAGCCCTCAACGAACAGGCTTCTCAGTTCTGTGTAGCAAAGGAGACTCCTACAGAGGACGCTGCTGGGTGGGCAGTGAGCGCCTCATTGGCTGGAGTAACCAAGCTGGGAAGAGAAGCCCATTTGTCTGTGAGGTTGCAGGCAGCATTCCCGCACTGGGTGGAAGTTAGACTGGTTCTAAGTTCACGGCCTATCAGAAAGGAATTCTTTTCCTTTGTGTCTTCAAGGAATGGCCACGACCATACCAATATTACTTCCTGCTTCCTACCAATATTACTTCCTGCTTCCTACCAATATTACTTCCTGCTTCCTATCAATATTACAGATGCGGTACGTTTCTTTCTGACACCTCCTATTTTTGCCTGGTCCCACCCACAGGAGTTTAATAAGCTCCCGGTGCCCTCGGTGACTCTGGACGCAACTCTTTGCCAAATCAGGGTAGACACTCCGGCAGTATTTCCATGACAAACTGTGGAGATAACGGTCTGGGCCCTGACATGGGAAAGGCTACGTTTAGATCCTAACCACTCTGTTCAAGGGCAGTTACCTGGGACAAGCTATGCAAACCCTTTGAGTCTGATTTTTCTCATCTGTAAAATAAGGATGAGTAATCATTTATCATGGTTTTTTTTTTTTCTTTTGAGAATCAGATGAAGACCATCTGGAAAAAAATAAAAGCGTGTCGCCTCGCACGCAGATCTTTCCTGTCTCTCCTTTCCCTTTCCCTTTGCCTCCTCTCTGCCTACTTTTAACCCTATTTTTTTCCTCATGTATTTTCCCTTCACTTTCTCTAGTAACAATAGAAATCTCTTAATTTTGTCTAGTTCTTTTTAATTTGTAAACGGAAAATGCTTTTTCTGATACTTTTTCAGTTGGCCTTCACCAAAAATGGAACAAGTTTGCAAAGAGTGAATGAAGAAAGAAAGAAAGAAAGGAAGGAAGGAAGGAAGGAAGGAAGGAAGGAAGGAAGGAAGGAAGGAAGGAAGAAAGAAAGAAAGAAAGAAAGAGAAACAAGCTAACAAATATCGTTCACAAGAGGTAGGTAGCATCATCTTAACTTTGCTGGTGAGGAAACCAGGATCAAGAGATACTAAGCGATTTGTCTGAAGACACAGGGCAGAAAAGTCACCCACCATCTCAGGGACTAAGGGGATCCTGGCTTCTTTCATTTGATGCATTTACTAAATTTAAAAAGGAGAAAAATATAAAAAGTAGGATAAATATCAGGTAGTACTTATTATTATAAATAACTGCTTTTAAGACTGCTACAAAAATCCTTGTGATGATTTTTGGAAAAATCATTTGGAAAAAAATTTAGAATCTAAATTTGGGGATCTTCTTAAATGTCATTCTGAGACCAAGTGGCCTTTCACAACTCGCCCCTCCCCTACCACTGGCCTGTTCCACCATCGCAGGCTGATGTATTTTCCGGTAGGAAATCAAACAGGACATGGCCAGATGCTTTGGCAAAAGGTGGCTGGTAGACTTTTCAATTAAAATAAATCATGGTGATTGAGTCATCGTATGAACAGAGGTCTTGATGGCAGCAGAAAGGACACGCGGATGTGTTCTGAAAGGCTGGCATTTTACTGTGTGGAGCACGAGGGATACGGTGACACAGGGCCAGCCCCCCATGGGCTCCAGGAACCCCGGGAATTGTGCCATCGCCATCACGAAGTGGGAGTGAGCCATGGATACAGTATTGTTTTACTGGATCTCACGCCAGGCGGCCACTTTGACTAGAATTTGGCAGACGTGAGCTCTCCGAAGTAATTTCAAACCTGCCCCAATCATGAGTGACTATCAAGTCCTGAAACGAGAGAGCTGGAAAGGCAGTTGTTCCAACTCCGTCGTTTTATAGATGAGCAAACTGAGGCTCATGGGTGCACGGGGAGAGCGGAGAGTTAGAGGGAGCTGCCCTGTGCTGGGGTTTTCGTCTGTCTACTTGCTGGTCTTCTGGCCTTGGCCATGTCCCTTGGTGGCCCTGGGCCCCTGTCTCATCGTGTGTCAAATAGTGACAGCACTATTTCCTTCACGGTGTCGAGGGAGCCAAATGTAAACTCCTGAGCAGAGATCCTGGTATGGAGGAAGAATATGATACGTGAGAGTTAAAGCAACATGCCATGGACACACTCACAGCTTGGAAATGACAAAGCCAGGGCTCGTGTTGGGGTCTCTGACTCTAAATCAGTGCTCTTTCCACTGTCTTCTGAACCTTACACACACACACACACACACACACGCACGCACACACACACACGCACGCACACATTACAAAAGTGGTGTGACTCGGCTGGCACGATTTAGGTAGCCTGGGGACAAAGAAAAGGGCTGTGTCTCTGAGAAGGGAGGTCTTTATGAATGTCGCTGAGGCTATGCAACTTTTTATCTGAGGAGCCCAGAAAAGCGACGCAGGGGTCCCGTATCCCCACCCTCCAGCCCCGCCGCTTCCTTCTCCATAGACCCTGACTTGCTGCAGACGAGCTGGCGGGGAGATGCTCTGCTGGTTTTCCTCGTGACATGCAAGTGGCCGGTTACAGCGTCGGCATGACCTCGTTCAGGGCGCCCTGCTCTCTAACTTGCTCGTGACTTTAAGCTCAAAGAGTCCAGTGCTTATGGTGACATGATGGGCTTTATCTCATCAGCAGGGAGTCCTTCTGAGGACACTGCCCTGCGTCTAAATGCACGGATTGGTCAGCCTGGCCCCTATGTTCTTGTGACTCTTCTGGAATCTCTCACGCTCACTTTGCTTCAACAGACCCTAGGAAGTCATTTATTTAGTTACTTATTTCGTCGATTCGGTTAGGATATATTAAGGTTCTATAAAATTCTATACACAGCCACAGACCGAAGAGAGGCAGAACGCGAACTAGACCACTCCAGGCAAGTCGTAGTCCCGTGATGGAGAGAGCTCGAACCTCTGTGGGCATGGAGAGGCCATGCCTGGTGTGTGGCGGTCTCAGAGGAGGAGATGCAAAGGAGGGAAGATGAGGGGGGACCCAGAAGAGGAGGTTTCCATGTGGCCTGGGGGGAGGGCATTCCACACGGAGACAGGCGCCTGTGCAAAGGGACTGAGACTGGATGTGTAAGTTTCAGACACTGAGTCACGAGAATTCAGGAGGCTGGCGAGGCGCACCGATGGCAGCGATGCCTTGGAGCTGTGCAATGTCACCGCCCCAGGCAGCCCTGAGGTGACGTCATGGGGGCCTGCGAGCAGAGGCCCGCGGGTGATTTTCTGATGACAAAGGGAGTGAGCCTTACGGTGCTGTAGGGGTTAAGACACGGCCTCAGGCACTGGGCCAGCTAGGCTTGTCTCCTCGTTCCGCTGCCGTGTGGTGTTGGACATGTCACTTAGCCACTCTCTGCCTTGGCTTCCTCATCTGCAAAATGGGAATAATGCAAGTATCTGCTTCATTGGGTTGTTGGGAGAGCTTAATGAGTTGAATTATGTAAAACATTTAGAATTATGCTGTTCACCTAGTGTGGCTGCATTATTATTATTCATGGGTTTTCAGAAGAAGAAAAAGTTAGGTGGATGGTCTTCTAGACAAATTAATTTTGTAATAATAAGGAAGATGGGTTAGAAAAGGGTGTGAAAGGAAGCACGGAGACCTTTGACAATCTGGGAGACAGAAAATGAAGATGTAAAGTCTGGCAGGGGTCATAGGGACGGAGGAGAGGAGGTGTCGGTTAACGATGACCTCACTGACTGGGGGATCAGTCCACACATGCGGTGTTCACTGAGGTATCGTCTTAGTCTGGGTTCTCTAGAGAAACAGGTCAACAGAATCCACGGGGCTGGCGGGGGCGGGAGGCGGAGGGAGAGAGTTACTACAAGGAATTGGTCGATGTGGTTATGGAGGCTTCTCTCTGCTTACTGGATGATCTGACAGGAGGGAAATATTCACTAACTGGGATGCTGAGTATGCTGACTGTGGAGATGAATTTAAATATTTACTTACATCTCTATAAGATAAGAATACTTCTGAGATGTGCAGTGACATAATTAATCATTGATCTGCAGGGCAATGTTGAGAGAGACATGACTCGTGATTGCGTAATCGTGACCAAATCCCACAGACCCCTTCGGCCTTATTTTTCTCGGTGTGGGAAGTTAGAATGTTGGGACGAATGCGATGTAAGATCCTTCCTGACTTGTCTATTTTTTAAATCTAGGTCTAAAAAACACAGCATGATTTCTATGATTAGGCTCTACGTCCTCTGTGCGCAGTGTCGTTTACCCTCCTCTGCGCCTGGCAGGAGTGCAGCTAGCACTGGGAAGGAGTCGAATGCCCTCCCTGGGGATGGGATTAGGCAGGGGAGCTGCAACAGTGGGCTGGGGAATCCCTGGTCAGCAGAGAGCAAGACGAGAAGACAGTCAGGGCTGTAGAGATGGGGGGTGACACCAGATAAAAGTGTGGCTGATCCTCTGCGCTGGCCCCAGGGCTCTGGGAGGCAGGCGTTCCCGAGGACTTGGGATTTGTCATAGAGAAGCACAAAGAGAAGAGGCGGGGACTGGGACGTACCTTAAGTTGCAAAGGCGCAATAAACAACAATTTACGGAGGACCAAGTCATGTCAGGAGCTGACCTGGGCTGGAAGGGTAGAGGGTTACAGAAGGAGCACAGTCTGAATTAGATAGACAGGGGCCATTCTTTAAATACCCCGATGACAGAGTCAACCAAGTGGTGAACAAGAAGGGAGCATGAGGAGTCAATGTCAAGAACAGCGTACGGTGTAGAACACTCCAAACTCCGAGTTCCAAATCGGAACACTAGACTTCCGGTGTTCGTGTGGCTATGTGACAGTTTCGCATCATTCTTGTGCTGTCTAGACCTGTGTGAGAATACGCTAACTTTTTCTCTTTGCCACTAAATATGTTTTCATAGTAAGAAAGGAATTTTACTCTGCTCCTCAAGTGTAGGGCAAGTAAGAAATAAACAATCAAAGACTGAAGCAGAAGTAATTAAATCGATTAGTGAATCTAGGAAAAGAAACTCCATCTCTTCTCTCCCCTTTCAAACCTGCCCGTCCAGAGAGAGGGCGAATTTTCCATCCACTCGTGGATTAAGCTCGTCTGGGGTAGATGTTGGGGAGGAGGGTGGTATTTTAGCCAAGATGGTCTAGTGTGTGCTGCAGTAACAAATGACCACAAAGCTTCGGTGGCTTATGAGTACCAAAATACTCATAAGTTGTAATTCATCGGTGTCTCTGTTACATAGGGTCTTCCTCCTTGCCCCAGGCTAATGGAGAGTCTCTTTCTGGAAGATTGCTGATTTCTATGGACTGAATTCTGTTTTCCTCAAATTCATATATCAAAGCCCTAACTCCCCATGTGATGGTTTTGGGAGATAATTAGGGTTAGATGAGGTCATGCAGAAGGGCCCCCATGATGGGATCAGTGCCCTTGTAAGAGGTGACACCCAGAGCTCTCTCACTCTCTCTTTCTCTGTCATGTGAGGACACAGCAAGAAGGTGGCCCTCTGCAAGCCAGGAAGCGAGCTCTCACCATATTGGCACCCTCACCTTAAACTTCCAGCCTCCACACCTGTGAGGAAATAAATTTCTGTTGTCCAAGCCACCCGCTCCAAGATATTTCGTTATGGCAGCCCAAGCAGACTACTCTTTATTTCCTACTTCTGGTCTTGTGGCAAAACTCCTCTGGTATTAGAACTTCTACTCACTAGTTTTACTTATCACTTTTGCTTTCATTTTCTTTACTCCTAAAAGTAATATGACCAAGCCTTCCAGAATCCTACGTACCCCCTGCCCAGATTTCATCTTGTATAGAAGCTAATGAGCTCATTCTATAAAGCTGAAAGCAGTTGGCAAAGTCTTAACAGTCGACAGGTATATCTATATCTCTATATAGCTCTAAATCTATCATCTATCTATCATCTATCTATCTATTATCTATCTACCTATCATCTATCTATTATCTATCTATCTGTCTGTCTATCTATCTGTCTGTCTATCTATCTATCTATTTATCTATCTATCTATCATCTATCTATCTATCTCATCTATCTATCTCAGAGTAGCAGCAGGACTGATTTGGAAAAACCATGTTTGAATCCTGGCTCTACCACTTACTAAAAGGAACTTGACTTATTAAATGAGAGAATAAAACAAGGTAAAGAAACCAACAGTAGCTGAGGAACTAATTCTTTACCATATGTTTCCATGTCCACTATCTCATTTAATCCCCCGAGTACCCAGATGGACCTACATTCTCGGGATGCTGGACCTGGGGAAGATCCCGCTCTGCAGGTCGTTAGCCGCGGGAACAGTATGCTGTTGACCAGCAAGTGACTTCCATCCTCAAGGCTTAGTATCCTCACCTATAAAATTCTACCAGCACAGCCCCGCCCTGCACTCCCGGCAGTAAAGCAGGCTCTGGAGTCAGCCTGTGTGGGGTCTCAGCTTCCCCGCTTCCTGCCTGTCCGATGTCAACCAAATGATTTGACTTCTCTGTGTCTCGGTTTCCTCATCGGTAAAATAGGGATAATATGGATCCCCATGGCAGAGAGGCACAGGAAGATGGAAGGGAGTTGATTTAGGTAAAGTTAGTGCAGGGCCAGGCACATGGTAATTTTGCCAGAATATTATCCGTACTATTATTAAAACTATTAATTAAAATAAAATAATAGCAGTATTATTCTGACTGTTCTGGCATGCGCAGTGGACTTTGTTAGCCACAAGCAGCAGGAGCAGAGGTTTCTGAGCTGTCCTTGGTTCGAGCAGGCACGCTCAGCTCACTCGCTGGTACAGCTGATGTGTGAAACCCTAATGTGGTGATCAGTCGTTGGACGAACACTTCTAGAAACAACACTAGATTGGGATCAGGAAGGCTGGACTCGCCCCTGCTCTGCCACTCATTCGCTGGGAGACATGACAGTGACCCACCGCTCAGAGCCTCACCTAGACCGGGCGTATCCCTTCTCCTTACAGAGTGGGTCACTTATGGTCGACGGGCTCCTGCAGGGATTAAATGAGGCGACAGAGCAGGTGCTTCATAAATGCTGGTTCCTTCCTGTACGGTAGGTGTGCGCACAGACGATGTTTTATGAACTAATAAAGCACCAGATGAGATGAATGTGAAAGACTCTTCCTCGTGTCATATGCTTGGCTTCTCGGGGAATCACTGTGCTCACACAGCAGAGGCAGCTGTGGCTTTCAGAATAGCTGGAAATTTGGCGGTGGAGGCCACAGTGGGGCAGATGGGAGCCATGAATTAACAAAGGCATGAATGAGTGAGTCAGCCGGGAGGGTGGGCAGTCAGTTCAGGATCTGGGCTCCCTTGTTAACTTTGCCCAAAGGCTCCAGTGCTTGTTCAAGTCTTTGTGGCCAGCCAGAACACCCAGGGCCTGAGTAAAACCAAAGGGCATTTTCAAAGTTCATTGACAAGGATGAATAAAACAATCTTGGAGTCATGAACACAAGGATGACCAGTGTTCTCATGGAACTTCGAGGCCATCCAGTCTAAATGCTCATTCCAAAAAAAAAAACCCTAAAATCAGACCTGAAAAGTCATATAACTCACTCAAGGCCACCCCAGGGCTTCCCTCTTGTTCACTTACAATTTACTGAGCACGTGCTACATTCCAGGTTTGGAGCTAAGTGCCGGTGACAGGAAGATGCACAAAACTCTCTTTGTTCCTTGGGAGTTGCCCAAAATAAGTGAACGTGGCGATTACAAGTGACTTAACATCTTCAAAGGTGTCCTGCCATCCGCATCTGTGCCGAGTTGGTTCCGAAGCACATCGTCTTCTTCCTCAGTGTGATACTGGACGGTCGTGCTTTTCAGGATTCGGGTGAGGACTCGTACGCGAGACAACACCTACTGGCCTTCGGGTTTGCTCTCCAATGTGCTCGCTGTCCCAGGAAGGTGACTTGCATAGTCCAGTGACACTTCTTAGGTTCAGCCAGTGGACGCCCCCGGTGAGACACGGAAGGAATGACCGTGGGATCTCTTGCTGTAGGGTCTCATCTCAGTTGTATCTTTTGAAGGAAGACCAAGGGGG
>NW_011888964.1:1861433-1863807 GCF_000151845.1 Pteropus vampyrus
GAGAAGACGCAGAAATAAGCCCTCTCTGTTTTCTGAAAGGTACACACAGGGGAAGAAAAATAAAGTCGTCCGCGGCCTATCTATAATAATTTTCGATTTGAGAGAGGCGGTGACCTATAGCTGGCTAATATAATAGGAACATTTGATGGTGCTGAATCTGGAGAAAAAAGAGGCCCAGAGAAGCTGAAAGTGGGTGGAGGAGGAGGGGGCGTGCTGCTTCGAGGGGCAGAGGTCACTGTCATCCAGCGGCACGACCGGATGGGTGTCCGGACTCAGGAGCGGGGCGCGCAGCACATTGGCACTACAGATCCAGGGGTGGCTTCGTAGAAACAAATCACAAAGCACAAAGGGAAAGGCAGGGGACAAGCCGGCATATAGCACTGTGGTCGGGAGTCAGGCAGACCGGGTTTAAACTCCAACCCTGCCTCTTACTCTCCAGGTGACCTCGAGCCAATTTTCTTAATTTTCTGAAACACAGTTTCCTTAGCTGGAGAATAGAAATTCGAAAGTCCACCTTGCAGTGGAGGTTTGAGGTTAAATGTGGTAGAGCAAGTACATAAAACAGCTTATCATCTGGAGTATAGAAAATATTCAAAGTCGCCCATTTTAGAGTTTGTTCATCAGGGGAGCCTGGACTCGGCATCCGGGAGAGAGGAGGAGGAAGGTCCCTGTCATGTTGAGTCAGGCCTGTCTTAAGTACCTCTAGTTGCCTGGCAACGAAAGCCGAGGGTGGCTTCCAAGAGGATGCCCGTTCTCTAGAGAATATGCTGTCTATCGCTGGGCTCTCGTCTACCCCGACAAAGGCGAAGCAAGCTTTTTTCAGGCAGAGTGTACCAAACCCACCAGGCAAAGGGGCAGGACCCCTGGCTTGCCTGCACTGCAGGCTGTGCTTCCAAGCCCATCGATGCATTCCGCAAAGCCGCAGTATGCCTTAGAAAGGACCTGGGTTTTGAGGTCAGAAAGGCAGAGGTTTGAATCAGGCTCACCATCTTTCAGTGTTTAACTTAGCACATGTCCATCGAGCTGGCCTAGCTCATGGGATGAGGGGAGCGGAAGCTGGCGCAGGGGAGAGGGAGCATACTGAGGTTAACGAGAGCGGTCGGTACTTCCATGATGACCACAGTCTGCTAGGGGAGGAAGACCCCTAAAATGCCGTGCCGGTCCAGAGATGGGGGGACACACGGACTATGGAGTGTGCCCAGCCCGGCCTAAGATGCTCTATCCTACAAGGGTTCCTGAAAGAGATACTACCTGAAAATCGCCTGAAGGGGTGAAGAGGATCTGAGATCGGAGGGTGGGAAAACAGTCCGAGGCTTTGTCTTCTTGGAGCCTTGTTTCCCTGAGTATAAAATAGAGACCACCCCTGTCTAACGGGGCCACCGTGGGCCCTGCCGCTCTGGTGGACCCGAGCTCAGTTTCCCCGATGTCGACAGCTGTGAGCATTAACTGAAAACGACTTTGATAATTCGCTAGATAAAAAAGGTTCACATTGTGCTATGAATGCATTTTTTTTTTTTCATAATTAGCGCAGTTAAATATGTTCCATATCATTATCCATTTGTATTTTTGCTTTGGGACGGTCCTACTCTTGCCCTGGGCGCCTGAAAGCCTGGCCTTCGGACGTCACGGCAGTGTCCAGGAGAGCGGTCCGTGGGAGGGAATGAGCCGATGGATGGCTGTGGCCGTTGTCACACACTCAGATGACGAGGGGCTTGCACACACCGGACCGTGACACGCGCGGCATGGCGTTTCTGCGAAAAATTCTGGGCTCGCTTAATTGGAGCGGAATTTTGGCCTTATTTCCTCTTTCACTGTAAAGACGGTCTTTGAACTCTAGTTATCCCACACTCACTCTTTACTGATCCGCGCGCGTCTCCGACGGGACGTCTCGCTGTGGCCCTGGGTAAGGCGTCACCTCTGACTCGAGGATCACATTCTGATAGAGAAGATGGCTCCTTGGCAGGTCTTTATAATATAACATCATATCTGCAAAGGGGACACAGGGCTGGGCCGGATGCTGCAGGGGGCGTCCTCGGCACCCACCGAGGGGGTTCAGTGAGGTCCTTCTGCATAGGGAGTCGGCCTGGGCTTGCACCTCAGACTTGCAGAAATTATTACCAGAAACGAACTGTTGCATGTTTCTCTTTCTTGAATTTCCTCTGAATGATTTTTTTTTTTCCCCATTCGAGAGGCCTTATTTTCTGATCAGAACAGGAAATGGCACGGAATCCTTGGGGTTTATCGATCTAGTTTGGACACCTAGAGCATAATCAGTGACATCTGTGCTGATGAGACCACCCACTGTGTGCACTGGTTTTCTGTGGTGATGGAGGCAGTGAGCTGCCCATAGCTCATGACCGGGGCACAGATCCCA
>NW_011888964.1:1863857-1868898 GCF_000151845.1 Pteropus vampyrus
CACCCACCGAGGGGGTTCAGTGAGGTCCTTCTGCATAGGGAGTCGGCCTGGGCTTGCACCTCAGACTTGCAGAAATTATTACCAGAAACGAACTGTTGCATGTTTCTCTTTCTTGAATTTCCTCTGAATGATTTTTTTTCCCCATTCGAGAGGCCTTATTTTCTGATCAGAACAGGAAATGGCACGGAATCCTTGGGGTTTATCGATCTAGTTTGGACACCTAGAGCTTAATCAGTGACATCTGTGCTGATGAGACCACCCACTGTGTGCACTGGTTTTCTGTGGTGATGGAGGCAGTGAGCTGCCCATAGCTCATGACCGGGGCACAGATCCCAGAATTCAGTCACTGCCACCTTCCTGTGGCGTATTAAATAAGATCCTCGTCATTCCTGCTCTTAGATCTCCATTCATTCAATCATTCATCCATTCATTCATTCAACAAATATTTACTGCACACCTACCAGGTGGCAGGCTTTATTCTAGACAAGGGGTCAGCCAATATTTGATATAAACAGCCAGAAAGTAAATGTTTTAGGCTTTGCAGGTTGAGGCAAAATCAAAGATATTATATACAGATACTATATACCGAGAAAAAAATTCTAAAAATTTTTAACTGCCGAAATTTAAAAATAATAATTCTTGAATACAAATAGAAACAGGTCTACTAATCAACAACATAGGGTGCATTTAAAATAACTTTCTGCTGAGCAAAATAAGGCAGACACTAAAGAGAACATCTTGTAGGATTCTACTTATATGAAGTTTTCTAGCAGGCTCACTAGTCTAGGATGGTAGAAATCGGGATCCTGGCCGCCCCTGGGGGAGGACCAGGGATTGACCAGAAGAGAGAGTAAGAGACATTTCTGATGTGATGGGAGCATTTTCTATCTTGACTGGGATTGAAATACTGCTTACGCAAGTCCGTCCATTTGTCGAAATTATCTAACTGTGCAATTCACTCTGTGTCACTTTTACCGCGATTAAAACCATCGATAAAAAGATGTCACCTGAGTTACGTGAGTCTACAAGGTCGGCTAAAGCGTGAGTGTGACGAGAAGTGGCTGAGGCAGAGGACACAACTCTGTGACCAGGGAGCGGGTGAGAGCTCAGTGACCTAGGAAGGCGGCCTGAGGAGGAGCCCGTCACTTCCCCTGTGAGGTAACAGCTGTCCGTGGGGCTGACGCCAATGTTCCCTCTGGATCCCTTATCCCCAGAGTCGGTGAAACAAGTACGACAAGGTGTGGAGCAGGTACCCTCGAAAGAGTCCCGAGTCCGTGTCGAATCGCCCTGGTCTGTAGATTCTGCAGGAATCTGAGAATCGGTGGATCGAGGGTTCTGAGGCTCCTTGGTCACCAGCTCAGCGAGTGTCTCAGCGTAGTCTACCGGGAACACTGGAGCGTGTCTGCATCTGGCTGCAGCTACGTGAGGAGGAAGGTGTTTGGAAAGAGAGAGGCTGAGCCCTAACCCACCGCCGAGGGAGCCTCGGGCAGGAGGGACGTGAACGTGTCTTCCTAACGCACCAGCTCTGAGTCAGTAACCAGGTCCAGTTCAACCCCCACGCCACGCAGCAGCCCCCGCCTAACATGCAGGAAGGACGTGCGAGTGACTTGGTTAAATGAGAGTCAGCAGAATTTGAATTTATATTCATAATCATTCATGATGAACCTCATCTAAGTGTGCATTTTGCCTTGAAATATTAAGTGATGGTTATGATACATCATAGGTAAATAGGTGATGATAGATAGGCAGATGATGGATGGATAGGTAGAGCGATCGACAGATGGAGAATGAGTATGACAGAGCGTGGTGAAATATTTTTCACTGTTGGAGTAGAATCAAATACAATCAAATTAATTTGGAGACCATCGGTAGCGAGCATGGATTAGAGAAGAGTCAGGGCTTGAAGGAGGTGGGGTGCTGCTGCGTTTACCCAGGTAAGGCACTTGAAATGGGAATGGGGGTGATGGTGGAGTTTCAAAAAATGTTATAAAGGTTGACTCATGAGGGCAGAGTTGTAGGAACATGTGACCAACTCAGCTCTTTTGTAGAAAGTAGGCTGTGAGTCCAGACAGAGGGTACAGACCAAGGTGAAATCCTCCCGTGTGAGCAGGTAGAGGGAGGGCTAGCTGTTCGTGAACGGAATCTGTGTTAAGACTCTTCAGCAAGGATCCTTGGGATATTTGAGTTGAGAGGCATGGACCGAAAGATTCTGGGGAGGATCTGACTGGTCCCACTGGACCACGTGGAACGAGGAGGGCCATTTCAAGGGATCGTCTCCTCCCTGGTGACGGCGTTGATGAGGCTTATGGTGCTTCCTCTGATTAGCTTCCAGGGAAAAAGAAGATGGCGAGGAAATTTGCGGGGGGCGGGGGGAGTTTGTTTTGTAGGAAACATGAGAAGAAGAAGGAGGGGGTGTGCCGTCAAATGAACAGGAAGAGGGGACACAAAGCCAGGCCGGAACAAGAGGAGGCTGCCTCAAGAAAGAAAAGAAACGGGGAAGAAACAGAACTAACTCAGTGACGCCTGCGAAAACAAGAGAACTTCAAAGTGAGGAATCGTTACGGGCAAAGCAAGGAAGAGAATCCACGTATGGAACAGAGAATCTCAGTTGTGTACATTTCAAGAGTAGGAATTAGCGGAGCCCGCAGAAGGGCTGATTCACGCGGGAGAGACTAAAGGAAGTCACAGGGACATGCGTAGAAATTCTGAGATTATGAAGTGCCAAGGACAAGATCGCGTATTACACGGCACATTCCTCTGTGCGTACTGTCTAACGATGAACCCTCGGCTTGCCTTTAAGCAAGGATTGACTATGAAAACAATTCAATTTAGCAGCTATTTATCGATTGCCTCCCAGACGCAATGCATTATACTTGGGGCCGTGGGAGCTCAGAAGATGAATGGAGCATGGACTCTGCTCTCTACAAGCCCGTAGCTTAGCTAGAGGACACATGTAAACAACTCGCTATACATAACAGAACAGAGAATAAAATGAGAGCTCACCGGAGCGCCCAGCGGCCTGCCGTGAGCAATCCCACAGGAGGAAATCTTTAACTCTGGCCGGGCGTGTTAGGGTCACTCCCAGAGGAGGCGTCGTTCGTTGAAAGGTCGTGCGTGGAGGGAGGGGAGTGGATGAATCTGGGCAGAGGGGGACGCTGTGAATGGACCCTGGAAGGTGGGAACTGCGGGGTGTGCTCAGAACACACGGGCCGGTCACTGTTGGCTCCCCCTCGAGGCCAGGTGAGGGTGGCCTTGCCGACTGCCCTCCCCAACGACAGTGGCTAGAGAGGTGAGGAGCGATGCGGTGCAGGAGCAGTGAGAAGCATGGCATCACGCTGACCGCTGCCGCACGGGGCTCTGATACTTCTGGTCTCGGGAATGGTGGCCTGGTCACGTCACTTGTCGCTAGCGTGAAGCACAGAAAAGTCATGAAGGTGAGCCAGTTCGAGGGTAGAATGAAGGGGTTTGTTTGGGTTTATTGCTGAAATAAGTTCGCCTTAAGAACTGCTGATCTTTCTTTTTTAACACAATTGAGCACGTCCGAAGTAATGAGCCTATGTATGGACTTCTTTTCTCTCGATGTTGTCAGAAATGCTTGACTTTCACAAACACGTGTCTTATTTTCTGGGTTGGTTCCCACCTGGATGGTACCGTGTAACATCCAAACACTTAGCTCCAACAGGAAGCAGCCGGCACTGCCCCCGCTGCACCCTCCTGTCCCCCAGAACCCCCTCTACGCCTTGTGTCTGCAGCACCTTGTTAGCAATGGGCTGGAAGGGAGAGGACAGATCGATTGGCTAGATGTTCATTTCAGAGTAGTAGACGGAGGCTCTAAGTTTTTAATGAACTTGCCTAAAATCCCACGGGCCGCTCATGGCAGCACCGAGCATAAGGATGCCGAGGGTCCAGACTCAGTCATTCGAAACTTAGTCGACGCGATGGCTCCTCACTATACGACGATGACAGTGTTCGATCCCGTGAAACATAATGAAGAATTATTCCATGTGTCACACACCATCAGAAATTAGGCTCCGTGCAGACCATTTTTTCATACGAGAGAGTATTAATATATGGATATTAATCACATTAAACGTAAGCAGAAAGTAAAGGGGACGTGACATTTTTAACCACCTGTTTTATATCCAACGTTACGTTAGGAAAGTTAAGGGCATCATTTTATTCTTATAACCACCCTGTGAACTAGACCATTATCCCCATTTCTAGATGAAGCAAATGCTTAGAAATGGTAATTAACTTCCCCTAGGTCATATACCGGCCTGTGAGGAGACAGACTCGGGTCTACCAGATCCCAAAGCCTCGCCCTCTCAGATCACAGCTGCTTTCAGGCGTCACTCGGGTGTTCAATGAGAATCCTTCTTCAGAGAGTCCTGGAGAAGCCCCGAAGAGGAGCTGCTGGCTCTGGCAGGTCTGAGTTTCATTTTAAGGCCTGTCTTGTCATCCGCTGGTTTCCTGCGCTCCCTTCTGGGGATGTGAATGTCACGTCGCTTCTGTCTGTCTATATCAAATGCAGGTTTCCTTATAAATGGGCGGATGCCCCCCAATTTAAAATCCTTCTTACTCTGCAGTGACGTAAAGTGCAAATGGTAGTGTTTGTGGCTGTGCCTGCTGTCTTTAGAGGCTCTCTGTCTGTCCCCATTTGTGACACCCCAGATCTGCAGAAAGGCCAGGAAGATGGTGCTCCTTCACTTTGCAGGCCCAGAGGGCAAAGGTCATTGAGGGGGTGGCCCAGGGTCCCGTCGCTTGTTCTGTCGCACAGACACTTATTCCCTTGGCTCCCACCCGTGGCCTCGTTCAAGAGGGCTCCCTACCACAACTGGCCGAAGAGAAGCCTGCTCTGGCCCGGATTATAGATGGGTCAGCTCTATATGTTGGTGTCATCTGAAAATGGACATTGAAAATGATCTGAAAGTGGCCCAGAAAGAGAGCAGTGAGGGACGACGCCCCAGGAGGTCAGGCTGCTCGCGGCACGTAAAACCGATGCGGACGAAAATGTGGCCTGGGCTACGGGACCGCAGATGGC
>NW_011888964.1:1872148-1874821 GCF_000151845.1 Pteropus vampyrus
CACCCATTGTTCTGCTGAATTGAGCGTCTGGCTTTTTGATGGAAGTTGGGTGTCTTTTTTCTCCTGATCTGGCCTTTGGATGGAAGAAATGCCAGCGATAGTGATTGCCGTCAGTCCCAGCGACCAGACTCCGTCCGGTGGCTGGAAGGAAGAGTGGGTGTTCCCTGAAGAAACAGGGGGCTCCTGCTTTCTCTCATTCTGGGCCAGAAAAAAAGCCAGCATGTGCCGGATGTGGGCGGGGAGCTTCCTACTGTGTGCCAGGGAATGCCTGTCCAGCCTGAAGAGCGAGTGGCCTGGGCTGTCTCCTTGGTGAGTGTTGGATGCCCCCTCCACCGGGAAGCCTGCCAGCTTGAAGTGAAACCCCGAGGTCGAGTTAGCAGTCTGTGAGGCCCAGGACTCGGCTTAGGAGCAAGGCACGGCACTCTGTGTTTTTTATTCTTCTAGCATGGGGTCCGCTCTGTTATTCCCCACGCCATACTGAGAGGGAAAGGTTGTGTCCAAGCTTAGGACAAACTGTGATGCTTTCTGGAATCTGGAGCAATGACAACTCAGGGCACGGGTGGCTGGAGAAAGGCACCTGCAAGCAGACATCGCCAGAGCCTGTCAACAATGTTTGGGGAGTCACAGAAACTTTGGGGAGAAGAAAATCCCAGGAGAAAGACTGATGATGTTCTGTTGATCCATAGTCACGGGGGTGGGAGTGTTTCTAATTCGAATATTAAAGGAAATATGGCTTTAATCTCTCCTCCAAGATAGTGAAATTGAACAAATTGATCACATATTTGAGTTAGGAATAACAACAGTGCTTATTATATGCCATATATCGTGTTTTACATTTATTAGCTTATTTCATCCTCGTACCAATCCTGGGGGGAAACTGAGGCACGGAGAAATTAAACGACTTGCCGAGAGTTGCAAGGGATGGAGATGGGAACGGTTTCCACACGCGAGTATTTTCTCCCTTTCCAGGTGAGGAGGGCGGGTCCTCACATGGCTGATGGACACCGGGAAGCGAGCCGGGGTTTCGGGCGGACCGTGCCCTTCAGATCGGGGTTCTCCATCCCTTCCGCTCACGGAGCAGGTGCAGTCAGGCCTCTCCGGCTTCATCCTACATCTGCTTCATCGTTACAGAGTTTTCTATCTCGTCTACAATATCCTAGTCCCCGTGGCCTTTTTCATCCATCGAACCACACACACACACACGTGCCCACACGTATACACGACTGACACACGCGTGTGCGCATGCACACACACACACACACACACACACACGCACACACATTTCCTTCACTGTGGCAGGGAAGAGAGGCTGATTTGCACTGTGGCTGATTTGGTTGGTTTTAGAGGATTTTGAAAGGTTTGAAAGGATATTGTTGATGACAAATAGACATTTTTAAAATGTCAAGTCGCTCTCAAAATGGACGTTCCTGCCTTCGCAGACCCGCACTGCCCGCTTCGGTGCCCAGCGCCGCCCAGACAGGCGCCCGCGTCTGCTCCAGACCTTCCCGAAGGCGGAGATGGCCAGCAGCCTCCCGCAGGCAAAAGCCCAGAGGCAGAGAAGCCAGGCTTCTGTCTCTCCTTCTGCTCGCCCTCCCCTGGGGCAGGATGGCTCTGCAGACTCACGATCACGGAGCAGCAGAGTGCTCCGCATCTCCGAGCCTGCAGCCCACATCGCTTTCGCGTTAATGTATCCTTATGACAAGGTGGCTGGTGCTAAATAAGGGCCCCGGAGGAACATAAAGCAGCCTTCCCCTGGTCCACACCCGCTGGACGGGCTAATCTGTTTTGGCGGACAGCTCCCCTCTGCTCAGGCACCCAAAAAAACCTTCCCCTTTGTCATTAACTCATTCATTAATCACCGTAACCAGCAGCGACAACGTGACGTTCTTTTCCAGGGAAAGAAAGCCGGGTAGGGGGACCGCGGGTGCTGGTGCCCATGTGCTTTAGTAAAGAAGGTTATCAGGCAGTCTCAAGGCTGATCGTTAGGACTGGAGCTTACAGACCGTCCACCCCGATGCCCCATGGAAGGCTCCAAGGTGCTCAATGAGCAAGGAAAGCTCTGGATAATTCGTGCCTTTTGATGGCGGAAGAACGAGGCAGGGGCAAGAGGCATGGGGTGAGGGGCAGGCGATTCTCTGATTAAATCGGCAATGAACAGTTCAAGTTCTCCTTCTGACGCTTCTAGCTCTGTGGCCATGGGGAAGTCGCTGCCCACCTCTGGACTTCGGTTTCAAAACTGGTCTATTATATACACCTTTGTGAGGATGAATCAGCCAGCAAGGTGAAAGGACTGAGCATGTGTCATACAGGGAAAGGGTTGTCACCAAGCTAGACCAAGGCGGGTCCACCTCTGTGCCCTTACGACTTGGCGCCCTGCAAGCTGCCACGTACGGAATGCATGCTTAACAATCATCAAGCAATGGCGCTGCCAACAGTAGCAACTACTAGACGATATCGTCTGAATGTTGGGAGAGGCTGACTCTCGCAGGAAGGTGGAGGAAGACGCCCACCTAGCAGCAGCCCTGGGGATCCTGGGCTCGGCCACCAAAAACGCAGCCCATCCTGACTCGTTCTCTCGCGCTCTGGAACCAGCTCTAGGGGTACCCGATTTTATTCTCCTGGGAAGCCCACTTGGTGGTCATCAGGCTTTCTAGGGCTCCCTCTCCGCTGGTC
>NW_011888964.1:1876663-1883354 GCF_000151845.1 Pteropus vampyrus
CTTAAAGATGTATATTTTCAGACTTTATACCCAAGGAATCATTTCACGTTTTCTTCTTTCTGAATGGTCAGTGCGCAGCCATATTGGCAGAAACACCTTCTGTAAGTTGAGTCGGCTTGACACTGAAACATCTGTGCGGAAGACGGAAAGTCCCCTGGGCTTCGTCAGTGATGGCCCGCAGGGCGCCCAGGATTCAGATGCGTTATTTGCAAACCCGGAGCAGAATGATTGATTCCTCCCCTTTTCGCAGAATCACCGTCCCAGAAGCACAGAAGTGAGATGGTCAGGTTCCCTTTCTCTTCTCCTTGCTCCAAAAAGCCTTGTGAGTGGGCTTTTCCCATCATTTAAATTCCTTCATAGACTCTACCAAGCCCAGAAACTGTCAAGCTGAAATACTGTGAGTGAAACTGGTTTTGTACTTTTCTTTAGTTTAATGGAAAGTTTTGAAAGTTGAAGATTTGGAACTCTCTCTAAACCCGGAAAGTTTAAAAATGTTCTTAGGACTTGCATTTTCATCGTTGGTGTTGCTTTTGAGCTCGAACCCAAACTCTCTGAGCCGATTAAAATTTTATCGTCAGCACTCACCCCATTTCAAAAAGCACGTACTTGACAACTCTCGTGGCCAGGCACTGTTCTAGGCTCCTCAAAAATGAGTAAGTCGAGGTCCTTGCTTTCAAAAAAACCTCACAATACTTGGGCCACACAAACATTTGTTTCGTATGAGGCAGGACGAAATGAGTGCTTAACGGAGGCACACACCAAGCGTGTGGGAGCTCCAGGGAAGAGGACTGAGTCCTGCCTGGTAAAATCAGGGGAGGCTTTTCAGAGTGGGGGGTGTGTGTTCCTGTGTGTTAAGTCATAAAGAATCTCAGAGAATAGAAAGAGTCAGAAAAACCGATACTCTTGGGGATGCCATGAGCAAAGCTTGGAGACGTAAAAGCAGACTGTGGGTGTTAAGGTTGAGAGGATGATAAACTCAGATCACCCTAACGCTCACGTCAGGCAAGAACAGCCGAGAGCGAACCCCTCCTCGGTCCAGGTGTGTGTGAGTTGGGGGAGATGCATAGGCAGCAGGATGAGGAGGCATCTCTGGACCATCCATAAGGCTCCAGCCTCCCCGCCCAGCTCCACAACCTACTACCCATATGCACTTGCCCACAGACACTCTTGTGGTCCACAGTATGAAAACACGTGCGGTGCCCGGGACATTCCTTGGCCATTCACCCCTTCGCGTTTTGTATGTTCCATCCCTCCTCGCCTGCCTCCTTTGTCTACCTCTTCTGCTTGGTTGGTGCCATCCTATCACTCTTCGAATTCAGCTCAAGTTCGATATCTGAGAAACCCATTTTTCTACAGGCAACTTCATACTCCCCTTCCTCTGTATTCCCATGAACTTATCTATTTAGGATCCTTCTGGAGGTGAGTGACAGGAACCTGTCTCAAACTTGCGCAGTCAGAGGAGGGAATCGTTGGCTGACGTAAGGAAGATCAGGAAATGCTGGAAGATTATTTCGAGGTTTAAATGCTGTAACTAGGGCA
Source organism: Pteropus vampyrus (assembly GCF_000151845.1). Taxonomy (NCBI): domain Eukaryota; kingdom Metazoa; phylum Chordata; class Mammalia; order Chiroptera; family Pteropodidae; genus Pteropus; species Pteropus vampyrus. Next base: position 1,878,203 of record NW_011888964.1, read on the forward strand.
TTCGTTTCTCTCTGGAGCTTTTGGTTCTGCTTACCCCAGCTTCGATCTCAGCAGCTCTCTGAGTGCGAAGGCAAGGTGGCTTTTGACAACCCTGAATCTTTACGAGTCACGATGCTAAAGAAGACAGACCCTTTCTCTTTCAGTGTCTATATGCTAAGTCTTATGCTGGGGACTTGGTTGTCCTTGGTACATCATTATCCCCAAATTTAAACAATCTTTGTGGTCAAGGGGATAGATTTGCTTATCTTCATCCAAACCACAGAGAATGGATTTTCTGTGAGAAAGATCTGTTATCAGGAGAAACAGAAAAGGCAAGCCAGATAAGCCCAAACAAACCAACAAGCCAAACACTCACATTATTACTTCACTCTTTAATATTTATCATGCTAACCTAAGGGTCGGTTTACCAGTCGATCTCCTCCACTAGACTATAATCTTTGATGGCAGTGATGGGAGCCTACCCACCCTGCAGGAGGAAGCCAAGCACGTGTGAGTTCAGGAAATGATGATGGCTGAATGAGTGAGTCTGTGCATGAGAGAATGGATGAATCAGCATGCCAGTGAAGTAGACAGGTCCGAGACTGTCATGTCTGTCTTACAGTTCTCCTCCACCATTTCTAGCCTGGACTACTTTCTCAGCCTTTTAATTAATCCTCAGATCACCAGTCTTGTTCTCCTCGAATCCATTCTGTACACAGCAACCAAACCGATATTTTAAACCCTGCAAATAGTATTTTATCCCTCTGCCGAAAGCCCTTCGTTGCATTTGAGATACTGAACATTTTCGCAGGGCTTCGGAGGACCTTTGTGATCTAGTTTCCGTCTGCGCGTCTAGTCCCACGTCTTGCTATTCTCACTTCTAACACCAGTTCTCCTCGTCCCTTATTCCCAGCCCGGAATGCACGTGCGCTTTATACTCTAGTCACGTTGAGTTACTTTTACTTCTTCAAAGGCATCGAGTTCTCTTTTGCTCTCCAGTCTTTGTTCCATCCCCCTGGGATGCTCTTCTCCTCTCCCTCTCCACCTGGCCGATTTGGACTCAGGCTTCAGAGCTGTCGTACACATCCCTCATAAAGGAGGATTTCTTGGACTTCTAACCACTGTCCCTCCTGTGCGCTCCTGCAGGATCCCCTCCCCCACAGAGACCTCTACAGTACTCTGCTGTTAACTGCTCATGTCCGCGTCTGTATCACTGTTAGTTAGACTGTGCGACCTGAGAACCTGGGATATATCTGCTTTATTCACTATTATAGCTCCACCACCTAGATAGGACTTGGCATTGACAAATGAGTGAATGGATAAATGAATGAATGAATGAATGAATGAATAAAGTTACTGAGTCCCAAAGGTGCGCTTGGCATTTGCTGCGGAGTGAAGTTCGGGGTGATCATGGCACGCTCCCTGCCCCGAGGGGCCCCCGTCTCTATGTAGAATGACTGCAGTTCAGAGGGGCTACGAGGGGCAGAGCTTGGCACCGAAGCCCGTTCTGACTCCAGATTCGAGCTCTTCACTCCACTCCAGCTGTCCCGGTGTGGAGATTCAGCTCGGATCCATTTGGAAAGGACAGCTGGTGGCTGGACCGGGCTGGGCTGCATTTGGATGGTGACAGAGCTTGAGAATCGCATCATGGAGTCAAACCTCTGTGAAATATTTAGGCCAAGAGCCACGTTCCAAATCATTGTTTTCCCATTCAGCTGAAGAGAGGTCTACTGATAGCATTTGGCTTTGAAAACACACGTTGGGACGAACGTTTCATTCCCGTTTGTACATGAAAACAGGAGCCTCAAAAACTGCCCTACTCATAACGAACACTGCCTTCGAAGTGAAGCTGTTGATTTGCTGATGCTTCTTTATGGCCAGGCTTACGTGGCTGGAGCTGATGCTGTGGTCACTGCTGTGATGACTGAGGAGACCCGAGTTCTCATGTCAGCCTGAGGAGCAGCATTTGGGTGATCGGTTCGAGGAAAGGAAGTCTCACCCTAACCCTCAGTTCACCGACCTAAAGCTGCTGTGGAAATCTCATATTCTTTACCACTGTTTGGACTCCTGTGTAATCTAGTTCCATCTAATGAGACAAAAGAGGGGGTCTGCAAGGGGCTTTATTTCCAAATAAAAAGACAGAGTCTTCAATTAGACAGCATTTAGCAACTCCTCCCTTTTTCCTGGGACCCTCGGGCAGTCAACAGAGAGGAAGAAAAGGTCAAGGCTGTGAGAACAGCTGACCAGGAAGATAAGAATCTGAGTCTTTGCTGACCCGGCTAAACCCCAGAATGGAAGCTCTGGTCGTCTGGTCCCATGAGATAATTTAATGTCTTCTTTATTGCTCGGGGCCACTCTAAGTTGGGTATTTGATTACCTATGGATGAAAGCATTCCTTGGATATATATGGAATCGGTTAGGTTACAACCATTAGCTTACACTAAAGGCAAAAACAAACAAAAATGATCAGCAGGTTAGAGCAAATGAATGACCATTCTAAGCTTATCTTGAGTTGCTCATCTGTCAAATGAGGAATCTTGAAAAATGCGGATGAAGGAATGATAATGATGTCAGCTTTCCCGACACTGGGGTGGGACTTTAAGTCTCTGTATTTGATCTCACGCTGCTCAATGTGTTTCACAGGGACCCTACTTTGAATTCGTATGTCTGGACAATTTGTCACACAGAGGGAAAAGCAGATCGTTGGACTTTGTATTCTAGATATGCTTAACGAGTTGTGTGGCCTTAACAGTCAGTGTCATTTCAATGTGTCCCACATAAAGGACCGACTTAGTTTATGAAATGTAACATCGCGTATCACATATCACATGTGGAGTGGTAAGGTGTTATTCTATTTCATTATTTTGTCCATGAGACACCTTCATACTGATAGTAATTAATACTTTATTTAGCATAAAATTCAGGAGCTCATTTGGACCTTCCTGTCCCCCTAATTTCTCCTATCCAATCAGCTGCAGACCTAGTCATTCTTTTTGTGTTTGTTTTCAGAAAGGGAGTCTGGCTGAAGAAGTAAGTGGAGGGCCGCAGTGCAAGGTGACACTAAAAAGATTACGTTGACTGGATAAAGCAGCTGTGGTACACAATACAACAGAAGATGACTCAGCCACGAGAACAGATGACATGCTGCCATTTGCGCCGACAAGGATGGGTCTTGAGAAAATCATGCTAAGCGATAAGTCGGAAGGAAAGGATTGAGAACCATATGTTTCGCTCATCTTCGGGATATAAAACTGAAATCGGCAAACGAACAAGGAAAACACACAAAAACTCGTCGGCACAGACAACAGTTTAGTGGTTACCAGAAGCAAAGGGGGGTAGATAAGGGTCAAGGGGGGTCAAATATATGGTGACGGAAGGAGACTTGACTTTGGGTGGTGAACGCACAAAGCAATATACGGATGATGTGTTATTGAATTATACACTTGAAACCTATGTAATTTTATTAACCGATGTCCTCCTCATAAATTTAATAATAAAAATCGACAAGGGGCCTTTCATGCAAGTTAAAGAGTTGGAGTCTTTGCTGTGGGCACAGGGAGCTGCGGTAGAGTCTCCAGCAGGAGCGGAGAAAGATGGAAGCCTGGATGGAAGGGAAGCGACGATGTGGCCGCCACAAGCCAGACCCCCCCGCCCCCCCCAACCTTTGCTTTACAGATGGCACCAGCCAGCATGCTGAATCCCGTGTCGAATCACATGCTAACAACATGTCCGGTGTTACGGAGCAGGCCAAAGAGATAAATGACTAATTCTACAGTCTCATTTGGATATTCCAAAAACATAAGAATTCTGGGGTGAGTTAAAATGGTTGGCCCAGGCCAAACGGACGGAGGGGGGCAGGTCCTTCAAAGGCTCTGAGGAAGGGCTCTGCCTGGCATGTTCCAGAGACGAGGGGGGAACATGACATCTGGAATGTGGCAAAGGAAAAGACAGGAAAATAGAAAGTGAGTCAGGCAGGCGACTGGAAGTCAGGCGGCCTAGAACTTTCGGCCGCTTCAGCAAGGATTTTGATCTCACTCTGGGCGAGATAAGAAAGCACCGCGGTCCCTTGGCAGAAGAGAGGCGAGGGCTGACCCCACTTAGCAGGCTGCTCTGCCCGCTGAGTTGAAAGCGGGCTGAAGAGGGGCAGCGAGGGAGCAGAGAGACCAATTAGGAGGCCACTGCAGACCAGAAAGAGATGATGGCAGTTTGGACCAGCGCAGTAACGGGAAGCAGTGAGAGGCGCTCAGAACACGGAAATGCGCTCCCGGGCGAGCTGACCGTCTGCTCTCGGGGTGCACGGGCGAAATGAAAGAAAGGGGTGCCGAGGAGGACTGCAGGGTGGCTGCGTTCGCTGTGTTTCTGTGTCCCCTCCATCCTGGGTCACGGGACCTGCACACTCACGCACACGTGCACGCGCCTTCGCGGACGGACTTCCAGATCATCCTGTGCCTCTCTGGATCACAGGTCACAGAGCCTCGCTGTGTCTCGGTTTCCTTACCTGGCGAATGGAGACTGATTAACTGTGGAGACCTCACGGAGTTTTCGTGAGGATCGAAATCAATAATATGTAAAATAGTTATTCAATGCTACATACTTTTCAACGTGTGGCTCGGTGTTGCTTCACTAAATGCCAGTTATTATTGCTATTATTTTGCTTTATTATTTCTATGTACAAAATTGTCTACGCTGCATTCCCCTGGATGCCAAGTTTGGGGACGCGCGTGCTGTCAGCCATCTGCTCCCGCCAGGCTCGCCTCTGCTCACCCACTGCCTGCCAACCACGCTTGGCGAGGGAGGAGGAAGAACGGATTGGTCAGAACTCAAGACAAACGTTGGGGCACCGGGGGCCGGGGCCCAGGGTTCCTCTGCTATAAGAGCAGGAGTCCATGTTTTTCTCGCTCTTCTGGCCTCCTGTGTCCTGGTGGAAAGTCAGCAGACCCAGGCGGGGCCCGTTTCCTTGGGCCAGGTCTGGGAAAGTTGCTGTGTCTCCCAGGTTCCTTGTAGATGAAGGAGAGCGGGCGATTCAGAATCGTCTTGTGACCCAGCCCTCTCCTTGGCAGTCGGGCGCAAATTCCGCAGTTCTAAGAAGCTGTTTGAAGGAGGCGGCTCAGGCACACGCTCTTGGGAGGTCATGCTCGACTCCCCCAAGAGCGCCCTCTTCTGGCTCGGCCCA
>NW_011888964.1:1887069-1899857 GCF_000151845.1 Pteropus vampyrus
GGCCTTTGTTTCCTTTACATATAAAGTGGGCCGTGGAAAGGCTTGAGATGCACATGTGTTTGCACCTCGCTCTTCCTTGATGTCTTGAAAATCGAAGACATCGCTTCTTCCTTCACGCCCCCAGGCTTTCTGATGCCTAAACATTTTCTGCATGATGGGTAGTTGGTAAATGTTCTGGAAAAATGGACTGGACAGAGACGTCACACTTTTCTTCAGCGCCCATTCTGGATTTTGTGTACCTACTTGCTCTGAGAAAATCATGTAGTTCCTCCCCGCATTTAATTAAAATCTCTCTTGTTGTAGGCGATTTCCTCCGGAGTAGATTTCACGAATGTAGAGAAGAAGAAGTAAATGCCTTTCTCATACGGAGCATTTTTATATGCTCACATATACAAGTTAATTTTCTTTTACAACCCTATATTTAGCCCCGTTTGGGCCTCATTTCCATGCATTTGCATGTTAATATTCATACTTATGTAGATATATTCCTGGATTCAATGGGAAAGAATATCCCACATAGAAGGTTGGAAATGGCAATTTATTCACAGAACTCGATCCTAAGATTCAAAGGAGGTTCATCGGGCAGGATTGCCAAATTGAATACCAAGCTGCTTCTACAGTGGGTAAAAAGGGTATGAATTATATTTTCTCATTCGTCTTCTCCCAAAAGAAGAGCAGAGCTAGAAGCCACACATGGAAGCCATCTCCTGGCAAGATAGTTCTGAAGAATGACATAAGCTCTCTGAGAGGTGACGGGCATCTGGGAGAAAATGAGCCACCTGGGTGCCAGATATGTCGGTCCCTTGCCGTGCGGATGCCATTCTGAAAATATATTGTCCCTGGCAGTCACCACTGGTCCCTTCTGATATATGGCTTCTCTGTCTAGAACTTAAACAAAAAGAAGAAGCCAGAGACGTCTGGTTTTAGGATATCGATAGCTCTCACAATATCTAGGAGTTAAGACCCAAAGCTGGGAAAGCTAACATTTACCAACTACCTATCATGCACTAAGTGATATACCGGCCTTGCTGTCTTTTTAAAAAATGGCTCTATTAAATAGATATGATTGTTTCTATTATTCAGATAAAGAGATTGAGGCTCAGAAAAGATAAGTGACTCGGCCAGGCTAAGCAGATATCAGAACCAAGAATTAAAACTAGATCAGTCTGATCTCAAAGCTCATTTTGACTTTTGCTTAATAGGATCCCAGGAGTAAATGTTTCAAACTCTGTAGGTCCTACCATCTGTGTCACAGCTACACATATCTGCCATTTTAGTGTGAGAGCAACCACACAGACAATACGTAAACAGATGTGCATAGCTGTATTTCAATAAAACTTTATTTACATGGTAGGCATTGGGTCAGATTTGGCAGGCAGACAGTGGGTTGCCAGCTCTTAATTCAATGTATATACTAAATCTTGGAAGTCAGTGTTCAAACTCCCCAGGGTGTTGTTTGCAGGTGGGTGTCTTAGCTGTGCCTTCGAGTTTTTAAGCGATGATTCTTTCCACTGGCTTCTGGGTGATGGGACACACAGGTAGGGAAGCTTATGGCTGTGGACCCATCATTGCCTCTCTATAGCAAATGGCTCCCTTGGACTGTGACAATGTTGTATGAGGTAACATGGGGCAGAAATTTTGTAAGTCCTGGGATGGTGATGCGGGAGGAGGCCCTAGAGCCAGGAAAGGAAAACTAAGACCTGGTGTTTGTGTAAGTTCCAGTAAGAGTAAGAAGGGGTCTGATGTAGTCATCTTCTCATTTAGTGGCTCATGTATGTCCCTGAAGAATGATGCCATATAGAGGCTCCGGGCTGGTCTCTGCCGGCAGGTTGGATAGCCAACAGTGTCGGTGGCTATCATCCTAGATAGAGAAACCCATATTGTTTGGTTTATGCATAAACCCCATCAGTGCCACCATAAGCAATATGGTCATGGGCCCATCGCACAAGCACTGAGGTGGCTGAGGGGAGAGGCTGGCTGCCATCCACAGGACAAGTTATACCATTCGTTTGATTGTTTAGAGCCTCTGTTGTGGCAGATGAGCTTTGTGAATTAATTTGAAATATAACGATCCACCTACTTTGTAGCCAGTTCTATTGATTCATTCGCCTACATATTTCTCAGACTTCCTTTTCCCTCACCCTCTAGTCAAACTCCTGATCAATTGCCCTAGCCATTAACCACTAACCAGAAGTCAGTGTACATCCATGCCTCCGTGTCCTCCCCTCCCTGAAAATAAGGTAGATTTACAGTCATTTATCTGCCCATCTGCTTCTCCTCTGCAGCTGTTCCGGGCCACCGCCAGGTGAGGCTGTAATAGAGTTAAGTTATTTCCTCTTCTGTCAGCTGATCACAGGGACACCCTCCTGCCTCCCTATTAGGTGGCTGTGGGGTGGACAAGGGTGTGACTGTAGGAGACGTACACGGCGTGAGTGTCTGGGCATCTGCTGTGAAGCTTTCTCCTACCTTCTGGATCTGCTCCAGCCTGGTTCTGAATATACACCACCCTCTGTACCAGGAATCACTGCCCACCTGCCCGCTCTTACGACCTCACAGACGTGGCAAAACCCAGCCCGTAACGGGCAGGTCGCGTGGCAGGAGCACGTGGCGTTTCACGCTCGTGTGCCCAGCCTCTACCGTCAGGAGCTGGATTTTCAGATGGAGAGCGTTTCTCTGCCGTAGAGGCGACGGCATTGCTCCAGAAGGCTGGAAGTCTGACTGTGACTTTCCTGACGGGGCTCGTCAGACTCTCCACACTGTTGCTACCTGCCATGGAGACCTCGGCACCACGGCCTCTGCCAGGTCGTAAAGCGATAGAGAAGTTACGCTGATTTCTGAACCTGCTACTGAGTCCTCTCTCTCCCTGGCCCCCAATTAAAAGTGGGAGCCTTCGAATCACTTGATGAATGTGCCAATAAGCTTCCCGAGGGTCATATATGCTGCCCTTAAAATAAAAATTAAAAAAATACTTTTAAAAAACACCAAATTCTTCGCTTCTTTTTTTTAGTGATAAAAGTTGAAAATGAGAACAAACTCATCTTTCTATCGGATGGGGAGGCTGTGATGTACCTCAGAACATGGGGCCCCTACAAATTTACCAGTGTGCTAGTCCGGCGTGACTCATTGTGAGAGTCATCTCTCTTCTTTTGGCTCGCATGTAACTTGTGAGGCCACCTACAGACCCTGCCACCTTCTACTCACCCAGCCTGACTAGGGTGATGCCATTAATACACGGAACCAATCTGATGCTAGGGAGATGCTAAGGTGATCAAGGTCTTTACAGAACATTTTCAACAGACAGCTGGAAGGTTATAACCTCGAGGTCGGCGTGGTAAATGGCTGCCCTTGCATGTAAATGCAAACCGTTTTGGGTCCTTTTTACTGATTATATAGAGAAGAAGGTTCCCCAGATCAGTTGCGGCCACATATCAAGTTGCGGAAGCCACGCTGCCCAGCTCCAGTATCTGGCACAGTGGCCGTGCACGGGGCCAGCGCCTGGCTCAGTACTGCATTGAATCTGGAACCGACAGAAGCCAGAGCCATTGTGAATCTGGACGGGCCTGACGCAGACGCTGCATCTTCTTTCAAGGTGGTGGCATTGGAACAGCCGGCCTTTAGCCCGGGCTGGTGTGATAGTGGGTCATGTGAGGGAGTGTCACGGTTCTCCAGTGAAGAAGTCGCCCAGGGACTGGGTGAGGCTGAGTGAAACTTGGGGTCTGGTTAGCAGGATGGTAATGAAATTAACTTTTATAAACTTGGCTTTTCCTGTGAACGCTGCATAGCAGAGTACTGCTGTTCACAGCAGGGTCCTGCCACCCGACTCTGGCAGGTGACTCTCACAGCTACTGCCATGTCTCTGAGGTGTCCCTGTCCATAGCGGCTGCTGTTCTGCCAGGCGTGTCACCTCTGTTTCCCCTCACAGCCCTCAGATGGCCCTCTTTCTAATAACGAACAACATTCCCCATGATCTGTTGACATAGACTCAAGAGTTTTAATTAAGAAATACCTGATTGGATAATAGTATTTACCCTACAGATTGGCTGTGAATTTTAAATTAGTGCATGCACGGAAAGTGCTTAGCAGTGTCCGACATGCAGCAAGGACTCCGCTTCCGATATTACCATCATTTCAGAAGTTGCTGAAAATAGCTGCTGAAAAGGACAGATTTTCCACCTTAACAGAGATCTTTGCTCAGGCTTTGTGTACTAGAGCACCGAACTGAATCGCTGAACTGTTAACGAAAGCTTCTGGACACTTATCATTGGCCCCGATCAGTTCCCATTATTCCCCAGCATCTGGGGCTGCCTGATAGGACTACACTTCAGAAGGCAGCTCGAGCACAAGTCAAAGCGAGCCCTCATCACACCTCCCTCTGACTCGCAAAGACAGATCACACGTGGCGAAAGCATGGCCTACCAAGAAGACAGGCGTCCAGCCCTTGGCATACGTCTGAGGCACATCGGTCAGATGGGTCATTCCCATTCCCATGAAGGAGTAGCGGGTGGGTGGGGCCAGATGACCTGAAGTGCTCATGCAGCTCCGCTCCCCACAGGAGTGAAGTGGGGGTCTTCACGTTCTTCTTGTGAAGACTGAGCTTTGAGGAAGGGGAGAGAGTGGAAGACAAGAGTTCCACCCACAGTGAGCCCACACTCAGCAAAGCCAATAAAAAGATCATGGCGTCCATAGTTGCCTAGGAGATGATGACAGCCTCGCAATGTCTTCTGTCTGATACCCACAGGATGGGGAAGAGGCTGCTAGCCAAAGGGGCAGCTGTATACATTCAAAGGAGCATCACCCTTAGAATCCGCTTTCCTGGATGATGACACCATCTTTGCATTGATCGATCCCGTCACCATGACAGCGAGGGTAACTGCTCTGAACCTCAGTGTTCTCATCTACGCAACGAGCAGATTGTCAAGTCTCCTTCCAGAAGCACTTGAACTTGTTGACACTTTCTCCTGGGTCAAACTTTAAAAATCTTCTTGTTATCAAACACTGCACAGCATAAAACTTAAATGACCAAGAACCTATTAAAAAAAATTAGTAGTTGCGAGCCCGAGGAAATGCAAAATTTAACAAGCGTGCAGCCAGAGCTGGCGTCTGCGTGGAGACGAAGCACTCACACGGGACCTGGACCTGTGATCGGTAACTGGGGCGGCCGGATTCAGGCAGCTAACAAGCTAAACAATTTTGATGACATAAAATTAACACCAGGACATAGGAAAAGCCTGTTTTATTTGCTATTTTATGTGCTATGTGACAATTTAATTGAACTTTGAAGGAATCCAAGCAGTTAATTCCCCAGAGAAATAAACCCAGAATGACATTCGGGCCTGTCTCCTAAGGAGTTAGACAGGGGAGTACTGCATTTTACAGTGCTATAAACTCGACTTTTACTTCCAAAGTAATGAGTGTGGTTAAACAGTCTTGGCCTTGCTTACACCCCTTCTCCTTTGTCCGCTGGGCATTGACTTGAGGCCACCGGGGGTCTCCGAGTGGAATATGGATAAGGGGAATTTGACGCCCCTCACGGTCTGCGTAATGAACCTTCATGCGTGTAGCGCTGCAGGCTTGCCCTGGGCATTTCTGCTTTCTCCCCACAAATGCTAATGAGGGCGGCATAGTAACAACAACACCACCAACAGCAGCAGCAGCAGCAACAAAAGCAACAGCAGGATCGGCCAAGAAAGGCTCGGTCACGGTGCAATAACAAACAGCCCCAACGTCCCAGCGCTTCGAACGGCAAAGGTCTATTTCTCACTCGTGCTTCTTGTCTACCCCAGATTCAGAGTCATGCTGACACCTCCCTAGTACCCAGGCAAATGGAGCAGCCATCGTCCGGATTGTTCTGGTCTTCGTGGGAGACAGAAAGCAAGAACACCAAAAGGCGTGCCAGCTACAAAAGCTCTCATCTGGAACCGACACGCTAGTTCCTCTCACATTCCATTGGCTAAAGCCGGTCATGTGACCGCCCCACCTAGGGGTTTGGGGCAGTGCAATTCTTCTGTGTGTCTGAAGGAGGAAGAATTGGAACTATTTGGTGAGCAGCACTTCCTGTGTGCCAGGCCTTGTCCTAAACGACATATGTATATGCATGTATGTACAACGAATATAGGTACATACATAGTCATCTAAATAATCGGAATCATATAAAATATTTGTGTAGTAGGTTGAAAAGGTCTTGAAGTCTGGCATCTCAGCATGTGCCAGCATTAGATTTTCTTAGCTGTGTATCTTAGGCAAGAAAATTAGCTCTTAATTTCTTCATTTTTCATTGGTAAAATGGAAAGGATCAAACTGCCTACCTCATGGGGTTGGTGTGCTTTTACATAATTCCTATGACATCATTTCAGAAACGATCAACGAGTGTTAGTTATTTTTATCCACAAGGAAGTTTCAATACATTATCTACCACCCCCCCACCCCCCACCAAAAAAATAATGAATAGAGACTAACTGAATGGAAAAATGTTCTGCTCTGGTCAGGAAAGGTGGCTATGTTTTCTTGGGAATAAATTAAGACCTTAATCTACTTTAAGCTCTGTGTGTGCTTCACTTCTATGCTAATCTGTGCATCTCTCATCTCCAATTCTAAGTTCTCTCTATGCTTAAGCTGTGTTTTTCTTTGTACTGCTGCAGCATTTACTCTCTGTCCGGCTCGGTCTGGTTTTAACGGTGTATTGTTTGATACTGCAATCAGCTAATACATACCTGAATGACTGTATGGATCTCTAGTTTAGTTTTAATGCCCTAGAGAACAGCCACCAGGCCCAGGCACATAGGGGTGGGGAGAAAACCAACATTAACTGGCTATCTGCTATGTGCTCAGTAAATACTGTGCTAAGCTTTATAAATATATTATCTAATTGATCCTCACAATAACTCAATGAATTATATATGATCACCTCCTTGCTGTATGAGGAAGCTGGTATTCAGAGAGCCGGAAGAAGAGCTCAATGTGTAGGAGGAGGGGGGGGCAAGGGGGCTTGTTTCTTTTAAGACAAAAAAGGCTTGAGCACTTCTTAAAGCTGAGGAGAAAAGTCGTAACCAGGGAGAGAGAGAGGAAAGATCCAGCTGAGAGAGGAATGGTTATCACAGGTGGCATAGTAAGCGTAGGGACTGGCGTCGTGGGTGCAGGTAAAAGCAATTCCGACAGGGTCTGGTGACAAAGAGGGCCGGACGAGAGACAGGCTGACGAGCAGAAGTATTTTATCGAGAGGAAACAAGCCTGAGGTGCTCGAATGTCACAATCTTTGCCTCCTCACTGAAGGAGCGGGCTAGTGCGTTTGCCAATGGTCATGGCCTTGGACTAAAACTAGGTTCACGTGACCGTGCCAAAGCAAAGCTTCATCTATTTTTCTGTTTTTTGTGGAATTAGGAGCACGTGATGGTGCTGAATACATAGAACCCGCTTTGAATCCAGGATCTCACTCAAGAAGTGTCATTTATTTATTTATTTTTAACATTATTTGAATTTGACTTGTCTCAAAGTTTCTTCTCCTTCCTAACGCCCGAGTAGATTCTAAAATGAGAAATACGAGCTCTTAGAAAACGACTCTGTGCGACGATCCTTCAGATCTCTTATTTACATTACCTAGACTCTCCATTTCCCGAATTCTCCTCAGAGTCACATGGTGCGTAAGTGGCATATCTACGGTTCAAAGCCTTAGCCGCATGAGCCCGAGAAGCACGTGGGCTCCCTGCAGCCCGAGGATGCTGCGCCGTGAAAGCGGCTGACGGGCGCGTCTCACACACGGTTCACACCTGTGCGCGCGCTCCCGCCGGCGGGCGTGCTGTTTCTCGTTCTCAGGTGTGCTGGCGCGCTCTCCCTGTCCCCACCCGACTCTCATGTCCTGCCCTTCCAGGAAGAGCTGACCATGAATTTATTACTGGTGTTAAGAATCATCCTGGGTCAGCACGTGGATCTCTCCCTTAGCGTATCGAGAGCAAACAGCTTTTATGTTTAATGCCGAGGAAAGATCGGGATGGTAAAAAGAGAAGCGCGCTAAGTATGGAGGGGAGAGATGAGCAGCGAGGGAGGTCGGGAAAGGAGAGAGCGGGGCGAGCGGGGGCGGGGAGGTGGGGACCTTCCAGAGGGGAGAGGGAGAGGTGCAAGGGGCGGAGGTGTGGAGGAGGGGAGCGGATGAGAACAGGGGTGTGCGCGGAGCTCAAGGACAGCGAGACGGCCAGTGGGGGATGACCACTCCCATCGGGGTGCAGCAACCTCACCCCGTCACCGTGAATTCTTGCTACTGAGGAGCAGCAAACCGCGTCTGTGAAGACCGGAGGCAGTCTGTTGGATACTTAATGATTTATAACAAGTACATGAGGATGCCATTAAAAACTAATTCATCACCGACAGGCTAAATGATTTGCAAACATCTGCTCTGCAACAGGACCCTCCTGGGAAGAACATTTCTAAGGGTTGAAAGTTCTTCTAATGTAGATATTGTGGGTGGGAGTAGAGATTCAGACATCTGCATTTGGGTCACTGGCTTTCCGTCCAAAGTGATTAATTAGGGGGATCTCTGAATGATGCTCTTGGACCTGCCTAGTCCATGTTCTCTAAAGCCGGGGACCCTCCAGAGTGTCATGCAGACGTGGCCGCCTCCCACCTGGCGGTTCAGTTCCCCGATTTGACTGAGTTTTCTTAGAAACGGTGGGTCCTCACCTCTGAGTCTGCTGGCCTGTCTATCAGACAGCAAATCCCAATATGAATGAGCTCTCGGGAGAAATATGTTCACTTCTTGCCAAGACCTTGACGATGTGTCATATTCTTCTGAAGCTGGCCTTGGTTTTCCTGCTACCCTTCAGGCAATTTCATTCCAGGCAATCCTTGCATTTAGCATTCCAGGTAGGAAGCTGAAGATGTTGGTAGCTTGCCCTACATGTTCCGTGCCTACCCCTCATTAGCCTGCAGCCACGGTGGTAGTTTCAACTCGCTTACTGCTTCCCATCTTTTATGGGGGGGGGGCGCTGTGTTCCCTAAGAAGATGGGCTGAAATCCTGACCCCCTGGACCTCAGAAGGTGACCTAACAGGAGATGGGGTTATTGTAGATGTAATTGACAGACAAAGTCCTTGATTCCACATAGCTCGTATCCCAGTAGAAGACAGGTCATAAACAACAACAACACATGCATGATGATCACCACCGACCAATAAAGTGGGTGAGGAATTGCAGAGCGATGCACCTAGACAGGTGGATTAGAGAAGGGGTCTTTGAGGAAGTCGCATTTGATTAAGGACACAAATGGCAGCGTCATGGTCATCGTCAGCTTCATCAGCCCATCATCGTCCTCAGGGCTGGGATTGGACGAAGGATAATACTCTTTTATCAGCATCGTGCTGCCTCCCAGTGACTCAGTAGAGGAAGAGAATTTGTAAGTAACAAACAAACAAACAAACGAATAATAAAAGCTGAAGTACAAATTTGGAGTCTCTCCCTTCACCCCAAAGTCGGGAAGAAGCTGTAGAAGTAAGTCAGTAAATATAAGTCGTCTTTCCAGAACATATAAAATATTCATGTTTGGAAAAGTGACCATTTCTGATTTCTGCAGCTCTTCGGCATGCGGTCACTTGCAAGTCCCAGTCTGGAGCTTTTCCTCCTTCCCGGCTGAAGGTGTGTGGGGTTTCCGTGGGAAGGGACATCTCGTTGTGCTGTGTTGTCCCCGAGAAGAATCGGCCATAAGGCACGATGGTTAGAAGCACAGGATTTGGGGCCAGAGAGGAGTGAATCTGAATCCTAGGTCTGCCGCTTACCAGCGTGTAAGGGGCAAGAAGCTAAACTGCAGAAACGTGAGCTCCACGAAGCCAGCTCGTCCTCGTCTGAACCGCCCGGCGCCGGCCCGGTGCGGGAACTCAGCGGAGCGGGGACCGAGTGACTGAGCGGCGTCACCTTGTGCCTCAAAGACTTATTTTTCACAGATTTAAGGTGGAAATGATAATGCGCACATCAGGTTTTTGTAAATTAAATGAGATAATGAATAAACGACGACTATCTATGCAAAAGACAGAATGTGATATGCATCCCTCTAATGAACCGGAGAGCTAAAGCTGGTGACATCTTTGGAAATAGGTGTAAAATAAAATGCACGTCATGTCCCAGGAGCCTCAGTCTAACGTGTCTGGGAAAGAGCCTCAGAATCTCTAGGGAATAAGAGTTCAGACTCGAACAGCAGTGACGGTCACTGTCTGCGTGAGCTGTGCTTCATGTGTCCACAGATCATCTCACTGAAAATCTCATATCCGGTCGGGCGGGCATGGGTCTGGTCAAACTTAGAGGCCTGGGAGGTGACAGATTTAGGGACTGAGACAGTTCTGTCCCCTGGAAGACATGAAGGTGTGTTCTAGAGTAGATCAGTTTCATGCCAGTCTTTATAGATGATGTCATATCGTGAATTTACTCAGGACCTTAGGCACCGGCACCACATTCTGCGTCCTATTGACAACCTGTCTCTTGGGTTTTCTAATCCATCAAGTGAGGAAAAATACAATGTGTCCCGCCTACCTCTCAGAATTGTTCAGAGCGCCCAGCGAAAACAGTAAAGCACTGCGGAAAGGAAAATGTGCAATGTAATAGTGTTATTACTAAATTGAGGTGATGACGCATACGCCTTATAATTTTTAAAGCGACATTGCAGGGTAATGTTCATAATGGCCTTCCCCACCCTCCCGAATACATGTGGTACACAAATTTGAGACTTCTCAGAACCTGCAATTCAGTTACAAGAAGTTCGATTGTCCTTCAACAATCAATACATCCTCATACGCACTTTGCAATTTCTAAAGTGCATTCATATCCATTTTCTTATTTGCCATTTGTATCAAAATATAAAAGGGCGACTGATTATTTCTACAAGCAGGTGAGGGGATCAAGATGGAGAGAATTGAAATGACTTGCCCAAGGTCACACGTCCCTAAGCGCTAGGCAGGGCTCACACATAGTTTGTTCAACTCTTGACACCACAACCGCCATCAGCCTTCCTTAGGTTCAAGGGACTTAATTAGGTTAATTATTGGTAATGTCCTTCTACATGATTTTATTAGCTACCTTGTCCCAAAGCACAGATTCGGAATACGTATGAGGGACGATGACCTCTTTCCATTTGTTCTGCTATGCTTGCATTTTTTGAAAACATATTTAGAGAAAACAAAGCCATGATCCTTTAAGGGCATATTTATTTGAGTACATTGTGAAATCATAGGGCTTTGCAAGCTGTGACCCTATTACTTGGTCTACGAAGGTTTTGAGGGACTTCATCGACTGGGTTAGAAATTTAGTTACTAAGATGATTCCTTACTTTTTGGAAAATTGGGAAAGTTGGTTTGGACATAACTGTGAGTTGTGTGCTGGCTGTTCCCCTTCGGGTCCTCCCTGCCCCCCTATCCTGTCTCGTGCCCTGAGAAGCCGACCCCCAAGGACTGCTTCGACCTCACTTCTTTATTTCAGACTAGACTCAGCTGATGGGATGCAGCAGCAGGAGGTGGGAAGACAGGGACGCTAAGAGGGGAAGGCGTTGGGGAAGGCATGAGAGCCCCTCACCACTGGCTGCCCTGCAGCTGGGCCCAGGCGACCGGAGGCCCCTCGCTGCCTCCCCCAGCCTTGGAGTGTCCGCTCTGCCCACCGTTCCCGCCATGGGTGCCGTGTTCAAGGACAGAGGGCAGCGTGGCGTGGCAACCACCTGGCCTGACCACCTGCCTAACACCTTTAAGGCCTCTCTACAAACCCAGAAGCTTCTGGTGGCAGTACAGAGACCGACTCGTCTTGCGGCACCCAAGACAAGTAAGTTCCCTTGCTCATGACAGCTTCCACCTGCCGACCTGGAGTGGCCTGCCTTTCTTCCGTCTCTCACCGAATTGTGTACGGGGCCGGTTTGTGAACCAACAGTCTTTGCCACCATGACACGGCCTGACGCCTTTCAGCAAAGGGGGGAACACGGGAAGTCCGCACACAATATCTGAAAATTGTAACACCCAAAGAAAGAGATGAGTATGCCGGCTCTGGCCCTTTCCCCTTCTACTTAATGCCACGTGGCTCCAAACGACTTTGTGTTCTTACGCATAATGCAGAAATATATGCTGACTTCGGTAATTAGCCTGGTGCTTTTAGCCACGGGCTGTGTAAAAATACAGACGGAAAAGCATGCTGGGGCTTCCCATTTCCCCCTCATTGTTGTGCCTTATTCTTGCCGAAACTTGGGAATCAAATTATCTGCTTTTTCTATCAAACGACAAAACATTTGCCCAATTAATCTCTGCCCTGGATTTTGTTTTTCTGAGCCCAATTCCATGTCATTATGCATCATTCAAATCCCGAAAATGCAATAAAAGCAGAGACTGAAGTGTGTTCGGCCTCCATTGATCGACATAATGATTCTAAGTGTATTGGATATAAAAGAATGTTCTAATTTCGCTTACTCTTCATTTTTTTTTTCCCCCTCACAAATAGAGAAAAACTACCGTGCCTCAGGGAACCGAAATGGCAGCTCCTGCCCCCGAAACCTGTAATGACCTCCAGCGGGGACTCCACACCGCCCAGCTGGCGAGGGCACTCGGTCCCTCTCTTCTGTATCAGGAACCAGGGGCCAGACAACTAGAGACGGTGATGGTGAGGCTTCATTCATTGGTTTACTCTATCAATAGGTTGTCTGTACCACTTAACTTGATGCCACAGACAATACCCCATTAACCAAAACTTACTGGTCCCTCAGCATGTTGGACAAGAACATTGCGCTAGGAGTCTCAATGCCTTCCTTCTGGAATTTGCTCTGCCATTAAAGAACTGTTT
>NW_011888964.1:1899907-1905899 GCF_000151845.1 Pteropus vampyrus
TGACGGTCACTGTCTGCGTGAGCTGTGCTTCATGTGTCCACAGATCATCTCATTAAAAATCTCATATCCGGTCGGGCGGGCATGGGTCTGGTCAAACTTAGAGGCCTGGGAGGTGACAGATTTAGGGACTGAGACAGTTCTGTCCCCTGGAAGACATGAAGGTGTCTTCTAGAGTAGATCAGTTTCATGCCAGTCTTTATAGATGATGTCATATCGCGACCTTAGGCACCGGCACCACATTCTGCGTCTTATTGACAACCTGTCTCTTGGGTTTTCTAATCCATCAAGTGAGGAAAAATACAATGTGTCCCGCCTACCTCTCAGAATTGTTCAGAGCGCCCAGCGAAAACAGTAAAGCACTACAGAAAGGAAAATGTGCAATGTAATAGTGTTATTACTAAATTGAGGTGATGACGCATACGCCTTATAATTTTTAAAGCGACGTTGCAGGGTAATGTTCATAATGGCCTTCCCCACCCTCCCGAATACATGTGGTACACAAATTTGAGACTTCTCAGAACCTGCAATTCAGTTACAAGAAGTTCGATTGTCCTTCAACAATCAATACATCCTCATACGCACTTTGCAATTTCTAAAGTGCATTCATATCCATTTTCTTATTTGCCATTTGTAACAAAATATAAAAGGGCGACTGATTATTTCTACAAGCAGGTGAGGGGATCAAGATGGAGAGAATTGAAATGACTTGCCCAAGGTCACACGTCTTTAAGTGCTAGGCAGGGCTCACACATAGTTTGTTCAACTCTTGACACCACAACAGCCATCAGCCTTCCTTAGGTTCAAGGGACTTAATTAGGTTAATTATTGGTAATGTCCTTCTACATGATTTTATTAGCTACCTTGTCCCAAAGCACAGATTCGGAATACGTATGAGGGACGATGACCTCTTTCCATTTGTTCTGCTATGCTTGCATTTTTTGAAAACATATTTAGAGAAAACAAAGCCATGATCCTTTAAGGGCATATTTATTTGAGTGCATTGCGAAATCGTAGGGCTTTGCAAGCTGTGACCCTATTACTTGGTCTACGAAGGTTTTGAGGGACTTCATCGACTGGGTTAGAAATTTAGTTACTGAGATGATTCCTTACGTTTTGGAAAATTGGGAAAGTTGGTTTGGACATAACTGTGAGTTGTGTGCTGGCTGTTCCCCTTCGGGTCCTCCCTGCCCCCCCATCCTGTCTCGTGCCCTGAGAAGCCGACCCCCAAGGACTGCTTCGACCTCACTTCTTCATTTCAGACTAGACTCAGCTGATGGGAAGCAGCAGCAGGAGGTGGGAAGACAGGGACGCTAAGAGGGGAAGGCGTTGGGAAGGCATGAGAGCCCCTCACCACTGGCTGCCCTGCAGCTGAGCCCAGGCGACCGGAGGCCCCTCGCTGCCTCCCCCAGCCTTGGAGTGTCCACTCTGCCCACCGTTCCCGCCATGGGTGCTGTGTTCAAGGACCGAGGGCAGCGTGGCGTGGCAACCACCTGGCCTGACCACCTGCCTAACACCCTTAAGGCCTCTCTACAAACCCAGAAGCTTCTGGTGGCAGTACAGAGACCGACTTGTCTTGCGGCACCCAAGACAAGTAAGTTCCCTTGCTTGTGACAGCTTCCACCTGCCGACCTGGAGTGGCCTGCCTTTCTTCCGTCTCTCACCGAATTGTGTACGGGGCCGGTTTGTGAACCAACGGTCTTTGCCACGAGGACACGGCCTGACGCCTTTCAGCAAAGGGGGGAACACGGGAAGTCCACACACAATATCTGAAAATTGTAACACCCAAAGAAAGAGATGAGTATGCCGGCCCTGGCCCTTTCCCCTTCTACTTAATGCCACGTGGCTCCAAACGACTTTGTGTTCTTACGCATAATGCAGAAATATATGCTGACTTCGGTAATTAGCCTGGTGCTTTTAGCTGCGGGCTGTGTAAAAATACAGAAGGAAAAGCACGCTGGGGCTTCCCATTTCCCCCTCATTGTTGTGCCTTATTCTTGCCGAAACTTGGGAATCAAATTATCTGCTTTTTCTATCAAATGACAAAACATTTGCCCAATTAATCTCTGCCCTGGATTTTGTTTTTCTGAGCCCAATTCCATGTCATTATGCATCATTCAAATCCCGAAAATGCAATAAAAGCAGAGACCGAAGTGTGTTCGGCCTCCATTGATCGACATAATGATTCTAAGTGTATTGGATATAAAAGAATGTTCTAATTTCGCTTACTCTTCATTTTTTTTTTCCCCTCACAAATAGAGAAAAACTACCGTGCCTCAGGGAACTGAAATGGCAGCTCCTGCCCTTGAAACCTGTAATGACCTCCAGCGGGGACTCCACACCGCCCAGCTGGCGAGGGCACTCGGTCCCTCTCTTCCGTATCAGGGACCAGGGGCCAGACAACTAGAGACGGTGATGGTGAGGCTTCATTCATTGATTTACTCTATCAATAGGTTGTCTGTACCACTTAACTTGATGCCACAGACAATACCCCATTAACCAAAACTTACTGGTCCCTCAGCATGTTGGACAAGAACATTGTGCTAGGAGTCTCAATGCCTTCCTTCTGGAATTGTCTCTGCCATTAAAGAACTGTTTGACATTGTGAAAGTCACTCACGCTTAGGGTCTGTTGCTCAGTAAGTAGAGGGAGCTGGACTAGCCAAGTGCTTCCCATACTGTGATTGTGGGTCTAGCGGGGTTTGGGAACACGTCCTTGGAGTCGTTGAGTATTCTGCGAGAATTTTAATTTCATGTTTTTGTTTAGATGAAGATTTATGAAAAGCTAAAAGTGGCATCTCAGCTGTGTGTCTGAATAACTAAGAATCAAGCTCTTCCTATAATTCGGTCTCAGGATTTGTACGTGTATCAACTATCTCAAGTGAAAACCTTAAGTGTCAAAGTTTGACTTCTACTGTCCTGTTTCTCTCAGGGGTGCATAAGAGATTTCGAGTTGGAGAATAACTGGACTAGATAGCACCTCTCTCTCTAACATCCAGTAATGTCTGGAATAATGGAGAGTGGCCGATTCCACTTACATGTTCATCTTTTTCATTTTTCATTCATTTATATGTTTATCACGTTTTTATTGCACGACCGTGACAAACCAGACACTCTTCTAGCCACCGAGGTAACCAGAATGAAGGAGGATCTCACGGCCTGGCTGGGGAGACACACTTACCCAAGGAGAGTTACTGGAGATGTGACTTTACATGAAAATATCTTTAAACTACAGTATGATAAATCAATCATAGAGTTAGTACCATTTAAACTCTAAACTCTTGGCCCACTCTTTCTGAATCCACAGAAACTTGCCTGGGGTCTGTGTAACTTGAGCAAATACCCCCCACCCCCAAAATGTCCATTCCCTAATCCCCAGATCCTATGAATATGGTACATTACATCTCAGAAGGGACTTTACTGATGAAATTAAGGTTATGGACCTTACAATCAGGAGATCGACTATCTCGTGTTATCTGGGTAAACCCAATTTAATCAAATGAGCCCTTAAAAGCAGAGAACTTTCTTCGGCTGCAGTAATAAGAGCAGCAGAAGTCAGAATGACTCAGAGTGTGAGGAGGACGTGTCCCAGCGTTGCTGGAGGGTCCACACGGAAAGCAAGATGAGGGATGTGGGCAGCCTCTGGGAGCTGACTCTGCTGACGGCAAGGAGATGGGAACCTCGGCCCTGCCACCGCAAGGAACTGAATTTAGCCAATGACCTGAGTGAGGTTAAGAGTAGACTGATCACCAGAGCCTCTAGGAAAGAAGATGGCACCGCTGACACCTTGACCTTGTGAGACCCCGAGCAGAGGACTCTGCTGAGCCTCGCTGTCTCTAGACTTCTGGCCCAAAGAACTGTGAAGTGATAAATGGCCATTGTTTAAGGCACGCAACTTATGGTAATTTGTTACGGCAGCACTAGAAAGCCAGTATGGTCTCACACTTGGATGGTTTCACCCATCCAAGTCTGGGGATTACTCTGCTGTGCTTGGTGCCACGTGGCTCTTGCAGGAAGGCGTCGGGCCCACCGCAGAAGCCCGTGATCATGATAATTTTCTCCTGATTGTGCTAATAACCCTAAACATCTTCAAAGACATGGGAGCTTCTGGTTCAATAGACAGGAAATCAGGTCAAGAAAATGCCCAAGAGAAAAAGCAGCTTCTCGTTTCAGAAAGCGTTACCCACCCCCAGGTAACTGCCGTGTGCGCATTAGGCTCCGTGAAGGAAGTGGTCGCGGGCCACTTAGGAAGAGCCTGTGTGTGCTCACACGCCTGTGCATGCGTGTGTTTGTGCTGGGGTGCAGGGGGCACGCTGAGCTGTCGGGGAGAGCGTTCCAGGGGAGTTTGCTCCTGAGACTTGGAAGAAGAGGCCTAAGGAAGCGAGTCCTGGGCAGAGGGAAGGGTGCGGGCGACAGGCCAGAGGCACGAGCGCAGGCCTGGCCGCGTGAGGATGGCGCGGGTGGCTGGAGCCCCGAGCTATGCCCTGCAGCCCCTGGCCGGGGCCGGATGACTGCTATGCCGGCCAGGTGTCCGCGGCCCGGAGCGAAGTGGTCAGACACGTTTTAGAATCATTACTCCGGGGAGGAAAACGGCCTCAGGGAGGACCATGGTGGGTGGGTAGGGGGCTGCTGTGCCTTGTGTGGAGGAGTCTCCGAAAGGTGTTATCAGTCCCGCGAGGGCTGGGGTCCCCGTTATCCTTCCCTGGCACTGAAGCCCCAGCTTCTTGCAGGAGAGTGACAGGCCAGATTGCTTTCGCTAAGTAACAGAAGATACTACTTCTTGTTTCCCGTCTCCATGGTAAATGCAGCGTAACAACATAAGAGAAAGAACAGAAAATAGACCTCAGATGGCCCTCCATTTTGTCAGCCCAAAACGATGATTTTTACTCTTGTAGGTTCATTTCCTGGCTTGTCCAAACGCCTAGACGATTTCACGCCCCTGCGGCCATACTCCAGATGACCTTCCCCCCGACCCTGGGAACGTAACGTGGTGATTTTTTTTCACGTCGCTGATGTGTCTTTGTAAGATCGTTTCTAAAGCCTTCCCGACATTCTCCCGGACAGGTGCTCAACAGCTTTTATGAACTGTTCTCTCTCTGTTGGACATTCTTTTCCTTCCAGAATTTTCGCACTCCTAAGTCCCACCTCCATCACGTAGCATGTATTCTTTGGGGGGCCATTTCCTTAGGATGGATTTCTTCCAATGTTACTACTAGGCCGAAGGTTAGGAATTTTTCTGGTTCCCGATATCTATTGCTGAATTGCCTAGAAGGTGCTTATTGGAAAAGCCACCCTACTCCGCAGCACTGGGGATCACTGTGGGACCAGTAAGCGGAAGCAGCTGCTCCTGAGTACTCACCACGTGCCAGCAACCCCACGAATCATGCTATTTATTGAGGTCTTATTTCATGCAAGGAACTTTGTTAAGTGCTTCAAGTTCCTTACCTCATTTCATCAGTCATCAAGAGAGCTCAACGAGGAAGATGCTTTGTGTCCATTCCACAGATGAGAGAAAAGTTTCAGAGAGGTTAAATAACTTCTCCAATCAAGTGCTTGGAAAACGGCAGCACTCGGAGCTGAGCCTTCGTGGCCTTTAGTCTCCACGACAACTGGTAAGCAATATGCCCTCTCCCTTCCTGTTCATCATGAGGCTCACATCTGCATAGCAGTGAAGAGGCACCAGCGGTACAAGCCCCTAAACACTGGAAAGCAGAGGATGTGTTAGGAGCCGCAAATACCAGTTAAAACTCCTTCTGACAACACAATTCCTATCTGCTGTCCAGCCTGGATCAGGGCGATTTTCTGTTGTTTTCAAACTGTAACCGGAGAGCAATTCCCGGGGGTCCCACGCACCTGGGCTCTAGACAACTTCGATGGCACCGGTGAAGGGCGTAGTCACCCGGGTAAGCCTGGGCTACCTGGCTCCTCCGAATCAGTGCACACGGCAGGGCATGAGCACATCCATTAGCACGGGGAGTCCGCAGCCTTGGAGGCTG
>NW_011888964.1:1907854-1921078 GCF_000151845.1 Pteropus vampyrus
AAAACAAAACAAAACAAAACCCAATGGCCTAAAAGCACCCAGTACCATTCCTGGCATATAAATATTACTTTCTTCCCCAGGCATTTAGGTGTTGCCCAGTAAATTTGGATTGCTTATAATTTTGTTAAGCAAATATAAACACATGAAAGATGATTGTGATCATTAGTAAAAGAAAGAATAAGGAGAACATTGTCGTCACTCAAAAAGAATGTGTCCTCTGGAATGGAAGGGAATGGAAGGCAAGCCACGGCAGAGGCGTGGAGGGAAGGAGAGAAAGAGACAAGGTCACCTGATTCATGGCAGGTCCTGTCGACTTGGAACAAGGAGGAGCTTTACCCGGGCTCTGTGCAGAAAGACCGAGTGAGCAGAGACCGATCCAGCAAGTGCCCTTTGTGACGCGACCCTCCCAGACATCGACGAGCGAGACAGGGCCTCTGTCACAAGTCCCTGCGGTCATTCGTCTTCTCTGCCCCCTGAGTCAGGGAGCAGTAATTCTTCCTAAGCTGGCTCCTGAGCATGCAGTTAATTTAGGTCTATTGAGTTTACAGGGATTATCTTGCTTCCTCTGTAGTAAATACAGCTGTAAACAGCTGGCGAAATTGATTAATGGCTCCAGGTGAGCTGTAGCATGTAATCAATGGAGAAACTGTTCATTGGGTACAATCTAGAGGACAGCGTGGCCCAGGACAAGGGCCACAGCCTGGGGGGAGCACAGGTGGGCAGAGGAAGGGGCTCAGGCTGGCGGGGCGGGAGCCTCACTCAGCAGAAAGGTCGCTAGGTTGTATTTATCTAACCTGGATGGTCACCTCATTCCCTGTTTATATTTTGTTTGGCAGAGGATAATTGTTTGAATTATTCTTTTAATGATAAAAATTATTTTTTCATAATTGCATAGAAAACAGGAGGATGATTGCAAATATATAAAATCGAAAAACACACGTAACTCAAAACAAATCAAAGTAGTTTAGTTTTCGCACATTCATATCTTGCGTGTATTATGCACGATGTTTGGGGGGTTATTTTGCTCTCCTACAACGCATTCTCCTCAGATAATACGAGCCATCGTCTTAACAGGTAAATGTAGCCACGCTGTGCATGGCGTGAACTCTTCGCGAACTGCTTCCGGGGCACCATCTCGAATTCTTCACAGGTGTGGCAAGCACAGCTTCGCATGGTCAGGTGCACCTTGCCAATCTGACTGCACCTCTACCAACATCCTCCTTACTAGCTTCCTGTCTGGAACACTCCCCACCAAGCCCCTTCATTGCTTGATGATTCCAACGCATCCTACAGGTCAAAGAATTGTTTCTTGCCTCGATCTAAATCACATTCTTGTAATCAAACTACAGCCAAGTTCCTTGCATTTTTCTACTTTCGCTTTACTGTAATGATTATAGTTTGGGTGATTTTTGTCCCATGTTCTTTTTCTCCCTAGACTGTAAGCTCCTTGAAGGTGGAGAACATCTGTTTCTCGTCATTGTAAATGCGGTTCGTGGCAGAGCATCTGGATAGCGGTTGAATCACTGTTCGCTATTGAATTATAAAAATGCGTTTCTATATTTTGCTCTTTTCCCTTAGCGTTAACTCATAAATATCAGACTGCCATGATGCATTTGGTTGGTTGCTTACTAATTCATCAAATGGACATAATTTATTTTACTGAAGCATCCCCTCGGAGTTGGGCAATTGAGTTTTGTCCATTGTTTCCTGTGTATAAACACTGTTTACCTTTTACCTTCCTGTGGCTGATACGTTTAAGGATTCTAGGGAAAATGGATTAAACTGAACAAAGTATTTTCTCTGTTTCATATAGAGTCAGAATATAATCATCAAGGCCCTTGTCATAAGGATGCTGAGAATTCCGACCTGGAGCGGGTACAAGTGAGGCCTGGCAGGCAGAGGTGGGTAAGTGGCAGGGGTACTCCAGGTAGACCAGCTCTCTCTGTCTAGTCTCCTAAATGCGATGAGCTGGGACAAACTCAGATTCTGACTAAGTGGCGAAAGCCACCATACACAATATGTTAATCAAAGGCCTTGGCTGTGTTCTAATAAGTTTATTTACAAAACAGGGGCAGACTGGCCCTGGCCCTTGGTCAAGAGAATTGAATCAGATGCTCTTTGTAAAATGCTTAGTGCAATGTCTGGAACTTAGAAAGTATCTTATAAACTAATAGCTATTACGGAGATTCTGATGATGATCACCATGACTGGCATCTGTCAGTCTGCTGGACTTGGCCACCTGCCATAGCCTGAGGTTTCTTGGATGCTGACATCTGTAATGACAAACTCCAACAGCTCTTCCTGCCAGCACAGCTTTGTAGCAGAATTCTCCCCTTCACAAAGCTTAGTATCCCCCTCCCTTTAGGTAGACTCCGTTATCACGCAAAAATTCCTGAAGTCCTCTGCATATTCCATCCCTTTCAATTGGATACATGAGTTTAAAGTGTATAATTACTTCTAATTGGATTCATAGTCAATGTGCTGCAGTGCCATTAGAGACGTAATCGATAATCACTTTATGGAGCCATTTGAGCTCAATACCATCTCCTGCCCAAGTCTTCTGATCAGTTGAGATTTGACTGCGTATTAGATAACACATTACGAATGAGATCTGTCGCCTTGCACTCAGCCTGTGATTATTGCTGTATCTTCCATCCGCTTCGGTGGAAAGTTATTGGTCACATGCACAAGGAGAAGTAACCCTCGGCAAGAAGGAGAAACAGAAGGGCTGATGCTCACCTTCTGAATCTTTGTGGCTCCAGAGATTGAGAAAAACATGGATGTCGGAGGCAGGAAAAGCCTCCAGTTATATTTCACTATGCTTTGGGCTAAGCAGACCTAGAGTAGGCACTCAAGGTTTCTCTGGACTCATTCTAAAACCCACCTCAGATGCACCGGAATATGCAGCCTTACACCTCTCAGAGAAGTCCGTGCCCGAGAAGGCGCTGGCTCCATCGTCACCTCTGCTCCAGCAAGCTCCTCATGCGAGGGGTAGGGATGTGGCTCCTTGATCTCGTCCTTGTCTACCCTAGCACTGTCATCCTCTTTTCTTTATTTCAATTACCATTTTTCAAACATAACCCACGGAGGACTGGGGCAAGAAACAGAGGAGGATCCGAGGTCCTGACTCCAGCATTCACGCTTCCGTGGCCTGGGAAATCTGCTGTGGGCCTCTGTGCAGGGCCAGGTCAACGCCAAGGTCACTCCAGCTCTAGCCGGCTGGGCTAATGAGTAAAGCCTGCACCACTGTGTTTGAACCCTCCCTGCACACGTTCAGGGGTTTATGTCTCTCCCGCAGGAACGGACAAACTTTTTGGAGTCCAGACCCTGGACTATCAAACGTTGTTGGGGACGATCGATGTTAAGGACAGTCTGAGGTACACGTAATTTTGTAAGTTAATCCGTCCTTTTTATAAGACATGTTCTAATGTAAATAATTTTTAATCAGTTAAATGGAGGCAGAAAGGTAAACTACTGAGTGAATCAAGTAACGCGTTATTTCGTAAGCTCCTAGAATGAGCCCGGTTGCAGTAAGTGATGGAGAAGTCAGACAAGGAGGCACCACGCCTCAGCCTGAACTCGGCGTTGGGCATACGATGGTCACCTACACGAGCGCGTAAATGGAACACTCACCACGTACAAGTTTGCCTCCCTCCAGTCTTAGAATGAGTTCTGATCAAAGCAGACACCACCTTACTATTTCTTGTTAGGTGCCGACCGTAGGGCAGATACATGGCAGGTATCACATTAAGCTCTCTGAAAACACGAACTTACTTCGTCACAGCTCACCTCCCGTCATGAGATTGATTTTGTCCTTCTAAGTTTACAGATAAGAAAACTGAGACTCAGGCACATTCAGTAACTTAAGTACACACTACAGGAAATCGGCAGCAGAATCAATACTGGGCTCAGAGCTGTCTGACCCCAAGGACGTCATCTTAGTGCCTGTCCTGCAGTGCCCCTCTGTGAGATGGTGGCATGGAGGCTTGTACGTCCCTGTTTCTGTGGGTCTGGTGGCCAATTTGCTCCGAGGGAACTTGGGCACCCCTCCTTAAACCCTGCCACATTGCTTGGCTCCCGCTTGGGTTTCTAGGGTTTCCCCATTTTTCCGGATCTAAAATTTTCACTCTGAACCCACGTAGTTGTCCAGAGTCTTGAAAAATTCCCTACTACTCGCTGGTAATGTTTCTCTCGGTCCCAGATTCTGGTCCCCGTACCTCCAACACCTGCATGAGGTCAGTACCAAGAGACTGGTCCAGCAGAATGGATGGGCTCGGGGAAGAGCCCGCCTCCTCCGTGTCTGTTTCTCTGTCTGCCTATTGGCTGATTCGTCTTTCCTGCTGTCAGGTCAGGACCGCGTGTGCTGACGTCTGAGTCCCACCCACCTCACGGGACACCTGATGCTGCACCGCTGTCCAGCAACTTCTAGGCCATCTCTGTTAGAACGTCTCTCTAGGGCGGAAGACGGTTTCGCGTGACTTCCTAGCTGTGGAATCCTGGGCAGATCGCTTATTCTCTCTGAGCCTCACTGCCTGTCTCCGAAGTGGGCATGATACGGGCACCTTCCTCACAGAATGAGGATGAGGATGAGGAGCAAGGATCCTGGCACGCGGTGTAGGATCAGTAAGCAGTGACCGTTATAGTTGTTATGAATTGCTCTTTCTTGGAGTTTATGCTGCTGTTATGTAATGTGGTGGCCATGACCTCTTTCACCCCTTTGCTGTAAAGTCAGCCTCACTCTCTCGGAATTCTGAACCTTCCCAATTTACATGGACCCAAGGAAACAAATCTGACATGCGCATCAGGTAATTAAGAAAATGAACCAGATCAAAGGAGGCAGAGGTAGTTAGGAAAGAAAAAAGGAAGAAAATCGGGTTCAGAGTGTGGTTGTTAATTACTTGCTCTGGATTTATAATGCCAAGAGGGTCCATCAACCAGAATACAGAACGAAGGAAGGAAATAAATTAACAGAGAAACTCCGCCTTGTGTTGATTCTCTGTAATAGGCCAGAATCCTTGTGAGTAATTAATAGCAAGTTAGGAAGTCAATTTATTCCACCATTGAAGGAGTCTTTGTAGAAAACTTTTTAAGGCTAAAAGCAGAGAGCATGGAAGGAGCTGGGAACTACGTCACAGGAACGGATTGCCACTGCCGATCCCCCAGGGGGTCGCGCTCTCTAGTGGGGGTTCGTTGACAAGCCTGGTAACTGAGGGCAGCACGGATCTGGGGAGATGAGCCGAGGCCTGAGACGGAATGTGAGCTCTTCCCTCATCTGCTCCGGGACTCTGGGCGGCCACTTGTCCCTCTCGAGCTTCACGTTAGTGCCCTAGGTGAAGGACAATAAATACTCCCTCCCACTCTCAGGGGGCGTGTGAGGGTCACACGGGAGGAAGGACTTTGTAATTTGTTAAGAGCTTGAGGTCTGAGTAAGCCTGATGATGGAGAGGATGGTGATATTGGTGGTGACGAGGAGAAGGACTCGGGATCAGGCTGATGTAAACTAACTGGACTCAGGATCAGGCTGATGTAAACTAAGCGGACTCCTGGGAGTTCCGAGCTGAGGACCACGCCAGGCCCGTCATCTGACCCAAACGCCTTCCCACTGGCTGCCTGTCCAGCCCGATGCTAACATCAAATAACGGCAGAGTTAAGACCAGATCTGCTTAATTCTTTTTGATAGATACATATACTCTTAGTGTATTTAACCTTGTTTTATTCAGCTAAGTTATGTTTAAACTTTTCATGGGGAAGTAATCATGGCTTCCAAAGCTACAGCCCGAAACTTCAGGAACAAGTAATTTTAGTCTATGCTAAAGGTGTATTAATTATAGGAGGGGTGAGCCAGCCCCCTGAACTACCTACCAGTTCCAGTAGGAAGCACCCAGTTCTTAACTAAAAATATATTATTTCGACAGATGCTGGTGCTATATATTTACACTGGCACCATCCTTACCACCCTACTGGTCCCCAGGAACGAAGGAGCTGTTTCCGGCGTTCATGGTATGTTTGAATCGGGTTGTCTGCCTAAAGAGGGGGCGTTGGAAGCAGACTTCTCCCTGGCTGTGGAGACACGTGGGCAGCTCCCTCTGACAAAGGTCCAGTGGAGGTTCCATTGCCAATAGCAGAAGCCTTGTGGGGAAGTCAAGACTTAAATGTGATTTCAAGTTTCTGAACGCAGATGAAAAAAAGCACAACTTCCCAGAGAGAAGGAAGAAAGATTCTCAAAAGCCGTGATTGATAACGAAGGCTCAAGCACGCAGGCCTTCTGCGGGGAGACTAGTAGGAGCTGTAAAGGCAATGGGCGTTCTATGTACCTGGACATGTGATCGAATTCGTGTTTAAATTGTGTTGAACACTTTCGATACTGCGAGACTTCTCAGAGTATTCCTAAATACACGTGAGCACCCCTCCGCGAATTCTGCACCCTTCTCTCCATGTCTCTCTGCTCTGGTGTTCAGAGGACCGTGATCGAGATCCACTGGGACGGTCTGGGCAGAGGGCTCAGCAGGCACTGCAGACGTGTCCCCTGTACCCAAGCTCTTCTAGGAAGAGGGAGTCAGCTGTCACATCTGCTATTTGAAATAGAACGTGGCTTAGACAATAAAATGTCAGGTATATGTGCCTGGATGACGTATTTCTTCTCCTCTCTTATTTAAGAAATCTCATCATCTCCCTTAGAAACGTTACGCCATAACCCTGAGTTTACGGAGGACACAAAAAAATCACATCCCCTGGACGTGTCTTTTAATTTTCTTTCCGAGAATATTTACCAAGCAACTACTACTATGTACCACATCTCCGATAGAGACCGTGATTTGAAAACAAAACTAGTGAACAGTAAGATTCGGACAACTCCCACATCTCAGCAGAACCACACTTACTTCTTCCCCAGACATCACGGTTATCAATCACTCTTTGATGCTGTTATAAGCTTATTGCTAAGTTTTAGCTGACTATAGACTGTTCTATTTTCCTCATGATGAGCTTCTGAGCTGTGCCTGTGCTGAGGACTTCTGGAGCTGAATTTTTCCATAAAAACGAAATTAGCGCAGAGGCATTTGAGTGGAAGATAACGTTCTGGTGTTAACATGGAGATGCGAACGGACACCACTTAGAGGAACATAAAAGGAAAACTTCTTCCCACGCTTTGTTCCCCAACGAGAAAATGATTGTCAGAGGACGGTCAGTAATACTGGGAAGGAATAACGCATTATGCTAAAATAAGAGTATTATAGAAGAAATAGATCCTCCCCACCTCCCCCGGGAATTAAAGTTCTGTAGGGTAGTAGGCACGGGGCATTCAGAGTGCCTCGTATACCATAGGTCCTCAATAATCTGCCTTAAAAGAATGAGGATGGGTTGGATGTAGTTCTTTGGTGATTACAGCTGACTGTGTCGCGCCCTTGTCATGAGAGATATTCCCAGAGATCAGCTTGTTTGCTTCTTCGGTGTTTTGAGTTTGGGAAGGGTCAGTGGGAGGACTGGCGGCTTCCGTCTGGTGATTTCGAGGCGCTGGGAGTCATTTTAAGAGTTCCCGTGCACATATCCGGGCGTACACCGTCCTGTGCTCAGACCCTGTCACCTTCCCTGTGAGCTTCGGTGACATAAGGGGTGCCACGAGGAAACCCAGCCTCTCCTGTCCCCTTCCATGGCCACATGGCTCGAGTCCATGGCTGGAGTCCCGATGCCTTTTCACCCGTTCTGGCGACTCTCTGACTCCGTCCGAATACAGAGTCCCAGTCTACACCCCGACTCTCATCCAACTCACATCGCGTGTCACTTCTCAGCCCTTCCCTGACCTGTTCTCACTCGTTCTTCATTGCAGTTTCTATTCACGCCAAGACCTGGTGTTTGGGACAGTGACGCCCCTTCTGATGTTTACGCTGCTCCTCTGCTGGATTGTCACACTGGCAGTCAGTCCCCGATCTGTTCACATTTCTCCGTGCCTGTGCCCTTGGCTAGTTTCCCCCACTCTGGCACTGAACTTGGTCACGCAACTTTTCAGCAAACGTGACGGTCCCTAATTTAGAATCTGCCTTTGGACTCACCTTTCTATGAACACGTCTCTGAGGCCCCCACATCTGATCAGTTGCTTACGTTCCAGGCCTCACTCGTGCCCCATCTTGGGTAACTCTTGTCTCTCAGCTATCTGTTCTGACCCATCCACCTGTTGCTGCAGCATTGACCTGGACCCTAGAGAACCATGTCAGCCCTTGCCAGATGCTCCGGACAACACCCAATAGCAGAGCCCCTGCCATGTGCTGCTGGGGGTGCTTCTGGGAAAGAATCCGTCCACTCTTTGGAAACAAAAAAAAAAATAGATTGAGGAGCAGAGATGCCACCATAGGATGCTGAGTCGAAGTCTGCCTGGTGCTGAGCAGCCGAAGGGATCAAAAGAAGAAACAGGTGGAGAGGGACAAACAAAAACAAATCAAGCCGCTGCCTCGGTCCCCTGGAGGCACGTGAACCGTGAACCACAGGTCTCAGGTGGAGGTAGCGCGGCCAGCACTCTGCTGCATCGGCTGGAACACCGCCGGGCTCACGCACCAGAAAGGGCAGGCTTCGGAGAGGCAGAGCCATCGCTGGAGCCGGACCGCGGCCTCCAGAATCACCGCACGTCAGGGCGTCTTGCAGAGTCAAAGCAGCATAAACGGGGTCAAACCCTCACAAGTACTGAAATGTTCTAGCACAGGAGAAATGAGATTTCCCAATGTCAAACACCAGCTACTGAGTTAACGCTGCTGCATGTTAATTAAGCATATTAATACAACTCAACTGTAAGAGACTCTGTACGGCTTTTCAGATTTCTCTCAAAAGATCTGACAGGGGAGGGTGCCGATTCAGAAAATTTTCACGAAGATAATTACACAACGGCACGAATCTAGGCAAGATGCACAGACGTGGGTGTTTTATAAGCTACCTTTTTTCAATTTACACTTTGGCTTTTCATTTTATTTAGCTTTGCCCCACGTGATGGGTTATACGGAGACAAAGACTGATCAAATTTGTGAAGTAAGCCGATTTGGGTGTGAGAATATCAACTCTGCCATTTCATCGTGTGTGGCACTGAAGACGCCACTTCAGCATTTGAAGGTCAGTTTCCTCAGAAAATGAGAAGCAAAGTTATCTCATAGAGTCAGTCTGATGATTGAAGTAGATTTAAAAAAAAAAAAAGAAAGAAAAACACATAAAAAAGCAGCTAGTTCAGGGCCCGGTACGGTAGGAAGCACCAACGCAAATGCGTTCTGATGATCATCCTGTGCTTTCTAAAATAGCTGGTCATTTCCCCATCATTTTCAGGAGAAGGTCATCAAAGAGAAGCAGCTTCCTGACCTGCCCGCCAGCCACAAAGCTCTCCTCACCCTGGACGTCTATTTGCACCATATGGTGCATCGTCTCTCATTTCTCCGGAGTATGAGAACTGAGATCAATCACCCTCTGTGACGGAGCGGAGTGCAGGCATCTTGGCGACGAGTGGTTGAAGACCATAAAGAATTATGACACGAACATATACGTATATGAGGAACGCTTTAAAATTTCTTTCCAAAGACAGAGAGAGAGAGAAAAATTCCTCTTCTTCAAAGTCGTAAAGCATGTTTCCTCTTTTGTAGCGGAATTGTACCCTGGGTTGATGCTATTCATAATGAATTATATGGTGGTGATTTATTTATACCAAGTGTTTAAGAAGCTCGCCGGATTGATGAAAAATGCATAGGTATGCACTTGAGTCTGACGGCACACGCATAAGATGGGGGAAGAAAGAGCCAATCCAGAAAGATGAGAGATAGAGCAACCGATATGAGGCTTATGGGATAGGCAGCGAGGAAGGAAAAACATTTCATAATTAAAACTACACATATAACACGAGTAAGATTTTCATTTGAATGTCCCGAATCATACACTCCCAAGGTCATGATGAGCTGTAAGTTTCAAGATGGATCGATGGGCACACTGAAGGTGGCTCCATAGTGAACAGGAAAGATACAGGGCTTGGATCCAGGTGGATGTGACTCGAATCCCAGGTCTGTCATTGTCCAGTGGGGGTGACATCGGGGAGTTACTTAACTTCCCTGACCCTGCTTTCCTTGTCTTTGTCATATTGGGCCTAATGATATTAGTGAAACTGAATTAAAAATGTCAGTCAGAACAGCCTGGGGCTAGAAACTTAAATGGCAGAAGCAAAATCCAAACGGAAGTCTTTAGGAACCCGATTCCGTAAAGAAATTTGATGTCAAGACCAACCAAGGGTTTGCCAGGAAGACAAACACAGACACTGCTATATATGTGTTGGCACATATAGCAAAAGATTCAGACACGCAATCGGCCAACTCTTTAAACAGTATAAAATAGTGAATGGACTACTCTTTCTTACCTTGTCTTATCCTAGACTCCTGTTTCCTACCCAAGTCAAACACTATTAGTAATTTCTTGTGTATCTTCCCAGAGATTTTAAATCGAATACAAGAAGAGACACGTGTGGATGCAGGTGAGATGTAGATGTATGTGTAGGTGCAGATGAACGTATAGACATAGGTGAGAGAACACATGTATAGACAGACAGACACACAGTTTAGATGCAATTACAGATATAAGTGTAGATGTAGGTGATCAACAGATGCAGGTGTAGACATGGACATAGACGCAGGTGACATACAAATATATGTGTAGCTGTGGGCACAGATGTAGATGCAGGTGAGAGACAGATGTAGGTGTGGATGGAGATACCATTGTACATGTAGATATAGATGCATATGCAGGTGAGATGTAGCTGTAAAATTAGACATATGTATAGGTTCGATGTAGACACAGATGCAGCTGTAGGTTTAGGTAGAGCGATAGGCGTGGACATAGCTGCAGACGTAAGTTTATGTGTAGATGTGGGTGTGGGCGTAGACATTTCACCACACTCCGTTCTCAATGCAGTTTGTAGGACGCTGTTCTCGCCTGTCTGTAACCTCTGTCTCCCCTCCTACCTCGTGGACCGTTCCATAGCACTCCAAGGAAATGGACTGATCCCGCCCAAGCACTCACAGTTCCCCACTATGGAAATGAACTCTCATTTTCCCGGTCCCCCACTGCAGAACATTTTGGTCATGTCTAGTTGTTGTCCTTACAAACACGGTCACAATATTTTTATACTTGCATGTTTGGAGTATGTGTCTTTCAACAAATTTGATGAAGTGGATCGTTGTGTCAAATGGAGCAAACCTGGACACTTTTACAGATAATGCCCAAATGTCGGGACCCAAATCCCAGGTGAATGACTTGGCTTGGAAAGCAGAGCATTCGGGTGCTGCAGGTAAGTCTCAGCTGTCTTTTTTATATCGAGCTTCATTTGTCTATTTCTACAAGTTAGTGATTAATTACCAGCGAGAGCCGTCTGACCACAATCATCACTGATCTGTATATTATTTCTCTTATTTAAAAAAAAAGGACTTATCCTCAGTCCTTCAATATATTAGCTCTGTCTACATCACATTCTAGAGATTTATAATTGAAAAAATAATGTTAGTTTAATCTCAAATACAACTCTTTGAAAGTGCAAATATTAAATAATGAAAGTGTTAATTACATGTGATAAACCTCGACAGAAATAACCGCCTCGCTAAATATACATTTTTCATAATTCTTAAAATATGTCAGTGACACCCAAATTGAATGTGTCTTATACCAAATGAAATTCACTTTTCTAAATATTATGTGGGCCCCAAATGACTTTCACTATTAGAATACACCTCATGAATTTTAGGCCAAATGAAATATAAAATAAAGCAATAGAAAGTCCATTAGAAATGATGAGGCCCATTTTCTTAGATCAAAGGGAGCTAGGGCAGCCAGGTGGGTCATGTGACTTGTCTGAATTCAGTCTGCGTAACCTCAAGTCACACAGTCAAATGTCTATTCACATATAAGACTTTTAAAATATTTTTAAATTAAATTTGTTGGGGCAACACTGGTTAATAAAATTATCTAGGTTTCAAGTGTACAACCGAATAACACATCATCTGTTTATTGCGTTGCGTGCTCACCACCCAAAGTCAAATCTCCCTCTGTCACCGTACATTTGAGCCCCTCACTTATATGTTACTTTGCGATGTCGTTATTCACATTCCGAGGGGCTTAAAGGGATTAAGAATCCATAAGGCAACAGGTCTCCTGGTCGGTCCCACAATGAGCAGCGTGGGCCTCACTTAGGAACTTGTCAGAAATACAGATTTTCTGCGCCTGCTCCAACATGATGAGCCAGAGATTCTGGGTGAGGCCCTACAGATGGGTCTCATCACATTAGGATCTGAGAACCTCTGCTCTGTGGATGCCACAGAAACGCTGGGCAGAGGCTGGCCTCTCGCCTCCACCCCGAGGCAGACGAGGCCCCGAGGGACACCGAGAACCTTAGGGATGGTGTCCCCACTGAGGAAGCAGTTCTACCTCTCCTGTTCACAGCTTACAGTGACACGGTCCTCCTTGTGGGGCCATCCTTAAGATTGTCTCTTT
This sequence comes from Pteropus vampyrus, assembly GCF_000151845.1. NCBI lineage: Eukaryota > Metazoa > Chordata > Mammalia > Chiroptera > Pteropodidae > Pteropus > Pteropus vampyrus. The sequence goes on from NW_011888964.1 coordinate 1,920,350, forward strand.
TCCCTCCTCTAAATGTGAGACGATAAAGCAGAAGAACTTGCCACTATTGTAAGTTTCTATGGTGATTTTGTTTTGTATCCAATCAGAAGTGTCTACTGTTTCTCTATTATTTAAACACAGAGAAGTGTTTCATCCCCTACACGTTTTTACACAGGAAGTTTGTGTTGCCCAAGGTCGACCGTGACCTTCTCGCCATGGCGGAATTCTCAGGCTGCGCTTACAAACTGCCTCTGACGCCACCGCTCCCAGACACCGTCGAGTCAGACAAGATGTTGGGATGTAGATTTGAACTGGGTTAGCCACAAAAGCAGATGACACAGAAGCAGATGACGTCGGGGCATTTACACCTGCCTTGGACACCCCAGGCCCAAGAGGCCTGAGAGATGGGGACAGCGTCTGCCTTAGACGGGGCTCGTCGTTATACCTCCTCACGTGTGCTTTTGGAGGCGGGACAAAGGTGAACGGAATCATTCACGCCGCTGCTTCTCACGAGCTCCTCGGTGGCTCCCGCAGTGTGTCAGCCGCACGTCCCGCATGACACGTGGGGCCTCAGCGCTGCTTCTCTCTGTGGCCTGAACCGCCTCTACACCCGCCTCTACACCCGCCTCACGGGAAGGGACACCCTCTCATGCCGCTGCCCCTGAAACTCCCAACTTGTCTGGTCAGTAGGGCTGACTGTCACCCACCTCCAAACCTGCACTAAGTGCCCTGACCGCATTCCCCCGTCCC
>NW_011888964.1:1921520-1923186 GCF_000151845.1 Pteropus vampyrus
GGGGGGCCATGGTCCAGTAGAGAATGGCTTTGGGGTAACCTGAGCGGTGATTCATGAAAGATCCCTGGAATGATATGGGACGAGGGGAACTTTCATTTTCATTCAATTCGAGTAAACTCAACAAAGACATATTGAGTTTTAAAGGCTTCAAACAAAGGACTGATAAGCACACACACATATCCTGCACAAGTGTGTACCCATCACGACTCCCTGGGACCCACGACCGGTGCAGAGTGCACGTACTTTATATAAACGTGACAAACACATGACAAATACACTGCCCATGGCAGACATCTCCGACCTGCCTCCAAACCCAGAGTGCGCAGCCTCACCACACACACACACACACACACACGTTCACATACGAACACTGGAAATTCCGAGTGTGATTTACACACACGTGTCACACCAGCATATCTCCTTATACTACACACAGAACCTCCCCGCCTTCCTCGTATCCAATGCACACAGGTGTCACTCATATACAAAGACACAATGGACATTTACATGCCACGAAGGGGTGGGCCCTCACACTGTCATCACACCTGCCTCACACACGGTCACGCTCCGTCCCCTGCTCCTTGTATTTCATGTCTCACACAGCCAGTCCCCCATCCTTCACACGCTATACGAATCTATGCAGTCTGTCCTCAGCTGGGACACACACACACACACACACATTCACACACGGGATGCTGCTGGCAGGTTAACTATATTCCAACGAAGCCCTCTGACACTGTAATAAGCAAGACTGATTTGAAACTGATGGTTTGAAATGGCCACCTGCTTGAAACCAAGTGTACGAAACATCCATATATGTCTGATCGAAACTTCTCTGCTGCTAGAAGCTCCTAAAAACACTAACACATGGCCATAGTTGTCTATTTTTGTCATCGTATTTGTCACTGCCCCTTTGCTGTGTGTTACAATTCACTGAACATGTTCAAACACATCATTACAGTCGATCTTTGTCATGTGTATTTAGGATGGAACTCTGTCTGAGAAAGAAGGTGACATTCGTAGTGTGATAGTCGGGAAAGGCTGGAGTCAGGGACGAAGGTGACTATGTGCTCCCTGGTTAACTAGACGAGTGATTCCCAGCTGGTAGAAGAGGTGACCTAGCCTCAGGAAACATTTGGCAAAGGCTGGAGATGTTTTTGGGCTGTCACACCTTTGAGGGGGCTGCTACTGGCATTTAGTGAGTGAGGTGAGAGATGCTTTTGAGCATTTTTCAGTGCCCAGAGCAGCTCCCTCCAATGCAGCATCATCTGACCCCAAACGTTGACAATGCTGGGACCGAGCGGCCCTGAGCTTGGCCCAGGTGGCTTCACGACAGCCTTGTGAAGGACCTGGGAGGGGGCTACCTGGCCTGGCACAGGGAGGCCCCTCAGATGAAGACTGGACGGGGAGGTAGTTTGTACTTCTCCGCCATCTGGGTATACTCCCTGGCCGAGTTTAAAGGCCGGGAATCAGGTAGACACATGAATGGCTTCTCTCTGTTGACATTTTTCTACACGTGCCCTCCAGAAGCCATCTCTCTAAGAAATGGGGATTTTATTGAAACAGAAGGACTGAAACCTCCAGAAAGTGAGCTATCGTGGAGCTGAGGAATGAGTGCCTACTCTTAAAATCACACCCCTTCCTTCCAGTAGCAATTACGAGAGAA